>NC_071339.1:13767500-14092500 GCF_027744825.2 Synchiropus splendidus
ATGAAATTGTTACTATATTATTGTTACCTGGATGTGTGCCTTTGTACGTACATGCATTAATACTGTATAATTGTCTGGACCACTCTTTGACAAGACACTCTTGTGTGGACATTTTGCTCTGTGAGGACATTTTAGCCAGTCCTCAAAGTGTAGAGGGTCAAAGCATCAAATTAACTAGGTTATTATAGTTGGGTTTAAATTACATTTAGAGAGTTTACTTTATTGATACATAACTTGAGTCAAAAAATGGTTGACAATAGTATCGTTTACTTGCAGTAATTTGTGGGACAATTAATCGACCTGCACTATTTTGTTATTGTGACAGGCTTGTGTGTGCGTTTCCTTTTGCCATTTGCTAGCGAAAACCTTTTGTCAATGAGTGGTCCTCACAAAGCTAGAGATACAAATGTGTGTTTGAAGTACTTAGTAACTGCTGTACTGTTCATGATGTGTGTGTTGCCCTCATTTTCATTCATCTACATTTTCCATTTTCTTCTTTCTTTTTTTGCCTGAACCCCCGTTGTTTGAAGATGCAACAGTCTCCCGTTGTATGTTGTCAGGATCACAACTATGGTGCACCCCCCCCTCCCACCCCACCAGCCTCCCCACTATCTCAAACCATCATTCCCTGCATGGACCTCAGTGGTGTGGTACGCAGCACCCGCTATCACGAAACCACAGGGGACAACTCAGCTGACACCGACAGCTCCTCCTCTGATGAGCACAGAGGCTTGTCCAACTGGTGTCACTGCAGCTTGACGCCAGATGGTCTGCTTATTAAATGCGATAAATGCAGGTACTTCTCTTTTTGTAAACACACTTTGTGATACCATTACATCAATGATTCTGAATGCATTGGGAAAATTGTCAATGATCTGTTCTTAAAGCAGCACTACATAGTTGACAATATTTCTTAAAATGTAGTCAAAAACTCTTGGCCCCAGTCTCGGCCCACTGTCCACATGTGCATTTGTCTATGAGAAGAATTGCGGACAGCCAACAGCACAAACTATCATTACTGGTGGTACAGTATGCAAGTGAGGGGACCTATAGAAACTGTTTATCCATTGTTTGACATCAGGAATTGAGCTATGTCATTTACCTTTTGCACTAGTGGAACTTAACGCAGTCGTTGCCAAAATTGAGCACCATTGGTGCATTTAAACCTGCAGCACAAATAGAGCAAGAGAACGACTCCGTTTGACACTGTTGACACTGCTTTGTGATGGCGTGCCCGTTTGGTCGGGGAGCGGTAGTGATATCCCGCCATCATTGTTGCTTGAGAGATTTGGAAGGGTAACACTACTGTTCCAGAGTTGAATGCCATTCATACTGTAGTCTGATGACAATGCTTTATTTTGGAATTTAGTCTGAAGTACTTCTTACACTTTTTCCCATATGAATGATCATCTCAACCATAACTTGACAGCAGCTTGCCGAACCAAAAAAAAAAGAGCTCAATCCTATGTTAAGAGGTGTGTGGCATGATTCGATGGCTCTGCTCTTTAGAGGTGTCAGTTCTGCATCTTTCATTCATTCTATTTCAGTGTGGTGCCACATGGCTCAAAGAGCACTTTTGGTGCGAGTACATGAAGTGGTTTCAAGGTGGGCATCTCTTGACTGGAACTGATATCCATTTTTGTCCTCTTCTCTGATCATTGACTTCCAAATGATCGCAACTGGATTTAGGGAAATACACTGGATGGTTACAGTGATATTATTCCTCTTAAAGAGGGCATTGTGAACTTGTTGTTCTGTTGAAAACACCCGTCTTAATCACAAAGACAAGGGCTGTCCTCTCTGACATAGCCAGCTGCCATTTGATACCTGTGTGCAGCCTGAAGCTCCCTCGTACCTTTTGAGGAAAAAACACCTTTGATCATGTTGGCAACCCCACAACTATGCTGTCAGGAAAACATTTCATGTGGGGTCTTATCGTCATTCCAGCAACATTGGAAGCCATCAGGGCTATTTATTTATTTATTTTTGTTTCTCACCAGAGGATGATCTCCACTTCGGAGATCTTTTTTTTTTGGATGAACCTCCTTTTTGTTGCAATTTTGTGTTAACCCTCAGGATCTTTAAGAAAGTTTTAAATTGCCTAACTGTGTCCTCAGTCTCAGCAGCAAGCAGTGTGGGACTATCAGAGACTTTTCTTATGCGGCTCAACAATCGAGAGAGAGATTAGTCAGAGATTAGGGTTTTTTTTTTAATCATATTTATTTTGCGACATAGGGAGCATAACAGTGCGAATACCTGTAGTTTTGGGCTTAAAGGCTGTGCTGAATCTTTTTTTTCCCCTTAACTCCTTGATGTCATTGATGTCCGTGAGCTTAACTTAAAATCTTCCTAAGATCCAACGGTGCAAAATGTAAATTCTTGCAATAATTCAGTTCTTCCGGTCTTAGAATTTTGAACAGTAGTGTGTCACACCTCTTGGCACGCTGTCCACAAAGTGCTTTACAGAGAGAACAGAATTGAAACAAGGACTTGCTAAGGTGTTTTTCTTGTGTAAATGTTTTTACATCATGCACTCTGCTTTGTAAAATGATGAGCATACCAACTGTCACCAAATGATCAAATCGAATTTTCAATGAAATGTCTGTCAGTTCAAGTAGTATGTAGTGCTGCTTCAAGGATGCAACAGTTATTAGTAAAGCTCTTTCTCCTGTCCTTTTTCAAATTCAGACTAGGTGGTGCTTCTGTTACTCAAAAACGTGACAGGGAAACTCATACAAATCTAACATTTTAACAATTTCTTGCAGGGGACTCAACCGGAGGAAACAGATTGATGATTTTCGCAGAAAAACAGAGAATGTTTCAGGTTTCTCTTTTTCAACAGTGATCTTTTTACGCTTGTGAATAGGAAATCAGCACGTCAATTGATTATTGTGTCTGTGTGTGATAGCTGGTGAAAGCAGCGCAACAGAAAGTGGTGACGATGAAGTGTCACCTCCCACCATCTCCTACACTGCCACCCAGCATACACCCACCAGCATTAAGCTAACGGTCAACAGAGTCAAACGAAGTAAATCCAAAAAGCGGAAGAAGAACACGGAAAAGGTTCCTGCATCCACAAAAGGCAAAAAAGTTAAGGTGAGTATATTGAGGTATGAAATCGTTACCTTGACACTTCTGCAGCTCTGCGTTTTCCTGAGGTTTCCAACTGGCGGCACACTAATGTCACTGGTTGCAGTTTTTTTTTGTTTCACTGGTCCTGCAACTTATACTCAGGTGTGACTTGTGTTTATTAAAATATGTAATTACATGCTCTCAAATGTTATTTCACACTGGCCAACCTCAACAAGGAGTAAACATTGCATTATGTCCGAGAAGGTCGTTCTTCAAGCTTGAAATCTCATGTTGTCATGTGTTTAAGCATCACAACAACAGAAAGCAAACACAACATGTATCATTGATACACATGTATAATATATATTATATATGTTTAAAATAGTGAATCAATAACAAAGTTATTCTAAAATATTAATGTAGCATTGTCATTTTTCGTATATACAATTAAAAAACAAAACAAAAGGAGAAGTTGATAAATGACCGGACCTGACTGACATGGAGCCAGGAGCTTGCCCAGATAATTTCATGCATATATTGCATGTACGCGGTTCTAATCGGGAGAGATGAATACAAATGACTTGTGGCTTTACCCCTCCATGAGCAAAATTTGTTTGATTAATACATTTGAAAAAAAGTAATTATGGAATATTGCTTGTGAGGGGAAAATGGCCTTCTCTTTGGGATAACATAAAAAAGTGAAGCCCTGTAAAACTGTGAATGCATTCCAGATCTACGGTTTATATTTACGAGATACATAGAAAATCTTATTTACTAATAACCAAACATTTTTCTATATACTGTTTTCCTGACAGGCTTTTCGTGAGGGATCAAGGAAATCGATGAGGATGAAGGCAAGAGAAAATAAAATGAGTTAACTGTCAAGCTGTATGTTCCCTGTTGCTAACCAAACTCTTACACCTGCTAGAGCTCAACAACAGAGGCCAATGTGCTGGATGAAAGTACTGCTGAAGGTTGGGAAGGCAGAATCCGTCAGTGGACTGACCAGTACGAGGAGGCTATGTCCAACCAGTACAGCGCCGACCTACAGACTCTGCTTCAGCTTCACCTCACAACCAGTGCAACACTAGCAAAGCCGGAGAACCGCACTGTTCTTCCAACCATCGGAAACCTTCAAGCTTCCTTTGTTTCTATGGAAACCATTGACCACGCTGAACTGTCCTGTAACAACACAGTGCTGGGCTCACAAATGCAGGTCAGCTTTCTGTCATTGCAAAATCTTATTAATTTCATGGAAGCACCCTTTTTTGAAAGAGTGATCGCCCTCTAGTGGTCAAAGGAAGCATTTGAATATTCATAAACTAGGGTAGATGCTCCATTGTCATGCACCTTATTGATATATGTTGGCTGCTAAGCGACATGAAACTTCTCTGCCTTTCACAAATTCTGCTGTGTAATGATAAGGCACTGCTAATGGTTATTGTCGCGACACTGGACCTGTCAAGTTAGTGAAGTAAACAAGGAGAACCGCCTGTATTCGAAATCCACATTCCAGCAACAGGAGTCGTGGTCTTCATCACGGGCAAAAAATGGATTATAAAAAGAACAAAAGGACCGGATTAAATCCCATATCCTCTGACCTTTCTTTTCTGTTCATTTCTATTCACCATTTCTAGCAGAAAGAAAAGAAGAAAAACAGATCTTGGTTATTCAAACGTTTCCTGAAATCCATCTTTCCTCAACATGTGTTGAGTGATTGTGTCTCGGTGATGTTTGGGCCTCTTGCAGATGCTTACCAGGCTATTCGGTGCATCCGACCCCCGGAGTCCTTGGCTCTTTCTCCATGTTTGAAATGGGAACAAACGCAAATCAGTGTTTTCCAAAGTGGTGGAAAGAAGTGTGTTTTTTTGCGCCATGTCCAAAGTGAAACAGACAAACTGATCAAACAAATAGCAGAGAGCTAGCAATGGCGTTGTAACGTCACAGTTTACCTATTAGTGAATAATGCAATGCAATTTTCCCCCAGTCTGTGACTGTCTTGAGTCCTATTGCTGTCAGGATTGATTTACTTGGACGGCATCTTGGCTTTTTGAAACATGATGGCTACTGTAGTTGTTGTATGTACTTTCAACAGCAAGTCGCAAGAGAGCTGATTGCATGGTTTTAACACTAGATGCGAGAAATTCTTACACAGTGGACCTTTAAATACTGCAATTTTGTGCGAAAAGAAAAGGCTTCATGGCCATTCAGTCTTGTCCAGTGACCTATCGACTTGTGTTTCAGTGCTGGCGATGTCCTTGCGTCTTTGTTTTGACACTGCATAGTGAGTGGCATGTACAATTTTGCAGCAAATAATCATTGCTTGCCTTTTTCTAGCTCCAGCTAGGACGAGTAACACGTGTACAAAAGCACAGAAAGATCCTCCGAGCAGCAAAGAACCTGGATCCTGACGCACTGATCATTGAATATCGTGGAAAGGTCATGCTGAAACAACAGTTTGAGGCCAACGGGCATTTCTTCAAAAAGTGAGGCCTCAGTGATGGACGGTTAATACTTCTCTCTTATTTTTGCTGTCAAACGCTGAATGATGCACTTTGTTTTTCAGGCCCTTCCCTTTTGTGCTGTTTTACTCCAAGTTCTCGAATGTGGAAATGTGTGTTGATGCAAGGACGTTTGGTAACGATGCCCGGTTTATCAGAAGGTCCTGTACACCCAATGCTGAGGTTAGTCTTGGATCATTTTATATTTATTGACAGAAAATCAGTTTGAACAATGTGAATCTGTAATTTATAACCGTTAATTTTTTTCTACAGGTGCGCCATGCGATAATTGAGGGCATGATCCATCTATGTATCTGTGCTGTCACTCATATTCCAAAGGATGCTGAGGTCACGATTGGATTTGACTTTGAATTCAACAGCTGGTTAGTGATCTTTTCACACAACCACTATCACATTTTTGGTCTTTTTTAAAAACCATATATAAAAATCTATTTCTATTATATTCTTACCGTTTACCTGATCCTCCGGTCACGGCCGACAGTGTGAGCAAACCACCCTATGAAAACATGGGGCCTCATGTATCTTGGGTGCGTACGTGCGAAAACGTTGCGACACCCCGTGCTAACACGGGTTACATTATGATGCTGCTATTTCCTTTCATTATGGTGCTAACCCTGTGAGCAAACCCTGTGAAAATGAGGGAACAGTGTATGTGTAAACTAGTATGCAGTCCCAAGATCTTAGATATATGTACACAATGTGCCTAGATTGAACAGGCAAAAAGTACAACGTGAATTGTGTGGCATTGCTATTATGTGTGTTCGGGGAACATGCGCAGAAAAAAAATAAAAATCGCTATGGCATTATTAAGTACTCGCATCTGTACTCTGTGTCAGCAAGTACTTAATTCTCAGTACTTGGCCTGCAAAAAAATGGTGTCAGGACATCCCTAAATATTGTCCTTGGTGCACTCTTCTCAATGACCTGGTTTGGTGATCCACTTTTAAATGGCTTTGTATTCATCACATTGGAGCGACGCATGTATGAGTGCTTTTGTTTTGGCCACCACCCACACTGTTGAGTTAGAAGACAACACACGTCTCTTACAGCCAACTTTCAACTGCACTGCTTGTGCGAACCTCTAGTGCATAGGTTCACAAATTTGTTAGCCCATAAGCCTCATAATAACGGTGGTACGGACCGAAGCTATCACTCCAAACACTGGATGGCAATGACTGCTTGATCATTCCTCGCTGTGCTTCTTCCATGCTGCTGTTTTGTTTTACTGCTGAAGCACAGTGATGATGTCACAACATTAGTCACAGATGGGGCATATCAATCGAGTGGCACCTAACATGTTAGTCATTATGAAAATGTAACATTTATTTAATGTCTCTCATGATGCAATGCAATGTCGTATTTTCAACACAATCAATTGGTTTTTAATACAGTTCACAGATCGGTGTAGTTGGATCCATCAACATCAATACATCGCTCAGTGAATCATTACACCCCTATGTCTATGTCATGTCGTTCTTTTTTTCTTCTGTTGTTGCTTTACCGTACGATTTCTCATGCTGACCCATTTATCTCATTGTTCTCCAGCAATTACAAAGTGGACTGTGCGTGTCACAAGGGCAACCAGACCTGCCCGGTACAGAAGCATAACATTGCACCCCATGAAGGCCTGCAGAACTCCATTCTGCCACTTCCGTCTCCTCATATTGGTGCTGAGACTCGTCGAAGGAAAGCCTGGAGGAAAGAACTGCAAGGTTGCATTGATGGGGAGGACAAGTCAGCCACAGATCAACCTCAGGAGCTGAAAGACCCTCAGAAGAACAGTGATGCTGAGGTGTGTTGAGTTTTTGAGGGACAATGATATTTAACTAGATTTAGAAAGTACTGCATGTAGGCCTGACACGATAACACATTTTGCTAGTCAATTATTTGTCCCACAAATTATTGCTGAAAAACAATGTTGTCAACAATATTTTTAGGCCAAAGTTACCTCCAATATAATGGTAATGTATCAATAATAACAATAACAATGTCCGATCATAGTCCAACATTACGTGCAGGTTTATTCGAGCTAATAACCAGGTTGTGTAGTCTGCCTAAGAGAAATTTGAATTTCTATCCCGTAGTCAACTAAGTGTTAACATGCATTTTAAAACTCTGTTCTTAGTCAGACTAAAGCAATAATTAATTTTTCTGGGCTGTCAATTAACCTTGCTTCACTGTGCTTTCATCACAAGACGACTGACTTTGACATGACCAGCAAGAGGGATCACTCTGTTGTGTTGCACTCCATTCTGGTACAAATGTGCCTGGAGATGCGTATAAGACGATTAAGAATGAACTGTCAACGGGCGAATCAAACAAGCGAACATGCACCTGGCAATTCTGATCAATTTCATTTTTTATTGTCGTTCAATTTACTGCTTCTCATGACAGCATGATGATGAGAAATGGTTTGAATCTCTCTGAATATACAGAAAATGGCAGGGCCACGATGCCTTAGTTATGATAGCAATTGTGTCATTGCTTCAGCTAGTTAGAAAAGCTCTTATATACACGCGTAGTATGTATTTATGTACATAACATCATTAACTTCAGAAGGACCTTTTCCCTAAATCTTTTCCTGAATATAGGATGATGTGAGATGTTTCCATAGGTTTTGCGTGCGTATCAATAGAGCCATTGCCTTTAAACTCCTGTTCAACATGTTTGTATGTGCAGCAAAGGCTCGTGGATGGATTGAAAGAAGAAGAGGCAGAGGGAGATGAGGTTGATGGAAATTGTGAGACTGATACCTGTAAAAAAGTATGGAACTCATTTTAAGAATACTTCAGTACTTGTTCTCTGTAGTCTATAACCACTCTTTTCTGCCTTCAGACATTGAATGCCTTAGAGAGACGGCGAAGAAGAATGGTGGGCACGTATGCAAAAGATGAAACCGTTGAATTACCAGGTGAAGTTGCAAATCTGAGTGGGAACCCACACCACTCAGCTGGAGTTGGCATTAGCACCCGCCGTACCACCTACGTCATGGTATGTTTGATCCTTGGTTATTTGAACCTCAGTGTGTTGGTCTTGTCGTCTAAATATGCATGATCCCACAGGATACACCAGTTGTCAAGGAGAAAACGCCATTAACCACCCTTCCTGTTCCTGTTGCCACCCCCAAACCCACGCGGTCGTCCAAACCTCGCCCCAAAAGCAGAATCTCTCGATACCGCTCTAGCTCCTCTCAGCGTGCCCGGCGGCAACGTCAAGCACTGGCCCAGCAAGCTGCAGCAATGACACTACCACTGACATCGGTTCATCAGGGTCCCAGTCATGAAGAGGAAGGTACTCAGGGTCCATATGGGGTCGAAGTGGGCCTGGGGGAAAGTTTGGGACAGGATCATCCAACTGATGATGGTTTAGGCTGTCTATATAAAGGGAATCTGCGTTACCCCAAAACCAAGAAGGTAAGATGATTACAAAACTTCACCTATTTGTCCAAAAGTATGTGTTTTTTATGGTTTTTCTTGTCTGCTTTTTAGTACCTTGTAACTGAGTGGTTGAATGAAAAGCTGCCGGGTGGGGAAAAACTGAGCCAAGAGGTGCCTGTCGAGCGCCCTCTAAGGATAACCACTGACCCTACGGTGCTGGCCACAACCCTTAATATGCTGCCGGGCCTCTCACACTCATCGTTTATTTGCACAACCCCTAGACACTATGTGCGGTTTGGCTCCCCTTTCAACCCAGAGAGATGCAGGCCACGCCCATTGCAAATGGATGGCACCTATGGCTGCTTTAAAAAGGTATTAGTGCCACCTGGAGAACAAACCGCTAGAAACAAACTTTTAACAGCTAGAACAACCTTATATTTTGTTTTCATGGTTACTAAACCGTGCCCAACATTGCATTGCAGTATACTATAAAACACATCTCTACTTAGCTTGAGGTAGCTTTTGTCATACTGCACTAAGAAAGATGTGGTAATAGTTTTACTTTAATGTGCATCCATAGACTGTGCATGTGCCATACACTCAGTTGCAAAAATAGTTACAGATTGATCTTCTATATAAGCATTATTCTTGGATGCAAAGCTACTTGAGAGGGACCTATGTGTAACTATTGTTGGTTCAGTAAAAATAATACAAGAACTTTTTAAATATGATGATATACAACAATACAGAACATTGGCATCTTATTTATTCTATCTATAAACAACAACAAAGCAAATCAGTTCTGGTAGGTAAAGTTGAATCGTTATTATGTTTAATTTCCTCATTGCTTATTCTTTTGTTTTCTCTCAACACAGAGATGGATCAAGCAGGTTGAAAGTGAAAGTGGTTTAACCAGCTGCTCAGAGTCCACATCCTCTCTGCAAAGCATCAGCAGTAGGTCCAACCCAAACACGTGGTCCAGCAGTACGTTCAATCCCTCTTCTTTTTTTTTTTTTTAATTAACTGATACAGTGCTTGTAGTCAAACAAGATGACGCAATGTTATGCATGATTTATTCGGCAAGTTATTATTCATACACTACAAATCAAGTGTTGAAGAAAGCGTGCTAACACAAATACATGTTACACATTAGATGGTGGTTACTTTGTGCTGTGTATTTATTGCCCTTCTTCTCTCTCTTGTTAAGCAGACCTGAATGCACCTTTTAAGAAGCGAACAGCCAAGTATATGACTGAGACAACCCCTGCACCGACAGAGCGTCTTCAGTGCTCTCTGTCACCAATCACCCCTCCTCCCACTGAGGACACGCTCATACCAAAGCTTCAACATACATGTGGGTCTCTGCTGCTCAATGGCCTTGTATTTTCCCCTATTCCCTCACGGCCGGCAAGCAGCTGCAACACACCGCTACAATTTGAAGTAAGTCTACACATCAAGTTCACTAGCAAATAATTGTGTTTTCTTCCTGTATTTCTGGTGTCACAAGTCCTTAGGAATGCCGTATGTGATTGATAATAAAATTTGCCTGGCAATTCTCACCTGTCCATGTTTTCTAATGTGATGGTCTTATGTAATTTTTTGGCTTAAACAATATCCTTGCTGTCCTTTTTGCTGAGACAGACTTGGCTTTACGTACCAACCAGCAAGAGGTTTTTTTATTTATCAAATACCATCAGATTGATCTCTGTTGTTAAGACAAAATGTGTTGCTGCAAAGAGTCGGGCATTGTGTGGACATATGACTAGTACAGATTGATTGACTTTGTCATGTTTCTACAGAACATATCATCCCCTGAGACATCCCCTACTCACCAACTGGAGTCCATTTCCTCAGAGGTATACATCATCTTCTTTATGAATAAATTGCTTCTTTTCAAGTGTAGACATTGAGCCAAACTGTGGTCTTTTTCTTTCAGCCGTGTCTCCAGACAGACCTTGACATTCCTCGGCCTCAGTTCTCGGAGGTCTCTGTGTCTTCCAGCTTGGCGAGCCCATTGGCCATGACCTCAGATGACCTTTCCTTCCCCGAAGGCCCTTCAGGCTATGACTCGAAGAACATGTCGTCTTCAGGATTCAGTTCTTTGTACCAAGTGTCTTGCCCTACCACAGACCTAAACATTCAAAGCAGGGAGCTGGCCTTCAGGACTGAGTTCAACCTCATATACACCTGCTCACCTCTCAATGCAAATATGGACGCCCCATTGGCATCAGTTCGACAACCCTCTCATTTGAAAGAGTGCTTGTCTCCACCAGAATCCTTCCCCAGCTCTTTGAACTACAAGGTTCTGCCGGGTTCCCAAAGTGACCTTCTGTATGGAAGCAATCCAGAAAGTGGCACGACTTCACCCTATACTGGCAACCCGACACAAAGGAAGAAGGCAAGTCAACGTGTGATACTGATTCAAAACTACTTTTTTGAAAAAAAAAAAATGAGCGTTTAAAAGTCTCTTAACTTCCCTTCAACTCTGGTGCCCTTTTTACAGTAGGTTTTCAAATCAAATCATTTTCATATCGCCACATATATTTAATGTTCAAATGTTAATGTTCAACTTAAGCGATGATTTCGTTGTCTGATACAATTGTGGTTATGAGCTTTGCAATGTTGCGAGGCATTCCATCCTCCTGGTGAAATGCAAAGAACCCTTTCGTGCTGAGCTTTTTATCACACAAGTAAAGAGGAGCAGTGAGGTGCCCAGTGATGATTTCGTGGTGACCCAGAGGAGGTTGTCATCTTTTAAAATGCTTATGCATAGCTCGGTCTGAATATGGAAAAGAGGTCCGAATTTCTCGAAGACAGACTCAGCTACCTGGTCAACAGCTCGATTAAGCTTGAACAATGACTAACAATGATCAGACTGAGTGATGGCTGCCTGTGACAGCTTCTGCTCTGCCACCGAAATAAACACTGACGTCAAGTGAAGACCCCCTGATAATGTTACATACAGCAGAGAACTCTGTATGTGTTTGCTACACTGGTTCTCTGTATAGCATCAAGTGCTATGTAGATATCACAACCACTCAGCCATGTTGTGAATCGCATATATACGGATTTGTGACACAACCACCTTAAAGATTAGAGGACCTTGTTTATTTTTTAATGTAAATGGCGGTTATGTCACAGACTATGATGTTGCTTATTAAGTCTGGGTTTGTAAACACCTCTAGATGAAACTCAACAATAGATGACAAAAGTTAGGACAAGCACATGAACTGAGATAAGGAGGGAGCATCACGACACAAACTGTGACAGCACACCTCCAATCAGTCACATGGTTTCGCACTCACGCCAAGTACGTGTCAAGGCCCATCTATGATCAATGAGGCCCCTTTACCCCAAAACAAACTGTGCTTCTGAGTTTTTTGTTTTTTTTCCCCGAACTACGATACGACAGTCTCCCAGTTGTTCCGTGCGTCACGCATTTTTCAGTCTCACACACACATACATTGCCTTACAGTTGCATACATTCTATCATGCAAGAAATACAGAGGATGCCTTTCCTCTTGTCAACTTGTAAAGTCAAGTTGACAATAATCCAAAAAAGCAGCTCCCGTTGGGTGCAGGCATTAAAGCATTGCTTCAATGTGTTGATTCTGGAAGGCTCAAGTCAAACTAGTAAACCATTCAGCAAGGTCCCTGTGTATGGAGTCCATTCTAGCTGTCCCAGAATGTCTCTTGCCGCCTGTACACATGGTGTTCCTATTGAAATGACTCGTAATGGAGGCAACATGACTGAAAAATACTGACTCAGTGGCTTTATCGAGCTGTTGCCTATGGCTTGGAAACGTGGTTGTCATCATCTCCCCCTCTTTCGTCAGTGACATAATGTTCAGTTAATATAGAGACGACGCCAAAGTGGGTGAGTCTCTTCCTTTGTGTCCAATGAAAATTTTCAATGTGAATATCGTATGTTGTTGGTATCGACTGATGCTCAGTTTCCCTGAGATGTTAGCGTGTTTCGTTTTGTGTAAATCCTTCACCGGCACGTGTGCATCTGTGAGCACTTGCCTGTGTTGGTGCACTCAACCACAAAACTACTGTCTACATTTAAAACATTCAGGTATCAGTCTCTGGTAAAATGGCAATTCAAATGGGTGAAGCTCGAAGAATAGTGCAATACCACTGGTGGAAAGGACATGGAACAAATTCACAGTCATTTTACATAACAGGCAAACCACAGTTGTGTGGTTTATAGAGCAACTGTCATGGACAAACTTGAAGTGATCTACATGGACTAGCTTCTAGGTTGTCAAGTTCATCTTTAGTAGCGTGTCTGTCGAGTTGACCACACTGCCTTTCTTTCACTCATGCAATTTGAATTTGTGAGTATTTGAATATCATGACAATATCAGAGATTCTGCGCTCCCTTTTCAATGCCACGACTGACCATGGGAAATTCCAAATTCACTCAGGGGAGAAATGGTTGTGGTCAGTGTTATTCCCTTCGCCGAATCTTGGCCTCGCTGTCGTCATGTTGCAACTGAAAGCTTGAGGAAATCCATGAATGTGAACACAGACGCTCTTTTGCATGTGCAGTCTCTGTGCACCCTCCCTGCTCCTTGACGGTTTTGCAAAGTCTCTCTCCTACTTTCTTCCAAGGCAGAAGTCCCACCAGCATACCATTGGTCTGCTGACAGGGAAGCCAGGTTACGAGGCTATAGCAGTAAGCAGTGAATACCAGACCGTACAAAATATGGTGAATATTCTCCGCACTACGTCTTGAGATGTGATGCATGTAAATATTCTAATCTGTTGTCTATCTGCATTTCAATCATATCTTCATCCCAGCAGCTCATTTCAACTCTCACGTTACGTGGTGATATACTTACGACAGGAATTGCATGTTTTATAAAGTCGTGAAATATCTGTTGTACTTCAACATTGCATCAACTCTGTGTAATATATAAAACAAACTATGAGTTTTCTTATGACAGGGCAAGTAAAGATTACTGAGGTGGGCGACTGTGTCTGATGTATCACATTTTCTGAAGCAGTAGAGTGAAACAATGTATTGGTGATGGGCAAATGATGGGTGTATGACACACTCATTGACTGTATCGACACAGCTCCAATGTTATGTTGGTGTTCTATCATGCCGCCATCTTAAGGTACAACTGCGAATATAATTGAGAATAGCAGGTCTCAAATGATATATGTCGATGATCATGATTTATACAGGATAAAGGTGATTTATGCTGAATATGTTTTCTGTACCTTTGTGGTTGTCAATGTATATGACTTAAGTGTGTAATAGTGCTGGCCATTGATGTATCTGACGGGGCATTTATTTTAACATCTGTTGTCCGTGTTTAGTTTGCTGTTTTAACAACGACAACAACACTTGTATCTGTCTTGAGCACCAGCCTCCCAATATGATGAAACACGACTCGTCCTTTGATGTCTTGCAACACGTGCCTTCAGATGACGCATCAGCTGAATTGTTTTTTTTCTTTCAGTGACACACGTATCAACACGCTGCCACGACTGTGTCATGACGCGTTTGTATCATTTGACCCGTCAGTGAATTAGGCAGTAGTCTGGTGGTCAGTGGTGAAGCCTTAGTGCTTCAGATTGAGTTTAGCAAGTCTGGTGACGACCCATGTACAAGTGTGTCCCTGTTGACCAAGACAGTGTAAATATTGTCATGACCAGCAAACAGGCAGGGACTTTGGATTACCATGGCTTCATTGTATTTTAAGTTTCTATGACCCCTATGGCTATAGAAAGGTTGAGTTTAACTCAGCATGTGTCTTTATAAAGACAGATCATTCAATAAAAAGAATCAAATAACTGCCATGACACCACAGTTGACGTTGACGCTGCTGTATTGCAGAGTTGATGTCTAATGAACATCGACACATTCTGTCACCATAGTCTGTGAAAGAATGATTTGTTTTTTCAATTTGATGGCATTTCATGTTTCTGGTCTCATGTCTCATTTCTGCTCTTAGAATAACATTGGGACAAATTTTCCAACGTTCATAAATACCTACATACAAAATCACTTCACTTATAAGTCGGCCTGTGTCGAACCAACCCTCCGAGTTTCACTGAATCTCTGTCTGGTTTTCTTCTTCTGACTCTGTTGACTCTGCTACTTTGTTTGCAAACAAACACAAAACCTCCATCATTCTCATCGGTGGAGCTAGTTACAAGTTTATTATTATAAATCTCTGCTCAGTTCTGTCCCTAATTCTGACCATTTTTGTTTTAGTGATTTTTACTAGTCACCTGGACTCTATCTAAAAAGTGGGTTGAGGTTTGCCTGAAGTGGCTTGTTGGCAGTTGGAGAAAAAAAACCCAATTGTAATAAAATCTCACCACTGCAGGTGAAATAGTGCCGTCTATTCCACGTTTCCCTGAACTCACCCAAAATGAGCCAATGTAGTGTCCATGATTTTTCAAAAGTAATGGATCTGCTAGTACTTAGGTTGATTTAAACTAATGTGTAGTTGGTAAGTATTTCATATTTGTGTATCGTTTTCCATTTTGGCCCCTAGTTTTTTTGAGATTGGAAAGTGAAGTCATTTAGTGCCAAGACAGTTTGAAACCGTTCAAATGTTTGGTATATGAATATTCACAAAATGACAAGTCTTCTCACACACTGAGTCCCACGCCGTTCACCTCGGATTGTAAAATCTGAACCAATGTTATTTCTTTATTTTGTCTGTGCAGCTTACTCATTTTGGCTCTCACTGCATTTTAGTTGGGATTCCACAATCTGTGCTCGTATGGCTCTTGACGGTTTTTTCATGCATATGGATTCCGTGTCCACCATTTTGAGTGTGCATGCCTGTGAGTGCCGGCCAGCATTGTCAAGTTGCACCCTCCTACTGAGAGGTGTGGGTGCATGTGTGTGTGTGCGCGTGCGATGCTTGACTTAAGGTATATGATTTGTGGATCTTCGAATTTGGTTTGTTTTTCCTGTGTCAATGCTTCAGTTACTCCACGCCCGCATCCGTCCAGTTCGTGCCACTGACTTGTTCCTCTCCTGCTTCAGGTGTCTTTGCTGGAATATCGTAAGAGGAAGCAAGTTAGCAGCCATGATTCCCAGGCTGCCAGCTGCAGCCCCCCTGGTGGAGGCCCTCACAATCACCGTGGAACCCTGGACACCCCTCACCACTCGCATCACCAACTGCATCGCTCCCTCTCTGCGCATAGCTCCTCCCTGCCAGAGATGGAGAAAGGTGCTGACCCTCAGTGTCGCAACCTGTGGTGAGACATGCATCTAGATGTGCTGTTTTGTTGAGTTTTGGCCTGTTCTCAGACTCTCATTTGGTTCCAGGATGGTTCCCACCAGTGTAGAACGTCTAAGGGAAGAGCCCAGACCTATGGAGCACAAGCTCAAAGACACCAAGGCCCCGGCTGAGAAAGACATTGGTACCATCTCAGGCTTTAAATAGGCGACTGCACTGCTCCTCCTCTCTCTAGCATTCTGTGCCAGTGAAGTGGCATCATGTGCCGCTCTCCAACAAACTGTTTTTCCTAGAGTGTGAGAATATGAATGCACTATCATCTGACTGAGCAGCGAGATTGAACACTGTATCCCTGTGACTGAAGAGGTGAACTGAATTGTTTTCCTATTCTGTTTTAGATGCGGAGTGCTCGGAGACGCAGGCCGCTTTCGTCACTTCCGCCATGAGAAGTCCTCTGCTCTTGGTAGGTTGTCGACACTTGTGTCTTCGAGTCATGCACTTTTTGTGTCAACCGTGTTAGTCAAATCCTTCCTGGTTTGGACGAGATGACACGAGACTGGATGAGTAGGTTATGATGTTTCTGCTACATTACTGTGGTGGAGAAGCTGAGCCTTGTGCTGTGATGTGCAGCTGGGCGTTTTGCATGCACCCTCGCCGTGCGCTCCCTGCTCTCCTCAGTTTTAGTCACTAGGAGCAGCGGTGACGCTGGGATCCGTCCCAGAAGGCGACCACTTGAGCTCCGCATCTTTCTGGAGTTCATCGGCTCGTGCAGCCAGGAAGTCAGACGATGAAAGACTAAGTGGACCCAGGATTTTTACTGCGTTATACGAGCATTTTACTGAAGGGACACACTGCCTGACCAGATGAAGAACAAACATGTGTCACTCTACATAACCCTTTCCCCAGCCTCTCCCCTAAACCTAACCATCCAAGACACATGGCTCACCTGAACCAGGACCAAACTGAAACCCAACTATCATGACCTCATTATTTTGAAGTCTTCATCCTCAAATTCAGGTTGACCTTGTGGGGTCCGGCCAAATGGTCCTCACAAAGGCATAAGGTCCTTACAAGGAGGTTCCTCCCCCTGGCAAATTGGTCCTCACAAGAATAGATAAACCAGTCCCACTCTTACATGTTTGCATTGCGGTCCTTGTGCGGAGATTGTGAGACCTCTCACCCTAAACCTAACCATCCCAAACATGTGGCTCACCTGAACCAGGACTCTGAACCAAACTGAAACCCAATTACAATGACACAGTTATATTGAGTGTTTTTTCATCCTCAAATTGAGGCTTAACCTTGTGGGGTCCTCACGTTAGCCCTGTCCACCCAACCAAGCCTTGGACTTGGCTTTGACAGCCTGTGATTGGTCAGAGCACACAGGTGTAGCTCCGCCTCCAGTACAGACACTATTTCAGTGTTTTTGGGCCTGGAGCTGAACTCTGTGTCTGAGAGTGTGACTTACTCCGCAGAGAAAACTATCAAAATCATGAGTGAGTGAGAGTCTGTTATGTCTTTTTAACAAACAACAGTTGGTTAGCATTCATGCTAACGTTAGCGTCCACGTAGGCACTGTCCCAGTTCTGAGGGACGTCTCTCACTTCATAGTGAACCAAGTGTTGAGAGTGAGGAGTGGGAATGGGCCTGATATGATGATAGTGATTCTTCTCGTAGCATTTTCTTCATCCACCGACTCTTAACTGGTTGGAAACTTGTGGTTGTGTCCAGGCGGCAGACAACCAGGCGCAGAGTGAGCAGCCATCCAGCCACCAGCAGGACTCTCACTCTCCATTCCGGGGGCGCTTCAGTCCACCCTCTGAACAGGGCTGCTACCCGAGCTTCACTGACTCTCATCCCGCCGCGGCCCAACACCACAAGGCTGCATCTTCTTCAGAGGGCGCCGCTGCGTCGGGATCCGTGCCACAGCAAAGCGACACCAATAAGACCAGGGCAAGTAAGAGCCAAGCCACCCAGTGCAATAGCAGCAGACGTGCAGAAAATCCCAACTCCAGCGCGCAAACATCCCACAACGTAGACTTGAACCGTCAGATGTCTGGGACAGTCCCGCCGCAGGCCGCAGGCAGCCCAGGCCACGGCGTGCTCCCACCGCTGCAGGCCGGTCCCAGGCTCCTGCCAGCTCCTGGAGCAGCCACCCATCCTCAGCTGGTGCAGTTCCAGCACCCCAACATCCTGAAGGGGTCGGGAGTCCGGACGCAGTCAGGTAGCTTTTAGCTTGGTCTTCTGGAGAAGGGACGACGCTGCCTTCCTCCTGTACTTCACTTCTGAACTGTCCCTGCTGAAGATATTTATGGTGTGGACCTGTACGGAGCAGGAGGGACCTGGCCTTCCACTGTCAGACAGTTCTCCAACCTTGCACAGACCTGAGCATTGACTATGACCCCCCCACACCCCCCTTTTTCTTTTATGTTAAAGTGACGGAGGAGGACCAGGGGGGTCGACTGAGAAAATGCACTAAAACTCCAATCCATCTTTTGTTTCAGCAGCCGTCACAGACAAGAGGCCTCTGGATGTCTGAAGCTGTTGCCATGGTTACCCTGTCAGCTCAATTTGGCATTCACTACATGACAACAGTGAAAGTTAGCCGTTTTCCTCTTCCTTTTATCACATTGTTTTAGCCAACCGTACTGGGAGAACTAGTTTGAGGTATCACTCATCAGTTCTACATATGCAGTAGAATCAGTATATGACCATTCCATGGGATTACCAGCAGAATCGCCTTCGTTTTGCTGCCAGTTCTTCTAGCAGATTCCAGTCAGTGCTCCACTGCTGTTGTATTCAACATTTGCAGGTCTGATAATACATGGTGCTGCAATTGTGTTTTCATGTCGTTGGTTTTTCTTTGTTTTTTTTTTGGAAATATGTTTTTCAAATAAATAAGAATTTCACTCACTTGTTTTGTTTTTATGTCATGCCATTTTCTCTGGTACTTCAGAGCAGCATGGCTGGACTTCTGTGGTAGAAGGCCACGTACTTCGTGTTGGCATCTCACCAGTCGGTGGGAAAAACTATGTTTTGTTTGTTCTTCAGGTGATGAAAGGCATTTTAACCAATTATTTTTAACTCATTTTAGATCACAATGGCGCCTCTGCCCTGTTGCTCTCCCCGAAAGTTGTGGCTACAGCTCTTCAACTTAATGTAAATAAGAATTATTATGATGAATTCTACTTAGTAGTAGATTTAATAATATTATAATAATGATATAATTATATAATCACGAGAATAGACTGTGCAACGGTTAAGCTAATGAGGATGGATGGATTATGATAAATACTATCCATAAAATAAAAATAAATGATACTGTCGCACTTTTTTCAAATGCTGTTCACAGAAATCTTTGCTAGTTGGAGCTGTTTGAGGAGATTAAGTTACAATGGAAGGTTCTTCTCTCTTTACAAGTATTTGGCAGTTTTTTTTAAGACTCTATCCACAGCAGGTGAAATTCTTCATGGCCACTTTCTTTCCATTTTCAGTCTTGTATTTTTGCCTGCTAGTCTGATCATTTAACCAGAGTTAGAGGCTCAGTTTCTGACATCGGCATCTGCACTGTTCCAAATGATCATGCAAATTGGGTTGAAGTGTCATGAAGGTATTCTGTTTCCCTGTGACACTCATGCGTGGCACTGTGCCTGAGAATCAACCTCCGTGCCATGTAGTTTGAAAAACTTTCTAAGACGAACGTTCCACATTATTAAGCAGAGCAGCATTTTCAACCAATGTGGGAATGAAAAATGGCCGGTAAGCACGAAGTGGTTGAACACCTGGGACAAGACATGAAAACCTTTGATATTTCTTTGCACTATTGAGCGAACTGTAGCTGGTTTCGGAGCTGACATGGGTTTGTGCAGATAAAGGCACAATTTGGAAGCTTTCAAGTACTATATATATATATATATATATATATATATATATATATATATATATATGTAAAATGAAGCATAGCACAGTTTGCATCCAGACCTGTGGAAGACCATGGAGTAATGGTACATAAAGTATATCTATCATTTCTTTCTTCTTTTTTGAATTCATAAAAGTCATGAAGCCTCAAACTCGTGATTCAAATTCAATGTCATTGGATCCATTCTGGCAGACGGGGGCCATGAGAGAAAACCAAGACAGGATCAGAGTCGTATCCACACGCTGTAGTGAGGCATCCGTGACCCGTCACTCGGAGGCGTCACCACCCTCCTCAGAGCTGCACAGGACTTACCATGCTCTTGAGCGGGGGGTCACCAACTCAGAGGGCACCGAGGTGCCACACCAAGGTTCAGCACACGCTCCTGTACTCACCATATACAATGGACGGTAATGATATTCCTCCTAGAATGTCATCATGTCACATGAGGACTCGGTCCATCAACCACTGGAGGGTGGCTCGAGTATAACACAGTCTAAATGGAAGAACCTTAAACTCCAATCCTCAGAGGTTCAGGCTTCCATCTGCCCCACAGTGGCGTTGTACCTTCCCTGGCTCCTGACTCACCAGTGTCACTCTTCACACTCTCACACGCGTCTTCCTTCTCAGGCCTCAGTAGAGTGCAGCTGTGGAGCCGCTATCACTGACATTACTGGGTGGAAGACGCCCTCCACAAGCACCGGAACATGAGCTTCTCCAGCCCTGTCCAGCCAACGGTCCCCACAGGGCGAGTTTCCCTGGTGACGTTTCACCACAGTTCAGCGATGAAGCAGTGGACAACAGACCTGCTTCAGAACATACACTCTCTTGAGCTGTAGCTGTAGCTGTGGTGTGGTCCAGAGTTGCTTTTATCATAGCCGGGTTCTGAAACCTATCGTCAGACTTGAATCGGATCCAGATCAGTTTTGATTTTCATGTTCATTTGATGTCAACTTTCAATATTTGGTGTACTTCATTCATGATCCATCTGAGACACGACTCACAACACGGCCTTGTTTCGACACTTACTTGACCAACACATGAACACAACGTCTCTTTCTGACATTTGGAGCCTGTTTCCATGCAAATGTGTTGGTGGTCATCCGGGCCCTCAGTTCAAGGTGAAGCCTTGCAGTGTCCTCTCACTCACTGATCCCAGCCCATGGTTGGGCCGCCAGCGCCCCCTAGAGGGCGGCTAAAAGTTTTTTTGGGGGCAGCGAGATTCTCAGTTTTAATACATTAGCCACACATGGTGGCAGTAGTGAGTCACTGAATTGAGCTGACAGCTGCAAATCTGTGATAGTTGCCAACTTTTATCTTGACAAGATAAAACGATAAACTGTAACAGTAAAAACTGTTGATGAAAGCACCTGTTGAAGCAGTTTTGAATATTAATTACAACATTTTATGGCGTTACTTTAATTTACACTTCACTACACTTCTTTGGAGTGTAAAGAACATATTTTTATAATTTTTTATTATTTATTTTTATTTATTATTTAATTTTATGATATTTAGACATGAGTTATTTATTTTAGTCAGAATTTTATTCAGTTTTTCAAATGTTCTCATCAGTTTGCATCAAGTGTATTTTTCTCTTTTTTTTCTTAAGTAAAGTTGATGAATATGACTTGTACCTGGTTCTGCTGCTGGAGGGACTTTTTGATATATTTGCAATGATCACATGGTTTCATGTCACTTCACAAAGTTTTGGATTGTTTTTAACGTGTGAGTAGATTAAATATGGTTATTGATCACAAATGAAATCCAGAGTCATGAACCAGTTCTATTGAATGGGCCCCGAGGCAGGTGGTCCCTGAGATCAGAGAGGTTCAGAAGCCCGGCTCTGACCCTCTGACCTAGCGGCAGAGCATGGAGCTGCAGCTCTGGCCTGGGTTTCCAGACGCCTGCATGGTATCAACCAGTGAGGACAAGAAACTGCAGGTCACTTTAGGTCATCACAATGTTATTCACAATTTCACCACCAAACCATGTGATTTGAAGAACTTCACAAAGTCCCAGCTCAACAGACGCGATCACAAACGGTGTGATGAATTAAAACCTCGGCAGACTGACATTTAAAAATGAATTACAAAAACATTTCCAGCTCGCATGAGCTGAAGGATGCATCGAATCTGTTTAAAAAGGTTGAGACTTTAAAAAAAAAAAAAAGAAAAAGAAAAAGAAAAATGATGTCAAAAGTGTCCGGGAGTAAATTGCATAGACAGTGAAAATGGAGGATTCAGAGAAAGTGTGCAAACATTCCATCCAAACAAAATCAAAACATGTCGACACACTTGAGCTTCTCAGTTTGAGGGACACATGTAAACCTGGATCATTTCCATCTTTCCCACCAGGAAACACGTAGAAATGCGTCTGGATTTGGGACTCCTGGATTTATCCGATGCACCTCTTTGCCCCCTGAGAGACTCACACAGAGCGTGCCACCAAGCAGGGGATCAGACAATAGAGTTGGTGCCTCGCAGACCGACCCCTCTAGCAAAGTGCTCCAGCAGGCCAGTGATGGCGCCCGCTGGGCCGGGGATGGCAGACTTGAGACCCACAGTGGAGCTGTAGGCTGCCAGGAAGATTTCCCGCACAGCTTCCAGACGGGCCTGACGTCGAGTGGTGAAGGGAAACCTGCCGAGGGGAGACAACTTTGATACTAAACTCAAGAGTTATGTATCCAAAATAAATAAATACATGAATAAATAACAGACAGACGGAGGGACAGACAGACAGACAGACAGACAGACAGACAGACAGACAGACAGACAGAGACAGAGACAGAGACAGAGACAGAGACAGAGACAGAGACAGAGACAGAGACAGAGACAGACTGGTACTGTGTAAGTCGGCGAGGGTTATGACTTGCATTTGTCTGCTCGGTCTGTCATCCGGAAAGTTGTCGGACACTGGTGACTCAGTGGCAACTGCACAAGAGGCTGAAGAGGCCAAAGAAGGCGGGAGGTGAGTGGCATCATGGATGCTGCCACAGCCAGAGACGATCTGCCAGCTTCCATACTCTGTTGAGACGGAGGAGCCAGGCCGACCGGAGTCAGAGGTCACTCTGAAACCATGCAGTAAAGAAAATAAATGAGAAGAATTCCATGTCTATGTAAAGTCAAAAAAAGTGGTTCAGCCTTCCCATGAGCGAAATGTGTGATGAGAGATGCGACTTATGATGAAAATATAGACTGAATCAATAGGCCAGCAGCTCAAATGGAAGCAGCACATAACAGCAACAGAATGAAAACATCAGGGCAGCTGTAAACAACAAACAAATGCAAACACCACTTGACTGAGAGAGTGTTGAGGTGAAGAAGAACAGGCACCACGGCGTCTGCCACAGGAGGAGGCCATTACATTATCATGTATAAGACAGACTACAGACAGACTTCTGAAGTGTCCTGACAAACACTGCTGGTCATGTGCAGAGCCAGATACAGTCTGCAACCAGATCCTCTCCAAAGACTGTTGGAACTAACTGCTGATGAGGAGGAGCAGAGAAGAAGAGGGAACTTCCACCAATCGTATGCTAGAACCACATGGAGACCAATGTGCACTGCAACAGTGGGAGGGAAAAGGTGGAACTCACTGACAAAGCAAATGGTCGATGGCATAACCCTTTCCCCAGCCTCTCACTCTAAGCCTGTCCATCCAAAACACATGGCTAACCTTCACCAGGGCTCTGCACCAAACCTATTTTGAAGTCTTCATCCTCACATTGACCACTGCCTGTCTCCTCAGAAGTTTGACAATACCTGTCACTGCCCAGACCCAGAGAAGACAATACGTATTGTGTAGTATTGTTGGTTTCACTGGCAGCACCAACATGTCTTCTTCTCTTTCTGTCTTCTACTGAAAGTCAGGATCAGGCTGAAATATGGCATGAAGACATTTACCGTCTCCCAGGAACTGCTAAGGGGCTGCTGCCGGTGTGTGTGAGCACGTGTTCAGATTGGTTGGAGGAGGAGGAGCTGGAAGACTTGGCCTCGCTGAACATCACAGACGACTGCTCATCCAAGTTGCTCAGTTTGTTCCAAACAACCATCTGGGGGGAGGAGGTAGTGTCCTTACGCCTGAGGACAGAAGTCACAGAAGTATTTCTCACAAAACGATCAAATGCATGAAAAGCTGTGTCCAATCCCTCCTGCAGCCTGACACCCGCAGAAGCCTGGGGAGCTGTGTAGAGCGCCTCCATCTCAGCAAGTGAGCCACTCTTATACCTGATGTTAAGTTTGCACCCTGCAGCACATGCAACCACAAAACGGATCAGGTGGGAAGCAGGTTACCAGGCTTCCACACAACGAATATCATTTCATTAGAAGAACAAGCACCAGACGGATGATGGTGAGCTCAGTGCAGAAGCTTAAGCTTCCTCAGAGGTTAGGTGGCAGTTAACCCAGCCCACGCTTAGCAACGCTCGCCCAGATGACAGTGACAGTCAGAGAAAATACATCATTTCTCTGGGCAGCTCTGAGGAAGACGGCAGTGGGAGCCTGCGCAGTGGAACATCTACCAGCTCTTTTGTGTTTGTCTATACAAGTAACATCCAGCTTACGAACTGCTCGACTTAGGTCCACCTGTACCAGCAGATGCTTTTACTTTCTTATTTAACGGCTGGCACCGCAGCACATAGCAGCCCGGCAACGCGTACCACTGTTACGGCAGCACAGTATCGCAGCATCTCACTCTCACACAGCAACCTACCACTACAGTAGCACCTATAACCCTCGCGTCAACGTCCAATCTGACTTGAGACCGGTTGGTCTGAACCGATCCTGGTCGTAAGTCGGATGTTACTTGTATTGTAGGGCCGCACCGGTCGCATTTTTTGTGACTGATACCGAATGCAGATTGTTTTAAAAGTCCCAACAGGCTGATAGTGATTTTTGCCAATTTTTTTTTTTTTTTTTTTAAATCAGACACTTTTTTATACACAAACATACTAAATAACCATAAGACTGGATGACACAGAACAGAAATCAATGCAACTTTTACAGCAAAAAAAATATGGTAAAATGCTTAATATAAAATAAATATTTTTGTTCCCTTTTCAAAGAACAGATCAAAACCACAATGTAAACTTCACTGGCTAAATAACGGAATGCTGCCATATAACCTGACACTCGGCTCCTCTTCTTATGGACTACGTGTCCAGTGAATGAGTATCTGGGCTCCAGGTGTGCTGTTAGCAGCTGGTAGGATAGTTCATCCTGCATTTCACCGTGCGATCAGTGACAGAGACTGTTGACGCTGATGGATGTTGTGTGTCTTACCAATTGATAACCTGATTCTGATTGGTGGATCGGTCACCGATGTCACCCGTGAAGCCCGGGGCCACTCCATCTTCAGTGCTGAGAGAGAAGTCGCTGCTCAGGCTGCTCACACTGCCATAATCCTTCAGATCTGAAAGACAAACTTTGTTCTCATTTCAATAACACAACTGAGTGATCCACACTCATCAGCTGTTTTCTTGCAGACTGTGACCACAGCCAAGTCATAGTGCAGTGTCAGTGCAGAGCACACATGCTAACTGACAAACAACTGAACAATAGTCAAATAGATGCAGATAATGACTGAGAATGTGAGTCGAGTTGCAGTGTAAATGTAAAAAAATATATGCATCAATCTGTAACCTTGTTCAAGCTACAACCTTTTGAATAGCGATATTGATTTATTTGCAAAAGAACTCTGAATCAAAAAAAACTTTATTGCCAATGTCAATGAGGACCCCACCACCAAGAGCAATGAAATAACCTGGTCACTGCTTCTGATAACACTGACCTGAGAAGAACCGGCACGGTGGAAAAATGCTAAACTTGACTGATAAAAGATGCTGCCGCCGCTTTGTTGAGCTACTGCTATTCAGTAGGTAACGGTGGTGTTGAGAAGCAACAACCTTCAGGCGGAGAGACGAGGCCAGTCGCAACATTGTTTTCAAGAACACATGGCTGTTCTGAGGGAGAACTTCAATACAGCTGACTCAGTTTCTGTGTGAGCAGGTTCTCAATTAAAACACACACAACAGGTGCAACAAGAAACGTGCAGATTTACTCCAGAGTGATTTGTCCATCATCACAAGACGTTCAAGAGAGACACACAGAACTGAGTCATGTCTCGTTCTTTCAACCAGAATGAGACGAAGAAGATTTCTTTATTGTGTTTGGAAACATAAACGTTGCAGCCTCCTTGTTCAGGATTCTACGTTTGACTGTTGTGTGTCTGTCAGTGCTCTTGAACTGCTGTGGTGACATCACCACTTCTCCACTGGTCAGTGTTTTCTGACGGCAGAAAGAGACAGGCTGCAATGGTTGTACACAGAAACTAACCTTGACCCATGACATATGAGTGGGAGGGACTGTGGAAAACAAGAATTTGAACCAAGCATTTCCCAATGTCTGGACGACATTTGGTAAAGTAAATGCATTTTAAACAGATATAGCTGTGCAAATATAACTAAGACATTATTTTGAAAGACGAATCAACTGGGCAGGGCCATGTAAGATATTAGGCATGTTGGAGAAACATCTGTGAGGACAAACAAATTCAGTATCAAGTGGACGTCCTGGGAGGCTGACTTACTTAACTGACAGAGGTCCTCCATCGTGAAATCACAGTCTTTTAAATGAGAGTTCTTCCTTCTGAAATGAAATGAAGAAGGCACAAATAATAGAATTAGTAAAGATGGCAAGCAGCACCGACACAAATGAAGCAAGAATCCAATGTTGCACCTCTGTCTTCGAATTGCAGAGAAGTTTTCAGAGACTATGTGCTTCAGAAAATTGAAGCAAAAGAAGAAAATCTGTGGAGGAGAAATGAAAGATATATAGCTATTAGGTTTGGGTAGTTTCTGCCAGGGATTTTAGCACATGACAACAGTGAAGGGGTGTCATTATTAACCCCTTTACAAGACAGTCTCTGACGTTCAGCATGACAACACGTGTTCAGAATACAAAGACGTACCTCTTCTCCCTTAGAAAGACGATCTGGAAGCATGTGACTGCAAATACAGACACTTGAATGCAATTTGCTGAACTGGCTTGTTTCATACTGTCAACAGTCTGAAGGTTTGTTCACACTAAACGCAATTTTTCAGGTGGCACTACTTGTACCTGTGTCACCATATGTGACAAAATGCCTCCAAACATGCAGCACTCCCACTGCCTTGTTGTTTTGGCGGTTAGTGGCACAGTATGGTGCCTCCACATGATTGACCTTTGACCTAAGGCAGTCACCTTGGACGCATAGATTGTGTTTGGCGTGAACGCACCTTTACACTCAGCATTTTGGAATCAGCTTTCTGGAATGTCACCATTGTAACTCCAGTCAACAACTATCTACAGTTCAAGTAATCTCATCTTAAACCAGTCAATATTGGTAAGACATGTGAATCTGAAACATTCTATGGTGTGTTTCCACTGAGCAGTCCAGGTAGGTTCCTTTCAAGTCCTAATACATTGGCTTCCAGTGGCCTAAATAACCAACCAACTCAGTTTCTTGTTCCTGCTTCGCTAGCAGCCTACTGATACCTGTGACACACCCAAAACAAATGGCTGTTGAGATTTCTTGGCGTCATTCTTTGGTGACATAAAAACCAACTCTTTCCCAAGCCTTTCACTCTATACCTCTTCTTCTTTCAGCCTCTCCCTTCAGAGGTGGCCACAGTGGATCATCCTCCTCCATCTCCCCCTGTCCTCTGCTCCCTCTTCTCTCAAACCTACAAACCTCATGTCCTCCTTCACCACCTCCATCACCTTCCTCTCCACCTTCTGCCTGGCAGTTCCATCCTCAACATCTTCCTACCAATGTACTGGCTCTCTCTCCTCTGTACATGTCCAAACCATCTCCATCTAGCCTCTCTGACTTTGTCTCCTAAACACCTGAGCACATGTGCTGTCCCTCTGATCCTATCCATCCTGCTCACTCCCAGAGAGAAGCTCAAACAAAAATCGGACCTCTCTAGGATAGATTAAACACACACACACACAGATCTATCTGTGTATCTCTATCCTTATGAGGACCTCTCACTGACACCCTCAGCCTCTCACCCGCAACTTAACCATCCAAAACATAGTCCTTAACCAGGACTCTGAACCAAACTGACACCCAAATACAATAATGTTATTTAGACGTTTGCATCCTCAAACCTCTATGTGGACCGGCCAAAATGTCCTCACAAAGGTCAATGTCTTGTCAAAGATTGGTCCACACAAGAACATTAATACATGTACACACACAGACACAGATCTTATAGACATAATTTCACACGTTTACACACAACCACTGTCCTGAAAAAAGAGGAGAAAGTGGGGATAAGGGGCAGAAACTCTAAGAACTGCTCCTTATCAATCTCTGTATCATGTAAGAAATATTGACTAAACTGTATGCAGTGTAACAACTAAGAAGATGTGATATAATAGTGACGCAATTGTCAGAGAACCTGTCATATAATGTCTTGCAATGTATTAGAGGAGATTGTAATAAACATTCAAACACTGCAACATCACCGTCCATGTCCCAGCTCCACAAAACGGTACTAGATCTGCTGGAACACAAGATGGACACAGACTACTTACTTACCTGGACTGCTCGGGGGAAACACCACTATCGGTCCCATAACAGGCAGTAAATCACGTTACACATTTGACTTTGCTCATTATTGTTGTTTTTCACGTGGCAGTGGCGACGGCCGTCCTTACCCAAAAAGGAACCAGTCATATGCAATGGTTAGATACAGGATCTCTGAAGGATCAAGGGTGGCATGTACTGTCCCATCCTGCCCAGAAAATACAGAGAAACCCATTATTATATTTAGTTTGGCACTCTTTTATCCAAACCATCAAATGCTACTCTGCTATTGCTAACAATGTGAAAGTGGGTATGCAGAACTGCACAATGAACCCAAAGAAGAAGATGGTCAAACAAGATGTACAGCATGTAAAGATGCTGCGGTATATCTTGTTTGACCATCTACCTCCATTGAAATTTGGAACACAAACTTGTCCACCAAAATCTTTCCTGCTGTGAAAGTTTGTAGAACAAACTTACCGCCCAGAGGGAAAGTCTGATGAGGGACACAAAGAGAGGGGTTCGATCCCAGCCTGATATACAATGGACCAAGAGCCCATTTTCATCTGAAACAAAGGTCACAGAGACAAAGATTATAAAAAACTACGTAAAGAACCTGCCCCTGTTTGAATGACTCTAGCAGCACTGATAAAAGGGGTTTGGTATGTTGGGACATGTTGCGACTGTATTAAGCATGTAGGATTTTCAAGAGGTCACGGACAAGACACCTGAAACTGCACTATGGATGGTATTTCAATGATCGTTTTTATCGCAGCTGATGGTGGTCACTCTGCTGCACTTGCACTTGCAGACTTCACTGCAGTGAACTTCTGTTGTCATGTCTTGAAAGGTGAGTTGGGCTGTTGGGCACCAAGTTGTAATCTAAATTCAACTTGGTCTTATCTGTCTGAGAGGTCTTTCTCTGTCGTCATGACACAGTATACATTGAATCCTGTACTGCCTTTGTTCTCCCCAGGGTCGATCTCTAATAAAACCAACATGTCCACCACTGGCTTGCTGATGATGTGCAGAGACATGCAAGAGCGGGTGTAAAAAACTGGCTGAAATGAAGTTACACCAAAACAGACATTTCACTTGTAAGACATCCCTCTGTTTTAGACAGTTTGAATCGGGAACTGATCCCCTTGTCCTCCATTTGCTGGCCCTACGTCGAGAATCGTGGAGTGTTTAAGTCTCTCTTAAATGGGAAAAATGCACAGTACAGTACAGTGGTCGAAGCTGACCACGTCGGACTGTCACAGAAATTTAGGGAAGCACCGAACATTCGGAATCATGCAAAAAAAAAAGGCAACATTCGAATAGTGGCACATGCTTATAAGTATATTTTAGGACGTGTAAATGTGCGGGGGCATGTTTTGTCATACTTGTGAGTCACAAGTCCAGACAAGTCACCGTCTAGTGGGGACATTTTGCTTTGTCAGGACATTCTAGCCTGTCCTCACATGCTTTACAGTGTTAAAATGTTTATTGTAAGTAGTTTTAAGTTTGGTTCAGAGTCCTGGTTAAGGTTAGCCATTTGCTTTGGATGGTTAAGTTAAGAGTGAGAGGCTGGGGAAAGGGTTATGGCAATGAGCAGACCCCAAAATGTCCCCACAAGGATATAAATACAAACTCTACCCATCACTGCCACATGGACCAAGAAGCAAGTCTGGCCACTCGACTCGAGACATTTGAAAAGTCAAATATGTGTAGTAATTATTTTTTATTTTTCTTTATTTCAATAGCTACGGAATATCTACGGAGCCCCTAAGGGGACATCGCAACAACTACAAAAAAAAGAGAAGTTTTGCATGATCTCGCAATATTTTTTTAAGATCTCACGCCGTTCAAATGTATTGATTCTACTGCAAGAAGTAGAGGAGTCATGGAGGATGACCTGACACTGATTTCAAAACCATGCTTACGACGACGCATGGACTGTATGTCCTCATATTTTAGTCCAATTTTGAAATAAAATTCAATGAAACTTTCCCACGGACGCTGACTCGCCATCGTTTTGGTTGTTTGATCCAGATGTAGTTACGATGTCACTTCAAACTCGTATTGCGAGATCTTGCATTTTTTTGGTCATGTCCCCTTAGGGGCTCTGTACTTATCTAATCTGGCAAGACAATAATTTGCTGTGATTAGAGGTGAGTTATAAAAAAAAAGAAAAAAGAAAAAAAACAGAATCGGGAACATTTACGGTTCATTCAGCTTGAATATGAAAACCAAACCTACCATCAAAGTTAATGATATGCAATAGTAGCCTCAGGTAGTTTTGGGTCTGCTCTACCAGGTCCCATGCCTAAAATAGACATTAAGATAAGATATTAAACACAAGGACAGCAACAACAAGCCAGTCTGCCAGCAGCAGGGGTGTCAGAACCGGCCCTCAAATGGGCCCAGGTGGTGCAGGCTTTTCTTCCAACCGATCCAGCACCAACCAATGATCTTTCAACTGAAACAAGCAACGGCAAACTGACAATCAGCTGGTGAAAAAGGCTTCTTCTTGGTGTGTTTGAACAAAAACCTGCACACACTGTTCCCCTTTGTGGAACAGTTGGGACACCCCTGCAAGTGGCTCAGCGACAACCATGGCATTCATTCCCCCCACACATGCAACTTACGCACAATACCAGTAACTGCACAGTATTCATTCACACATTATCTACTCATGTTAACGTGTGTGTGTGTGTCTGTCAGGCGCGATGTGAGCATGTGCCATGGTGTGAGCTGCCTCACTTCTGGTGAAGTAACAACTGCCTATTAAGAAATACAATTTAAATGTAAGAAAACAGGTGAAAAATCACATAGTGAGTGAAGATGAACCACTTGGGAAGGAAAGACAGACAGATATAAATAGAGGGAAAACAAAACCTCTTTGGCAGAGGCAACAAGTGCACGTGGAACCGGGAGCGAAACAAACAAAAATAAAAACAAAACAAAAAGCGCCTGTCCAATACATTTACAGAAAAAACATTGGCTGTCAACAACAATGACATTGTGGCTGTGACTGAAAGCTCTACTGCTTCTGTAAGTGAGCCGCGCTCCACGAACAAAGCGATGGCATGTTTCAAGAAGCCGCTCAACCAAAGCCAGTGGGACACTCTGATCTGGAAAACTTAAGAGCGACTCTGGAGCAAAGTTCACGGCTCAACAATTTAGTCTGTTTCGTCTTGGTCGGTCCTTCTAGACATGTCTACGTGACACGCAGGAGTATTTACAACAATGTTCTCTGGAGGTCACGCGCACCACCAAATCTCGGCCATGGCGCAATTGTGCTTAGACGAAATTCCTGTAAAAAAAAATCCATTGTTCCAGTTGTAACTACTTGCACTAGGCAATTTTGGCATATTTGCAGGAACAAAATGCCGAAAATTGATTCATTTACAAATGTCTCCAGAAAGGGTTGGGCAATAAGGCAAAAATACATCATGATTTATTTATTTATTTTAAATAACGGTTTAGATTTGCAGATATATCTTCAACATTCTTTGTCTCAGTTAGCTTTATAACAACAATCATTCTTTCTCTCTGCACATTTTGGAGCGCATTTATTTGCTTATGCATTAAGTTTTTTGCCAGTTTTTAAACCATGAAGCAAACTTTGATGGTTTACTAGTGTCAATAAAGTATTGAAGTGAGATGCCATGTTAGCCGTTAGCAGACAGTCTTTGGCGTCGCGGGTCCGACAAAGAACATTCCATCATTTCTGTCATGAAGGTGTGTGGTCAAGTTAGAGGCGCATCAGGTTTAAAAACAACTCCAAGTTACACATTTGCAGGGCGTCTGTGGTGCATAAAAAGAATGTGAACGAATCTATGTCACCTCCTCATGTTGGCAGTTCATCTAAATGTTCAGGATTTAATGTCATCAAATCGCTGTATCTCCAGAGAAATGAAGTGAAACCGGATCATTTCACTGGTAGAAAAACACTCATTTAGAGGATGGTGGATTTAAAGACGTCAGTCGACTTGTGTTGTTCAGTGATCGTGATACCAGTCGCTCAATTACATCATTTGGATTATGTGTTTTGATTAATACGCTGAATCAGTCTTTACAGAATTTATCAATTAAAAAATATATAAATCACAACCAATTCCTTTGAAACCACGTAGGTCTATGAAGAGATGTGTGTTTGTCTCATCTTACACACAGGCAGATTCCACTGCAACAGTTTGAGTCATTCCAATTTCTTTTGCTACATGTGAGATTATTAGATTGTTTTAGTCTTCTGATAGCCCTAATAAAACCACATGACGAAAAAAAAAGCCAACCCTACATGTGCAGAGGATAAGAGGTGAGCAAACCTGATACTGAGTCCAGTCAATGTTCAGGCTTTGGCTCAGGCAGTCTGGGATGGTCAGAGGTGCATCCACATAATCCTGTCACGAGGCAACGCAACATTTGTGTCAATTCACCGTGAAAAGAGCTGCATTCATCAATGAATAACTGCACCTGATTCCAGTTGAACACTAGTCCCTCAGCTGCGTAGTCCTGGTCTTTGTAGCCCCTGAAAAACTCACAACCTGAAAGGAAAATCAAAGAGTAGTACTTGAGCACTACACTAAAGAGTAGTACTTGAGAATCGTAACAACTCAGTGCAGGTAAACCAAGGATATCTAGTGCAAACGTTGAGTCTCTGGCTGCGTGGCAACTTTTGAACTGTTAAATGCTTTTGAGAAACACGATTTACGGTCACTGAAAGAGTAAAACAACTATATTTATGGAGTATATTTCCATAATGGAAAAAAAATGATGAACCAAGAACAACATCATGATAAAACAATAAAAGCACGTTTTAGTCTTAAATGTAAAAGAAATACAAAATACAGTGGCAAATAAAAATCAGACATCATAAAACCATTATCATTAAAATCTTGGAAAAAGTCTGTGTTTTTCAAAAGGTGTGGTGGCATAATACAGGCAGAAATATTTGAGATACAGGTTATAAAAAAAAGTATGTGATAATGAAAAGGCAAAATATAGTTATTAACATATCTATGGCACCACAACAATCACAAAAATGGACGCTCGCTGTGAAAGCATGACCTTTAAAGTGAGCAGTTGAGGATGTTACCTGGGTATGGCACAGAGAGCAAGGTGAAGTCTGCATAGCGTTGGGCTTTATCTGCCTTTTCAGAGGAGGTGACACTAGATATAAAGCATCACATTATTATTAACATCAAATAACCTGATCCAATTCTATGCAGTGGGTCACAAGGTCGGTCAAACACACACAGCTACCCAGTCCTTAAATATAGTCACCGTTCCTCATGGATCAATGTTGTGTTCACAGGGCCACGATCAAAGCGGATGAAAAACCAACAATAACTAAGATAACTTGTTATCACCAAGGTGTGGGGAACCATGTCTGAACGCGGTTGAACCCTAAAGCATACAGACCACACTCCTCTCATATAAGGATAGGAAGGAATTTTGACACACACCAACATGCACCAACCACCGGGAAACACCAAAGCAACCCCACTTCCATTGGTGCTGTCTGTCACTGACCCTCTGCAGAGGAAGGCGGCAAGTGCAATGACGACTGAATTAGGCAAGTTAAAAAAATAATAATAATACCAACATCATGTGTAAAATAAAAGTTATAACTACATGAATGAAACTACATAACATCAGATAACTACATGAATGAAATGTAATCATTCATGATGGTTTGCCTTTACTTAAATAAATAAATAAATAAAAATCACTGTATGTTGAAGTTGGGGTGGGGGGTACTGGGGTTGAAACTGGATAGTCATGTGACAGAGAGGGGGCTTTGCCCATCACTCAAATTTCAGTTCAGTGGTTGAAGGAGGAAGTTGATTGACGGCCAGCAGGTGAAACACGGCAACAGAAGTTAGAGCATGAGTTGGTGCCAGTGCACGAAACTGTGGTTGCCAAGAAAGGCTGAATGGCCGGGGACCTATCTCCTCCAGCCACATGCGAGTTCTGCTCCCAGGAGAAAACTAAATTATCGGGGTAGAAACATAGATGCTAGTAAAAATAAGGATTTGAAAATAACCTTTCAAGTCGAACCAACAACTCAGCTTTTAGTATTTCCACATAGAAGAGAATTGTCACACAATGTCAACCGTACTTTACGTGATGTGCACATAAATAAGTCTCAAAGTATTATAGTGTAAAAGTATATGGTGACGGCAAGTCCTTGTTGCTGCTCACAAAATATAAAATCGGTGACAGGAGGCGATCACTAACTGCACACACACGAACGGGTGATGAACTTGTTCCGCAGGTCAGTTTAAATGGCCTTCAGTGCTCAGGTGTTCATGCACTTTCAATAACACATTTACTGATTTCATGATGGTAATACTGCATTTGAGAAGCAAAAAGCTTCTGATGTGATGCTGTCGCTCATCACATTGGTGGATGCAGCACACTGCCAATGCTAACCATGTCCATTCAGCTTCAGCGCCACGACACCAGCAGGTGAGTTATTTCACCACAAGCTGATCCAACTTAAAGACACTGTTTTTATTCACATTTATTTTCAAGTATCTACTTTCAAACCATTCATTTTCTAAACATCTCCAACCAGCAAATATGGCAGCACTTCTTCCTCACAACACCACACGAGGATCTGCTGACTTCACACACCAGAGAGATGAGGGTTGGATGGACACGTCAAACAGCCATCTTTGTTTCTAATGTTTCCATACTTTTGAGTTGCAACTGACTCTCAACACAAAGGAGGGTCAAAACACACCGGATCATTCAAACCTTCTTTGTCCCTTCGTTCAACCTATTGAAATGTGTGGTCTGAACCCAAGCAACGGTGGACATTCTTGGGACTTGTTCCGATGAAAGTTTGTAAGACTTCATGTCAGCATAAACATTAGAGAAATTATTAGGTGTAGCTACTCACTTCAGGCCGAATTTAACCTTTTTGTTCTCCACCATGAGGTCACAGATGTGGCTGACTGACAGGTAACGAAGAAGTTGAATATCATGGCCTCGGACTTTGTCAAACAGCTGTGAGTCGCCATTCCTGGATATTAAAAGAGAAGAGCAACTGTAGCAGAGACACACACACACACACACACACTGTATTTGGACCCAATGAGAAAAATGTCTTTTTTCAAAGCCACATTACCTCACTGGGATGCCATCCTGAGGGACCTCCTGAGACGGTGCCCAGGTCTGTTCATTTTTCCCTGGAAGAAAATGAAGTGGTCAGACTGTGCAGGAGTCCTCAACAAATACTTTAATTAAAAAGTTAAATAAGCAAAAAACGTGATTAACATAGGTGACAAATTCCATGTCCACTAGTTTTGGCAAAAAGGAAACAACCCCTCAACATGGACCATGCCAACTAAGCAAGGCAAGATAGGACATTACATTCCAAAAGAATCTGATTGTTCAATGAGTGAATTTAATATTTAAAATATTGAAGTATTTGAATTTTGTTTTTTTGTTTCTAGTTCATCATTTAAAGGCATAGTTTGAATATTGAAATAATGAAACTAATTTGGAATAATTGTATTTAGAAATGTGAGTATTTTCAAAGTTAGTGTTTTTTTCAAATTCCAATTAAAACACAGTACTTTTTAATTCGCAGCATTTTCAATTTATGAAATTGTTGGAAACATGTCATCAAGAAGAACGCATCAAGGCCCCCTCTTGAATTGATGAAATCACACTTTAAGTTACATTTAGAACAGATACAAAATGTATGATCGATTTGGCATTAATCGTGAGTTTACACAGCTTGAGTGCAATGAATTCAGATAAAAAAATGTAACTTATTGACAGCACTAGCCACATGATCGGCTTTGTAGAAGGAGATGAAAACTCTTCCGAAGATACGTGAACAGCAATGTGTTCTAAAGCTGCTTGATCTTGCTGTTCTCTTCGGACTGTTCTACACACAGAAATGGTGGTGCTGACCAGGAACCTACATGTGTTTCAGACTGACATTCAATTAAAAAGTCTGGTAAAACTCTTCTGAACAAATGACTGGATCTGAGAAATCCTACACTTAATCAGAGTTTCACTAATGACTATGTTTTTTAGCATTTCTGCCTTTGAAAACACATTTTAAAATATGACATTGAACCAAAGTCAGAGTCCCACTTCACTGCAGACTTGAGTGTGCAGTGGCATACAACAGTAAAAAGAGGTTAATCTGAAACCGCACCGAGGTTAAAATGAGGCACTTCCACATGATGCAGAAAAAGGAAATAAAGCCTCAGTGGAAAATACTAGGCCTAGCTATATTTCATCTGCATGCTGCTGGATTCTATCCTGGACTGATATAATATATATATATATATATATATATATATATATATATATATAATATCACGTGATGTCGAAGGAATACCTGGCAGATTTAAGCAGTTTCTGAATATAATCTTAGTTCTGTCAACAGCAAACCACAGGATATTGCTTAAACAAGACTCTGTGTTTGACTCTACCTGAGAAGATGTAGTTATAGCCAGTCCGTCCATACAGTTCCCCCCAGCCAGCCAGTGTAGAAGACCGGCAAATGTGCTGCAAGAGAAGAAAGCAAAGCTCTGAGCACAGCGCACCACCGCAGCGCTGCTTTGACTGACAGACAAATTAGCGCATCGACATCCTGTAGATCTATAGTCTATAGAACGAATGCGATCGAATCCACGTAACCTGCTCACGTTGGCAGGTGGTCAGCACGTTCTAACAGTTCACACCTGAGAGTCTCCCAGGGCACAAAAGTGGGTTGAACAATGACAGGTGAAGCTCCAAACAAGAGCACCTACCTTTCCCTTGTAGAGGATGACAGGACAGACAAATCTACCACGGCAGCGTGCCAGCTTACTCTTGTTCACCAGGTCCTGCAGTTTGCCAATCTCCACTGAGCTTTCAAACCTGTCCATGCAAGACAAAGACCAGTTATTCTTCATGTTTAAATCAACCTGCATCCATGTTAAAGAATGAGTGGTGATTCATTTCTAATAGCTCTAGAGCTGGGGGTTAGGGTTGTGTTGAAAATGGGCTGGACAAAGGGCCAACCATCCACAGTCTAAACATGAATATCAACTCAGTTGAGTTCATCATTGTGGGTTAACCCTTAAATGTCTATGGCAACTATAAGTGACATGGACTGTCAAAGTCTTTAACCCTTCACAGAAGGTGACAGTTTAGAAGCGGAGCTGTCCACTGTTACAAAGACAAGCAAATCTTCATCAAGTCTTGTAATCTTCACAACACTATATTTCAGTTGGCATATTACTGAAACCTTTTTTTGACGATAGTTTGTGTGACATCAACCTGTCTCCCAGGCAGAAGCCTCTCGGACTGTGAGTTAAATAACTATGTTTGTGACCTGAAAGGACCAGTAACACATATCTGGGGCACCTACAAAGCCAAAAAGGAAGATATAAAGTAGTAGAGGGGAAGCAGTAAAGAGTCAGAAACAGCACAATCAGAGAAATCACTGAAAGAATAGACCTGACCTCAGGTGGCACAAGTGTAAGACACTTGCTCAGAGAGCTGATTCAAGCTAGGATGCTACAGGAAAGCACTGAATGCAATACTTCCCATAATAATAAGTGTGACATCACATTTGCATACTGTTCCATCTCTAACACGTGGTAAGAAGTATTGCAGTTTGTCCCATGGATTGTGGCTCTAGTATATTGCCATGGTCAAAGACAGACAGCTTCACTGTGACATTCACTGAGAGACATATATGTCAATATTTACCCATCTCTCTCTACATCTGTGGACTCGTACTCCAGAAAAACAATCTGTCGAGGGTAGTGGCCGCAGACTTCTCCATTGACGTTGTGGATGATGCTGTACTTGTAGTCCCTGGCAAACAAATCCAAACAGCGCTTTTCCACTGAATCCATCTAGAAAAAAAAAAAAACCCACACAATATTTTGTTAGTTTCAACCCAGGCTAACACTAGTGTTGCCATCAAGCCCACTAACGTTGAGATCAAGACCAGCACAAGTCCTAGAGCAACACTTCAAGTGCCACTACAGGACTGAAAACTCAGAAACTGAGTCCAGAACATACTCATAGCTTGTTCCAATGGAAGTATTGTAAAATCTGACTTCTTCTTTTGCAGTAAGAAATGTGTCTGTGCGTGTGTGTGAGAGAGAGAAACTGTGGACTACTGGACTTCTGCTTCTCTGTTCAACTTGGTCGAGGGAACACAGAATCTCTGCATGCTCTGGTCTCGGGTTCGGTCTACGGTTTCGACTACAACACTAACTGACACCATGTTGAATATCCGACGTTCTGGCTGTGTGCACTACTTTTATTCCACACAACAACGCTACAGTGACACACCACTAACTTCTCACCTGGGGGGTGACATCTTTTGCTCTGTATTGATTCTTGGAAAAGAGGTCAATGAGGTGTGTTATGTCCTCGTTCTTGTTGACCGTCGGTCCAGTTCTGACGTCGGTCTTGGACGCTGCCATCGTCAGTCTCGCCGAACCCGATCGCTTTCAAACACGGAAGCAAGTTGTTTGGAGGAATACTCTGCCTGACCAGGCCATGCCCTCCACCCCTGGCAAGCACGTCAACTCCAAGCTTATAGAGCTGCTCTGTTCCTCCTCGAAACCAACATTTTTGTTGACGAATGTTAAAGCGAAGCGATTCGACTTCCAGAACGCTCTCGATTCTCACAGCTCACACGACTTCCCTCGATACAGTCGACGGAGAATGCGCCATAAAAAACATGCTCATCTGACAAATCAATACCGATGTCGCAATGTTCGGGACATTCGTACACAATGTCAACACTTCATGCACAAATAGGAAACTGTCACTACAGGATCCGGGAAGCGACTCTGCGAATCCCCGGATGGTGGTGGGGGAACGGAAGTGACGTTACCAACCACTCGACGCTCCCGCACATGCGCTGAAGCGATACTGCGGCTTTCCCGAACGCGTGTTTGCGAATCACTTCAAATTGTTATTTTTTTTATTTGTGTTTGCGAATCCCTGTAAGGTAGGACATGTTACCGTCTCATTGACTAAAAAAGCTCTCATCTGCAATTTTATTTGGCCACGAAAACGTCATCTCAGCAAAGATAAATGGTAAATTTTTCAGCAAATTAATTCAATTTGGAATCGGTTGAAGTCAGGGTGAAGGGAGGAGAGGTATTCTAGCCAATCAGAAGTGAGGAAGGCGGCACCCTCCCCAACCATCCGAGGATTCTCAAACATCTGACAGCTGCAGTATCGGTTCTGCGCACGTGCAGGAGTGCCGCGCTGTTGCTCACCTCACTGTTGTACGCGTCTGTGACGTAACACGCGTGGAGCAGAACATTGACTCCTAGTGGTGGTTTTTGTAACTGCACTCATGAACTTGGTGTGGCTGTAGGATCGACAAAACACGCGACTTCCGATGAATCATTTGTTGTAGTTTATAGTCGTACACACACATTTGTTGGTGAGTCAAAAGTGTACATCAGCTGACCCCTGTATTTTACGGTCATCTGCCTCCTGTGTGATGGTCACTCCAATTTCTTCCCATTCACACACACAAGGAACTGGAGCAGTGTCCCGTTCACCTGAAGCACCAATGACAAAACAAAACATGATGCCAGTGCAAGTTATTAAGTCAACAGAGATCCAAGATTTTGGAGGTTTTCTTCACAGTTTGAATTTTGAATGACAGAGAGGCTGTTTTGTGCAATACAGTTACACTAAGAGACAAAGCAAGGGGACATGACTTTCCTTTTTATTTAAGCTCCATCTTGCTACTGGCCCATCAACCACAACGTTACCATCTTGTTCTCCTCACCTCTGTTAGGCTCCAAGTTTCTACACCACCGAATCCATCGCCGTGGCAAGGAAGATACTAGTTAGGTATTTGTGCATTTAATGGTGACAATAACACAATAAAGTGCTGATAATCAATAAAAATAAAAATAACCCATAAACAACAAAGGCGGATCACAAATTTAACAGTCTGATGGCTAAGGGGAAGAATATATATATATTTTTTTTATTTATTTATTTATTTTGCTTTCTCCGGTGTGTCTTGATAGATTAAACAGTATTGTAATAGCTTTTCCAATAAAATCTTATTCAAAAAGTAAGACACATATTTTATTGATCTCCAGGGTGAACTTGAAATAAAAGTTCCTTCGAGCCGGATTTGAACCAGCGACCTAAGGATCTCCGTTAGACAACCTACAGTCCTCCGCTCTACCAACTGAGCTATCGAAGGGCGTGTTCTTCCTTGTCTGTTTGGTTTGGAATGTTTAAATAGGAATTCCTGAAGGTCCTGGTCATTGGGATCAGCTCATGCTGCTCTTCTGAGAAGAACCGCGGTCCACCTCATCTGCAGCGCAACTAGAACCCCGATGACACTGGCCATCACAAGCCCGTCCTTCTCCGCTGTGTTTGTCATGGCGCGTTGCTGCAGCGGCTCTGTGACCGGGAAGCGACACGGCTGAATCAAGTCGTTGCCTTCGTCCGACAGTTCTTTGCATGAGACTTTGAGTGCTCACCGTGTAGGACACGCATATGAGGATGATGGCAGAGGTCACTCACATGTATCCGCCTCAGTCCAAGTGTGGTCATTTACAGTCCTGAGACCAAACGGTGTTGTTTGTATGTTGACTTATATTTGTGTGTAAATATGTGTGTTTTCCTGCACCCCATCCTCTGCACTCACATCATGTGAGAGTCAGCTGTCTGAACACAGACGGAACAAATGACTACCTGTCCGGAAATGCAAATATAATGCACTCAGTTCATGGTGCTTCATCTGAGAAGGCAGTGGTAAGTCATGTACACCAAATGTTCTGTTACTAGTTCAGTGGAAGGACTCCAGTGTTTCTTGTCTAAAACATAAGCCACTTGGTGGGATGCAGGCTGACCAGGTCAAGTGCTTCACTTTACTCATCAAACTGCCAAATCACTCATATGTCATCAAAACACTACGCATATCATGAAATAAAGTAAATTTGACGACAACATACAAACTGATGGGCAAGTGCAGCCTTTTGACCCCGTCACCAGCAGTGCACATTCAAAACTGTGACATATATGGTGCTGGTGTTCTTTTTTTCAATGAGCCTTTTATGGTCTCCAACTGGTTTGGGCTTCAACACTCGGTGGAATTGAAAACAAATGCAATAACCTTCCTGTTATTGATGCAAATGGCGCTGACTTCATGCTGAAGATGAACGGAACGATGAGGATGTTCACCAAAATCCTGTTCCCAACCTCACCAACATACTGTCCCTGGGTCAATTGAGTTTGAGACTGACAGTACAATTCAATACGTCACTTCTCATACAACACCTACACTTTATTGCACATTTATTTACTCATGGAAAAGACCCACTCACCATGTTGTGTTTTGGTGAAAGGCAGGTGGCAGCTGGGGGCTGGAGGCATTTTTCGGAAACAGAATAGTTTATGATTCTACTCATTTGCACACCAATAATGCAAAGCTCTTCTGCTATTCTTACTAAAGCACTTAAATCAATGCTCATTATTCAGATAAAGATTGTTTTAAGTCCAGATTCTTGGGCCATGATCGCTGGTTGGGAGGAACTTTCAATCCAAGGGCTAGTCTTAACACGTTTTAACAATACTTTTACTAAATGTAAAATAAAACATTACCATGCAGTACAAAAAAACAAAACAAACCTTGGCCTCACAATGTCTGGCAGCTCATATGCTGTTAGTTTTTTAGAAAGAGTGGCAAGGTGCGTCTTATGCAGCCACCAGTCACGCAAAATTGCAGGTCCACCCCTGCAAGGGGACGTCTTTTCCCGCAGTTTGCAGCATGATGGCAACCCCACTCACCCCAGTTCTGCAGGAATCTTCCAACAACTTATCTTACTGGACTATATTGGCCCTGGCTTCATGACTGCCGAAAACCCAGTGTGGCTCTCGCCTGCAGCTCATGCAATGACACTTTCAGACTTTGAAATCACACATTCATATGTCAAACTACTGTGACATGACAGCAGTGAGCTTCGCTTTTGAGCGTGTGTGTGGACATGTATTGCCATGACAAGCCCCCTTCTTGTGAGGACATTTTGCACTGTACTCACAAGGTTTAGAGGGTAACAGTTACAGTAGTTTATTATAATTCAGTGCAAGTTTGGTTCAGAGTCCTGGTTAAGCTGTGTTTTGCATGCTTACGTTCAGGGCGAGAGGCTGGGGAAAGGGTTATGTCAATGAGAGGTCCTCACACAAACAGTGAAACAAAGTGTGTGTGTGCGCGTCTGGCTGATCCTCACTTATGGGGACCAATTCTGGAGAAAACACTATCCTTGTCAGGACCTTATTCCAATGTGGGGACCATTTGGCTGGAACCCACAAATCCAAGGCTCCATTTGAGAATGAAGACATGGAGATAACTGGGTCATTATACGTGTGTTTTCAGTTGGGTTCAGAGTCCTGTTAAGCTTAAGCCATTTGTTTTTGGATGGTAAGGTTTAGGGGGAGAGGCTGGGGAAAGGGTTTCGGCAATGAGAAACCTCACAATGTCCCCACAAGGATAGAAAAAAAACAAACTTCTGAGTGTGCATGTGGATTTGTCTAAGTCTTCATTAATGCGCTCAGTTGAAGCTAGCGATCGAGCCACCTTAATTGAAGATTCCAAACAGCTTTAAAGATTAAAAGACTGGAGAAACACGGCTGTTGTTTTGCGCTGTGCGGCAAACTGAGAAAAGAGCGAAGATTGTCCATGGTTAACTCACGCATGCAGTTCATTCTTAATTGAATTGCATTCAACATGGGCTTCAAGGGTTAAATGTTTTTATCCAGTTCCAGGTTAGAATTGTTTATTTTTTGGAAGTTTGGAATTGTAGTCTTCAGTTTTGTTACATTCGTTTTTGGAGTGGGTTGGCTACTTTTACTTAGTTTCAGCTTTTGGAAAATGCTTTGTTTCAATTTAGTTTTTATCAGTTTAGTAGTTAACCTTTTCCTTCAGTGTGGGGTATTGGAACAATATAATTGAAATAGGTCACAAAAATAGTCGGAAATAAAACCTCAACAAAAGGAAAAAAAAAAAACGCATTGTGTTTGGGAAGATGACTCTTTTGCCCAACGACCACTATTGCGCTAGTCAGCATTGCCAGGTGGTCAACAAAGTGACGTCACAGACTTCACACTCTGCGACTGGCCGGCAGCTGTCGCAAAACCAGTTGAGCCGAGCGAAATAGATATTAAATCATCCCAAAATGCTTCTCTGTGATATAAATAAAGACCAAAACAAAGGAGACTTTAGCTATAATGTTGGTTTTGTAAACAGATAATGCGTGTCAGTTATTTAGTGTTTATGAAAAATTTCTGTTTTTATTTTAGCAAACAAAAATGATTCACAATTCTAGTTTTCCTTTTTTTGGTTAGTGTTAGTCCACTATAATAACCTTGAGCCAGTCACCCTACTGTTAAGACGTATTCAGCCAAAAGCTTGTATTCTCATGAATAAAAACAAGTAGACAATTCTCAAGAATATTTGTATTGCCTCAGCTTGTAGAGAATTCCAGGTCACCAGGACAAATCACAAGTGATATTAAAAACCTGTACAACGGTATTCATTTTTAAAATTATAAACATCTTATAAAGTGCTCCAAGCGGAGCCTGTGCTCTAACATTATTTTCCCACAAGCTACAACAGTTACTTGCTACACACTGTCAATAACAGTTAGGTACTGGCACAGATGCACCGATGCGCATCAGGGATTGGGATTTGTCTTGATTTTAAAATCCCAGTTACAGTTAAAAGCATTACAGAGTACAGATTTCCCTCTTGTTAATCAGCAAAGAGACTAGTTAAACACACCAGCACGACACATGTGAGGACAGCGAGGTTGGGTGTGTGCAGCAGTGTCACAAACTATCAGCAAAAGACGTCAAATGTCGTAGGTCAGTAGTAGAATGTCACTCGTCGTGAAAGCAGCTCCTCAATCTGAGCAGAAAACAATATACACTCGCACAAAGTGGTGAAAGAAATGAAATGATATGGATTTTTAAACTGAAGAACGATGATGGTTCATGTTTGATAATCCTTCTGGCTCCACAAGGAACAGCAAAATGGGGGAGTCATATGGAGGACCACCCTTTCATGAGACGCCCAAAAAAAAGGACAATAACAGCGAACACAACAGTGATATTGCTCATCATTTTGTCACACTATTAGAAAAATCGGGTGAGAGATTGGACTAAATATTCCAGCCCCCCTCAATATCTGACTTTCCACACATTAGTTCCCTACTAGTCCAAGCTGGGGGGTGAACTCTGTCACAAGTCTGTCACTTTATTCTCAACGGATGCAGCAATTTGCTGCAGCCTGTAGCCAAGCTGCATCTTCTGGGCTGTGGAGTCTTCCTCAAGCGCTGTAATGATCTAGAGAAGAGGAACAGGGTGAAGATTAGACCGACGCTAGAAACAAGAAGATAACAAGAAGGAACCATACAAAATAACTCTAAGACACCAACTGCAATGGGTAGTCTTTGATTGAGCATATACATTCAAACAGCCAGGCCCAGAGTCGGACCACGTGGGGGCCTCAAAAGAACACACGCACACACAGCATGGTCACCTGACCCTTATAAAGCAGTCAATAACTAATGTTTTGAACAAGTTCTTGATGTGTGGCCCTATGTCTTCTCTGACTACATGGAATGGCTTGTGATTCCAATCTGTGAAGGAGAAATATCACAGTGATACAATTGTGCATTTATGGTACAATCTTTGAAACATCTGAGCCACTGCTGTTAATAGTTTTTCCATTTCTTCTTTCTGCTATACATAATGTATACATTCAACTTATAGTTGACCAAGTTGACCCCTAAGAGGTGGCAAATTAACTCTAAAGAACTGGCCTATTCAGATGTTCTTCAACTGGACTTGACTGACTGAAGTGTCTTTCACAGGGAGGAAAGTTTACAATGCTCCTTTGTGGATTTTATTTAAGCTTGTTTGGAAGAGGTGATGTTTGTTAGTTGGAGGTTTGCAGGAGCTAATTCTCCCCTCTCTGAACTTCCTTAAATTAAGCCGCTTTAGCTACAGCATCACTGAAAACTAACATAGACTCGTCCTGCAGCACAGTAGAATGCAGAGCCACGGTTGGGAAATAGCACAAGACGGTTGTTGACTGCAGATCCACGCACCTGGTCGTAGTATTTGTTAATGTACTTGTAGAGCTCGTGCAGTGCAACTAGGTAGTTCAGCTCTCCAGAGTAGTTCTGAAACAGAAAGGAAGTCAAAGTGCAGTTCTCTGACAGACACTGGAACTTTAGGTCACACAAACCCGTGACAGTTCAGCCAGAGCAGAGTTCATTTCCTGGTCACTGGCTGAGATGGTTTGTCGGATGTCAGCATAGTAACTGCAACAGATAGAGATGGAGTGAAATAGTTGGTCTCTGGGAACTTGCAGAAGTAGCAAGTAAACAAGTCTCCAAAGCCTTGCTATGACTCACCTCTCCACCATCTGCCGGTAACGTGGAATATCTCTTGCATACAACAACTTATTGATCGGTGAATCCTGCAGAGAAGGATTAGTCATGGAATACGTTGCTGAGGATGAACAAAACATACTCTCAGCAACAATGGTGTTCAATACTGGAGAAATGGAGGGCAAGAGAGAGCACTCTCGTGTCTCGCAGGTCTACACACGCACATTCAGTGACCATTTCGTCATTGCATATTTAGGATTATTAGTTGTGAAGCTGAGAATCTGTCTGCAGCGCTGTGAGAGTGTCTCGAGTCAGATGACCCTGTCTGCTTGATGCTTGATCAAATAAAACCATCTCTGACACTCAGACTCATGTCAAGATTTAGAGTTTCGTGTATTTAAATTAGGATGGCACTTTAATTACAGACAAAAATAACTAATCAAATTACAGATTCATGTCTTTACAATGAGAACATTTTTCATTGCACCAATTGCAGGTGGCCCTCATTACATCACATTAATGATGAAGGAGTCGAAATTGTGCTGATAGATGGAACATCTTAGTAGAGCTCGCTCGGAGGAGCGGTCAAAAAGGAAACGGTAGTTGAGTTTAAAGGCCTTCTTGAGGGAGCCTCGATGCAGTGATGCACGTCGCCACTATGGGGCGCCAAACATCCTTGTCCTGCTACTCATCTGCTCCTCTTCACCGGACAAAAAATACATCAGCATCTCCATTTAATGAACATGTTATACTGGGAGCAGCCCAGAAGAGGATAAGTAATCTGTATTACTGTGGTCCGGTGCTCGTGACCTATTTTTTCACTCGGTGGGATTAGGTGGTGAGCCTTGGAGCTGATTCATGTAGAAGGTAAATAAGACACCAGGGCTTGCTTCATCCAAATCGACAAAGTGAAAACCCGCTGGCTCTTGCAGCATGACTGAATAAAGACTTATTTGAATGGCAAGTCTTTTAAAATAAATGAAAAGTGCAGAGAGTGTCAGTGAATGACCGATTTAATGATTTAAAGTTAAGTGATGTCAGAGGACAAGTTGAAAAGTTCAATGTAGCTGATATTTTTGACGGAAAAGCTTTGTTCAATGAGACGCACCACTGTAAGGAAATCCATTCCATATTTGGTAGTCAACAAGCAGAGCAACTGCTTAAACTGAACTTAAACTGAAAACTACTGTAAGGCAGTAGTAATGAATCAATAAAATTAATAAAAAACACTTACTAAAAAACTAAAAAATTGTTCTCTGTGCACGATTCCCCATTTGTATTTTGTACTACTCTATGAATGCAGTTTTACTGTCAACAAGTTACATGTGGTTTAAGTCTGACAACACTCCCTAAAGCCATGATAACTCAAGGGATGAAGCTCAGGATCCAGATCCAATTTGATCAGCCGGAGATGAGTGTCCATGCACCTTCCTCTTACCCTCCCCAGCTTGTGCTCAGCAATGGTGCAGGAATCCATGAAGGTCTGGGCGATGACAGACAGCACAGCATCGACATGGTCTAACATCTGGACGTCAAATATGAACTGAGGGTTCTTCACCACGTTGATCCAAAAGCGCAAAGGAAGGCTGTCAAGACACATGTTCTTTACACAGTGCACAGTGAGATTCCAGACTGGAACCACGGTGCCATACAAACCTATTGGTTTTCCAAATGTGTATCGTCTCAGGGTCAGAGATGCCATGGTGAACTGCCTGCTCATCCAGTAAGTCAAAAAAGTACTTGACTGCTAGAGGCACAGGGCGACTGGTGCTGAGAATCACTGTAAATAGATCATCCACAAAGTTCTGCAGGGTTCCCTGAAAGCAATGAACGAGACAGAGACCAAGTCAAAACATTTTCTCAGAAACTGACAAATAATACTAACAATAATATAATAACATCCATGAAATCACGATGGAGAGGGTGTCTGATCCCTGCGTGCAGGAGTGCAGCATCACAAGGCCTGGAAATTCTGATGCTACCCTAAAATCTTGTGAATGGCCCGGTGAGATATCTTCACTTGGGACTAGGCCTGTCATGATAACAATTTTTGCTGGTCAATTAATTGCCCCAAAAATGATTGGCGATACACAATGTTATTGTCAACAATATTATGACACTAAAGTAATGTATCAATGATAACACAAGCACACTCTTTAAATGTAAGACTTGCATGCATTCTTTGCTGTTCACCAATATATCCACCAGAGGGAGCAGCCCACAGTCAAAAACTGGCAAACCAACATGGCGACTGTGGGAGATGCATTGATCATGTGCCTCTTGCACAAGAGACGAAACTGAGGCAGTGTTGTAAGAGGCAGCAGTCAGTGAGACCGTTAAATATATGGCAACTCAAGGACAAGTTGCTGCCACTGTTGTGTCGTCTTTGTGTCTCATGGTAGTAAAAGTAACCCATTATATTTTTAGCCCTTAGTCTCTGACCAACTGGAACAGTACCTTCACAGAGAGCAGACGGGTCAAGTAAATCTCAGGTATGGCCTTGGCCCGCTCTCTCTCCCTCAGGCTTCCTCGGCGATGCTTCGGCAGCTCAGGCTCTTCACTGGCCTTCACTAGATGCCAAAGCCTCACTCCACCTTCATCTGCATCCTCCAACATCGGTGTTTCTGTTGAGGAACATTAATATGATTCTGTTGACCTCAAACAGAACTTCACTGAAAGTCCTCTGTAGTTTCAATACCTTAACCTTTTCAACGCTGCAACCAGTGAAGATTCACAAAAATCCCCACTGTCGACTACTGTCAGAAAATGGCCTTTATTCTGGTTTGGTTGCTGCACTGACCTTTTTACTCTGACACGTTGGCCATGGCCTTGGAAGGGGTATAGAATTCTACACAAAGCTAGGAAAGTATGTTCCCAAAAGGTGTTCGAGGTGTGCGAGTACAAGAGCGCGTGAAGTGCTGGGATATATTACACCAAATCATGGTGCAATATATCAGATGCCCATGGCAACACAATGTCACTTGAGGACGGGAAACTCTTCTGTGGTTTTCTACAGTACACTGGCTAGCACACTTGTTTTTTGTCTAGGTGAGTTGTATCTGATCTTTTATTTATTATTTGAATGTACTTCACATGCTGATGGCTGCTGATGAGATTAGTGTATAAATTAATTCATTTAAGAACATGGAGTCTCTTTTGGTGTCATGAAAAAAGTTACCATGGAGATATATATATATATATATATATGTAAACTGATAAAACAAACTGATGAATCATAATTTGTCAGAAGAAAGATAGGAAAAACAGGTTAACCATGTTTCTGTGGCAAATTGTGAATGAATCAAAGACGAGATGAACTCACTTTCTCCTGCAGCGTAGTCATGGCTGTCATGGTGAATGTGCTTCGAGTGACGGGGGACCAAGGCCACTGTGGCCCCGTCTGGCACCTAAGCAACAGTAGAGAACTTAGATTTATTGAATTCAAATGGGGAGGAAAAACTTACCTTGTAGTGTTGCAGAGTGTTAAGGCGTTTCCAGTTGCCCTGGACTACTGACGTTAGGTCTTCATCTGACAGAACAAGATGTCCCGCCACACCGGATCTCCACTCTGGACATCACAAACCACAGAAAACTCAATTGAAGGGTGTCTCAGGGGTTGATTGGCGAGCCTTCATCTTCAAATGCTTTGGTCTTTGCACTGGGCCAGTTCATTGTACATGGCACAATGAACAGTTACGCTTCCTCACTCAAAGTGGAAATAATCCTTGTTTAATTTATAGCACACGTACATTGAAAGGAGCGGTGCCATTTAAAAATGTTAGCTTTTTAAAGCATAATTGAGTGAATGGATTAAGGTTTCATTTTTGCAGTATATTGGTTGGTATGACGAAACACCACAGTTTTCAGCTGAGAATAAAAGAGAATACAAAAAAACTGCTGCCTGTCATGTCAGTTATTTGTGCAATATTTCTCCTGCACCTCTTATGCTCTTATTTTGTCGATTTAAGCGATTTCAGACATTATATTGGAACCCTAGGGCACTGTTTTTCAAAATTTTAGAAAACCCCTTTTAATTCATATGTAAATTATATAGCACATATAATTTTAATTGAACATACATGTATAGTTTCCAGAATGTGACCTTGTCAACACATTCTATCATTCACAATCTAATGTTGTCACATCACATGCCACACTCATATCTCCAGACACATTTGGTGGAATTGGATCATTTCCCGTAGCACACCTGACACGGTCTCTCACGCCACACTTGTGTGCCCCATGGAACACTTCAGTAGTTTGTTTTTCATCAAAACTCTCAATCTCTCCGATAAGTTGGAAAGGCAGGAATAGTCCCCTTAACAATTACAAATTCAAATATCAAAATGTATAAAATTATTTACAATATTACACATGCTACTTTGGTTGACAGCGTGAAAACATTTCCAAAGAAAACTTTTTTAACAACTATCCTCTCACCAAGGTCCAGTGAGTCGGCGTGTGGTCTATGAGAGAAGGAGATGCTTTTGTACACCTGGTCCAGTAGCTTCTCTTTCACTTGGGTGATAGTGTCACAGTCCAGAACCTTAGCAGGCAGCGGATGAGACTCATTCAGAGGTCCTCCCTGGACCAGTACATTCAGATTCTACAGAGGAAAACATAAACAATGCTCAGAAAGCACAGTGTAGTGTCCATTTTTATTTTCTAAAGGCAAGTGAGCTCACCAGAGTCTTGTAGTCCACATCCTCTCTCAGCAGTCGGTTATCATTAAGAGTGTACTTAGCCTTTCCTGTCACAGCATCCACAGGTCCTTTATCCACTTGATGCTTAATGGCCCTGAACAGCATGTAGAGAGACTCGCCTGCAGAGTCCTACATACAGAAGTTGAGAGTTTAGAAATGGCATAGTTTACATCTATTTGTAAGCACTGATTCCAATTATTGTAACAAACGCATGTAATAGGCCCCATTTATGTGCAGAAAACTAAAATTATGGGATTTCGTATTTATGTAGTGCATATTGAAGACTGCGTTTATGAGGAGCAGAAGCTGACCTTGCACTGGAAGCTCAAGACAAACTTGCTTTTTTAGCGTTATTTGGATCCCACTTCAGTTCATTTTTATTGCCCTTTCCTGTCTTGTCTTGTTTTTGTATTTCACACACCAATATAACTTCTCACTATTGAATGAAAGACAATGATTCACTGCAATCTCTTCAGTGAGGAGGACAAGTATGATACACAAATATAAAAGCCATGCTGCAGTGTGTGATCTCTGTAATTGCAAACAAATGTTTCTGTGCAAAATATTAAGTTGAAATAAAACTTCATCATTTATAAGAGATAGAATGGGATTTTCTGGAGTTTTGTTTCCATCACTTACAGTTGAAGACCACCTTGGAGAAACATTACAGACCTCTGCATGCTTTGTAAGTGGGCAAACCTCAAAAACCAGCAGTGTGCCGCACTGTATACGGCAAACTGTGAAGAACGGGGTAGGAGCTAATGAGATGATAATCGTGACATTAAAATCTTATTCAATGGAGAAGAGACTGATATTAAACTTGCTCATCGACACTTGAGGGCCATCACACTTATTTCAATTTTATTTTTTAAACATTTTCAGAAACTATCAATCTAAAACAGAGTATTTAGAACAGCTGACCCTGAGGAAAGCATAAAGGCAAATGGACATCCAGTTGGTCAGCAGCTTCTCCACAACTGTCTCTGTTCTGAAGCACAAAAGCACACAGAGAAATATAAAGGTTAAACCTTTACAAAAACAAAAAAAAAAACGCACAATCCAGCTGTCTCTTACCGGCGTAGCATTAGTTTGGGGTTTTTGGCCACGTATTGCTCCACCAGATCACTTAAGAGAGTTTTTAGGATGTCCGTGAAATACTCTAATTTTCCGTGCAGAGCCACAGTCAGCAGGGAAGCCACATATGCTCTGTCTCTTGGAGAAAAGGTCCGCTGGCTTTCCAGAGTGTGAATGAACTATAAGAGAAAAACAAGATCCAAGTCATTACTGCACCACTCATTGCTGTTGCACCAACCTACCTTTATGAGGAAGAGCTTACTGTTGAGCAGGTTGGACAGCTGTATCAGCCCCTGCTCAACCGTTTGCCTGCGACACTCCTGAACCTCCAGGCCGCGTCTTAGTGGTGACACCCGATGGCCGGGGAAAAAAATGCGCTCCGCATACATGCGGTAATCCAGGAAGGGTATTCCGGAACCAACAAGATCGCTTGACATGTCCATCATCTCCGTCATAAGATCTGATTGAGAGGATAAGAATCCAAATAGAATGTAAGTAATCACTGGTTACATTTCAAAATTCTTATACAGTATGTTATTATCTGTCTAACAGGACAAAAGAACCAACTCATCGATAGCAGCATGCTGTTAAGTCAGTCATACACCGATCACGGAGAGAAGGCTGACAAGCATGACCATTTAGTTATTCAGAACAAATCTATTAATGCTATCCTAAGGGACTGTGTCAGTGCTGTAACAAGTCAAATAGACTAGTGTTCATTGCAAAATCTGACTGTGAGCACTGCAGCAGCTGGAAAACCTCCGGCCAAGTTGTGACATCTCCGGCTCACCCACGGGTTGGCAACCCTCAGCTCTACAGCCACGGTTCACTAGCACCCCCTTAGTGGCTCCTGTACTGAAGCTTTTTGAAATATGGACGAAATTAGAAAAATATGGGGAATTGTACATTTAGTTTTAATATGCTTTCTATAGGAGGACAAACATGACACAATCATTTTTAACATACAAAGAATGTGGCTGTTGTAAACAAACCGGCAAGTGTGTCATGGACCATGGATCGCAAAGGGGAAAAGAGATAGCTCGTGAATGAGAACAGAATCATTTTGGTACCCCGAAGGACGCTCTCAGGTCTCACCCATTCTGTGTGCGACATGCTTTTTCATGATTTTACACAAGACGAGGGAGTTCTCATGAAAATACCGCTCACTGAGTGATACTGCAGCATAAATGCAGCGGATCTGTAATTGAGTCTCTGGAGCCATTTCCTGTCTTTTTAGCTCTTTGTATTCCCTGTCAGAAGTCACATGCGGTTGGTCGAAATGCGCATCTACACTAAGCATTGTAAAAAGGGAGTGATGGGGTGACCGACACACGCGAGGAGGAAGAAACGTACTGCTGATGGGATGAGACTACACTGGTCAATATATTTGCTATAAATTATTGCACTTGACTGTCAGCAGTTATGTGAAATGCGACCCATGGCAGTGATTTCTGAGTTCTCTGAGCAGAACCAAAGAGGCTCCCTTAAGGTTGCCCTTAGCCATTCGCGCCCTGAATGAGCGTTGAGGTCAGCAGGGTGGATGACTGAGTAGTAATTTAGAAAAACCAGTTTGTGCAAGCTGCAATTTGAATGTCAAAATCCTACCACCTCTTTCAAATAGCCCTCCAAGCCCTGCCTCTAGTGCTGCAAGTCATGGATTCTCAAAGGTCATGTTTTCCAACCTTTTTAAACCCACATCACTTTTTGCTGTCGAAAAAAACCCCACTAAGGCACACCTAACCAAGGCAGAGTATATTATGAATTACTCTTTATAAATACATTACATTAAATAAAGACCTGTTCTTTATAAACTCAGTTTATCTCATTGTGCCTCAACCAGAACTACAATTATTCACTACAATATTTAAAACAATCCGTCAAAATTTACCTGTGAACTCTTTCTTGCAACGATCACGGACACTGGTTTCCAAGTTTTCAAGCTGAATCTGTACCTTCTTGTAGTCCCTCAGCGCCCGTTTGCTCTTCCTCCTATTGGACATGTGTACAGTGACAAGTTATACAAGGTTTACTTAAACTCATAGCAATAGTGTGGAGAGACGCGACTGACGCTATGACAAATATTGAGCGTGTTCTTATGTACTTAACCACAGCAAAATAATCATTGGTTTTCGAAACATCCCCAACAAGCAACTATATAAACTATAGTTTAGTATATAAGCTCTGCCACTGTTGCTGAGCAAACTCTGTGGGTACTGGAGCCCTAAAGCACGTTTGGAAAGAATATTGTTACCAATATTTAGTTTAATACATTTGCATCACCTTGTTTTAAAACATTACCCGCAGCAACGAATGGTTCTGTTAGTGGCATTTTTGCTCAGCAGCTGCACATCCTGCTTCTGCAGGCCCAGGTACCAAATGCAGAGCCAGTTGCCACAAGCAGAACTTCTGATAGTTTGGAATTGCATATACACTTCACTGACTGACCTGTAGATAAGCACAATGATGAGAACGATCAGGGCAACGATCGAAGCTCCAACCACAAGTCCAATTTGGGCTTCAATGGGGAATGTAGACAAACTTATGTTGTCATATTGGACTTTGCCAAGGGAGAAGTTCAGGTTACCCATTTGGACCTAGGTAGAAAAAAAAAACCATGAATATGATGATGTGTGCTTCAGTGGGCATCCCTCATGGGGAGTGTGCAAGTTTAGAAACTCACAGTGAACTCGGGCAGGTTGTCCAGACCTTCACGCTTCTTGCCATTAGTTTCTGCTGCTGGCTGTACTCGTGGGGGCTCGCAGTACAGATGGTTTCTTGTCAGTGTCTTCACAGCGCACACTCCCTTGCCCACAAGTACAACCACCTCTTCCTTAGTGATGGCAAGATCCAAGTTTTCTCCCTGAAGGCAGATTACACCCCTAATGATTACCGTACTAGACCAATCTTTCAATTTTAGGAAACAAAAATTCTGACCTCCAATTGAATGAAGCTGCCAGGGTTGTAGCGATACGGCTTCAGCAGATTCTGCTGGTTAAGGGGGCGCAACACAGGGTTGGGCTCATAACTGAAAGTATGGGCATTCACTGAGTTGAAATCAAAGCGAAGATTATCAAGAAGAAATTCCACTGTGACCGTAGATCCCCAAACAGAAGAGTCAACCACAGGTGAGCGGCATAAGATCAAGGAGGAGGATTTCACCTCACATTCTTCCATAAACTGTTGAGGTAGAAACAAAGATTGGGTGGTTTATTGAATGAACTGTAGCAAACCAGTTTGCATGCTGACATTTGCTTACACAAAGAAAGACCCACCATTTTCAGAGAGCAGCTTGGGTCACCAGGACACATAGACTCCAAAGGACTTTTTGTAAGCTTCAGTTCCGCACTTCTCTTCGTTCTATATCGGCGGACTGTCACAGTCATTTGTGGCTTTTGTACCACGTCCAGGTTGTTGCCTGAAACATAAATTAATCGGCCCCCACTGGGGGGACAAACATTTTCAAACTTGTCAATTCAAAACGGAATAATGATGACATCCAAGATGCGGTCTTACTCAAGGAAGCTCCGGTGGGGCTGGGCGTGGGTTATGTTCGGATTCTGAGTATAGTGGTAACTTGAAACATGGAGGTGGCGTTGGGTGCCTCCGTAGTGGAGTGTGACTTTGTGATTTCCTGTCTTATTGCTGCTCGTTGTCAAACACTGAACACTGGCACTCAGCACGTCCGACACACTAAGCAGAAAAATAATACAATAGTTAACAGAAATAAGGCACATAACTGAGCATACGTAAATACATGGTTCTTTCTTTCGAGCTCAATGAATTGTTCGGTTACAGGAAATCTAGAGGAAAACATCTTGCTTTTCTTAAAGCATTTCGCTGGTTGCTTCAGTCTCATCTACTTTCACCTGTTGTGCATTTTTTTTAAATGTAAAATAAAATAAAATAAGACAAAATAAAATAAAATAAAGCAATCATTATTGTTGATAGAGAAATTGGATATTTCATTGAAAAGACTCGAGGGCCTATAGGCTTAAAGTCTCTCCATTTTTAGAGCCAGAAGGCAGAGCTTTTTGGTTTTAAATAATGTGCTTTGACATAACAGTACAATGAGAGATCACTACTGGAGGTAGAATGATGCTAAGAAAAAGCGGGGGAAAAAAAAAAAAAAAAAAAAAAAAAAAAAAAATCACATTTAATGTGTCTTACATGGTGCACGGCAAACCTCCCACAGTGATGCGGAGGTCAGATGGATGTCCAGTTAGCAGGTTCCGTCCACTTATGGTAAGAAATGTACCTCCCGCTTTTGGACCCCTTTCAGGTGACAGTCCCACAACAAATGGGTCCTGTATAAGAGTAAGCAACTCATTAGTAAATGAATCACAAACCTTACACAAGCAAGTCGTTCGTCTGTTGAATTCCCACACTTGAGCATTTCAAAGAAAAAAGTGTAAAGCTAAATTCATGTTCAGTGCAGTGTTGCAGAGTAAACTCTACAGTAGATGCAGCTAAACAAGTTCTTCAGCTTCAGTGTCAGACAGGAGAACCGTGGAGGGGTGGCTAGTGTCGGATGGTGCCAATGTGAAAGATTCATGTTCATCTATTTGAGTCATTTATTTCTAAAAATAAGTCTGCACAATACATTACTCCCACGTGATCCGTTTGGAAAATCTTTTGAACCGCTGCAAATATATTGTTCTTGTGAATGTAAATCATAGTTCTGTAAGACACTAAGGTTAATTGATCATAGATTGTCAAAATCACTGTCACGCTAAGAGGAAGGTCATAAAAACCTCCACGCCTTGTAGGTGAAAAATCCAACAAAAAACAAATAAATGTTTGATGTCTCATGACTCCTTTAATCCTTTGTAGATAGTGGGTGAGATCAAAGGTTTCCTTTCCCAGGTCTAATCCTCATCGCTAGACCATCAGGGAGCATGAGGATCATGAAAGTGTGTGTGTGTGTGTTCTAAATGCCTGAATTGATGGCTAGATCATTCCGGATCACTGCCAAACTTGAATAATGTGTCATTCGTCCCATTTCACACACTTCCATCATTTTTGTTGAAAAAATAACCTCCTTGAGGAATTGAAATAGGAAAGAACTAGTCTCTGTGCAGTACTGAATGATTTTGACTCATTCTTGTTATTACCTGGTAGCTGAAGGTCTGAGCCGACAAACCATACTCTCCACTGCTGACTTTAACAGAGACTCGACCAACCTTCTCCTCCCTACTGGCTCTGGTCCTGCAAACAATTCTGAAAAACATGACACACACTTAAAAGCAGACAGTATTTCGGTGGGAAAAAAAAAAACACATAAAAATTTGGGAATTGTATATTTCAGTTGCTAGCCATTTTGTAGGTAAATGCAGGGGTCAACAACCCTAGAGGGATCCATAGTTACCAATAAAAAAATCCTCATATCCAGATGTTCCAAGTTTTGATCTCATCTCAGAGTGTAACATTTGGCTACAATGTGCAATTGGCTTGAACAAACAGGAAGATGCATGGTGCATGTACTTGTTTAATCTTGGAACAGGAAAATGGAAAGGTATAACAGAGCAGCTCTAAGTGAAATGAAATACATTGATGAGTAAATTCAATTCTATTTTTCAATCTATAAACTAACAAGGATCCCAATTGTGTTTTCTGTTTCATGTGTACATAATCGAACCAGATCTAGATTTAAACACCAATAAAGTTTTTGTAGAAGAATAAAACTGTGAACCTCTTGGTGTCTCTCACTAAAAACAGCAACATTTCCAAAAAGGACAAAGGCCCAAAGGTCAAGCTTGAGACTCTTGAGACTACGACTGATTTCCATATCAAGTTAGAGGAGCAGGGTGCTGTCAGGCTACACCACCTGGATGATGCGCGACATGAAGACAGTCTAATAATGTTATATAGCTGTGTGTGTGACTTGACGATGCAGTGGTCCTTGGTCTTTGTCAATGTCTGTGGTGAATGCATAACAAACCTGACATGTGCTGTGTTGTAAAAGAGGCTGATCTGAAGATGTGTAGATATGTATCTTAGCCAGGACCCTTATCCAAGCCAATTATAATGACCTGGTTATTTTGAAGTTTTAACCCTCAAATTTAGCCTTAACCTTCTTAGGACTGGCACTGTTACACACAACCACTGTTCGGAAAAGGAGGGATAGGAAGGAAAAAATAATGTCACCAAGGGATACGAATGTCATGTTATTTATCATGTAAGGACTGTACAATGTATTAGAGGAGATTGAACTAAACATTGATTCAATTTTCATTGCATATGTAGTGGTGTAATTTGGTGGATGTTTTTATATGTGAGAAATGCCCTTTCTGGGGCGTGAGCATGTGCAATGATTAAAAGTAAAGTTTCACACTATGAATGTGTGAGAATTGAGAGCAACATCTTAGATAGTCATTACCTTGAGGAGACTTCATAAAGACCGCTGATGACGGCACATGGCACACCAGCCACTGACACAGAGTTGAAGATGTCCTCAACCCTCTGACCCAAGTTGGACCCCAATATAGTTACCATAGTTCCACCCTCAAGCAGACCAGAGAGGGGCTCAATCTGAGAGATTAATGAGGAGTGAATATTGTCAGAGCATTATTAAATGAAAACGTTCATTCATTTTGGTGAACACAACAATTTAGAGCCAACTTCTATAGTGCATATTCTATATAACTGTACCAGTGTGTCAGACCAGAGTCAGACAAAATGTCTATTGTATAAAGGCCCTGTCCACAGAGAGATGAAGTCAAATCCGCACAAGTTCTGTCTTGGATCAGCGTTACAATCAATGCTTTCAGTCGCTGGAGCCCATACTTTTAGAAACCGGGCCCCAGAGTCAATGGATTTTAAAACACTGGATCTGTGTCTCCGTCATCACCTTTCTGAAAACAATGATGTCACTTGTCTGTCTCTTCTGTCTCTTGGAAAGTCATCACACAATAAAACAGCTGTTGAGCTGATTGGAAATATTTACCACAAAATATAGTGTTTCATTATGGCACCATCAAGCCTGGAATATGCACTACATTGTTTAAGATCATTTCCATTTGAGTCATGAAGATGACTGAAACGTCTTAATTTTTATGACTCACTGGAAACCAGACTAGAAAAAGATCAGAAAAGAAAATATGTGACTCCATGTGGAAACAGCGTAAATCTGAGTGTGAAAAAAAAGAATTTGGCCCAAAGCTGTGTTAAATGAGAACTTACAAAATGGATGACTGGAGGTGGACATGTCTCTTGCACTGGTTCATTGCAGGAGTCGGAAAACAAGCAGCTGGCCTTCACTCCACCGCACCACACGCAGCTGTATTTGGGGTCTGCAGTGTAGCAGCGACTGCAGTCTGAGCGACTCACTGAACAGTTGTAGAGGGTCACTAAGGGCAGAGGGAGAACACCAACATCACAACATAGGTTCTGATGAGCCAAAAAAATGTATTAATTCAAGACTCAATGTTATTGTCACCATAAAGATCAGCAGCACTGTCGACATGAAAGGTGTCTCTTCTTTTCACATACACCGTGGCAGGATATTCCTCCACTGGAGTCGAGTAAGTGTACTGTAGAAACATCAGACAGTATCATTCAGTAACTAGGTGAACATACATAAAGATACAGGTGCATACACTGTAGACAACAACATAAAAGTATGCAGTATTGGAGTTTGTGTAGACATGTGTACAGCTGTAGACATGCAGGTGTTAGGGCTCCCAGCAGATCTCTAACAACAAAAATATGCTTCCTTGTACATGACCAAATCAGATCAAGAGCACACAGATGGTATCTTGAGATGGGAAACAAATCAATTAGTAGCTCAGTGTCGGAAATCACACGCACATTATCATTGTGCAAAGTTGCTAAAGTAGGGTTTCCTGTCCCTCTTGCACAGCTGAATTACAGTTTTTCTTTTGTTTTGTATTATTTCATTTTATTTTATTTTTAAATAATAGCCAGCTCTGACTATGGGTCTACTCATCTCCAGATAGAAGAATAATCGACAGCATCATACCTTATGTAGTTGGCATGTGATATAAAAGCTAGAGTTGAGGTCAGCTTTCTCCACATAAGCATCTACAACCACGGTCTGATCTTCTATGACCAGGACACACACATAGTCCATTTCTTCATCCTGGAAAACAGAATAAATGGGTCCAAGAATCAAATAATTAGCCAAATCTTCTTACGCAGACTCACAGATGTTTTTTTTTTTTGCTGCATGTGTTGTTTGTACTGGATTTTGAGTGTGAAAGAGGGTACCTGGTACAGGTGTAAGTTGCGTGCCTGCAAAGTGATCTTCCTCTCTGCTCTCACTGGGATTAGTGAAGACCCCAGGACCTTTTCAACACATGGACAAGCAGAGGATCCCCAGATCACAAAGGACCCCTCGTCCCCCTGTGGTGGATATTCAAAATATTATTCCTCACACGTATAGACTTGTACTATATTCTGACAGGTTCTGTGATTGGTTTCTGCCAAAAGGGACCTTGCTGTGCTTTGACATCGACGTCCAGGTGTGTAACACAGCCTCTACATCCAACATATTCAGCAGTATTATTTTTCCAGTGTCTTCTGGTAAATATTGTGATTCACTCAGGAGCAGACAATAATGATATGGACGCCACTTCTGCCAACTCTCTTTCTCTTCCACCAGGCTGGCTTGGATCCCTGTGCATTCTCTGTACAATTGACACCTGCTCTCTTCCTGACGTCACTCATTGTACCTTTCCTCTGACTCACCGTTTCAGGTAACCATACAAATGTGACTCCTTTTGAAATATCTCCAGTCCTTGACTTCATTTTCTCCTCTCGTCTTTGGTCTCCATCGACTTTTGGTCCACAATCCCCAGATTTACATAACTCACATAATGGTCTCCTATTGAAGCATTTACTGTCATGCTGATTGTCTCAGATCTGGGATCCCAACAAGACAGGTGGACAGTCTGGTGGCTTTCCTAGGGTGACCGTCTGCTTTTGATCTGGTCACTTTGTTTAGGTATTACATACTTGGTGTGCTTTTTGACCCCTATGACCACTCAACCACCAGGTCTCACTGTCCTCATTCCTTTCTCTGATTATACACCAATCACTTTCTTTGCAGTTTCCCTTACCACTGTTGCTATACTTCCCCGGTGGATCTCAGTCCCATTTAGCATTAAATCCAGGGTGCACAAAAGTGTGCACACACAGCCCCTTCCTCAACCTCCTCAACGCTCCACTTCACTTGAGTTTTGGGGGTGAACATTGAAGAGACGTTCCTCGCTTTCTGATTGGACACGTAAACTGTCTCCTCTGTTCATCTCAGAGCAAATCCGAGGCAGAGAAGGGTGGATCACCAAAGCCGGCTGTCATGACACCATCCACTACAAACTACTACAATAATTCGGTGAATGACCTGGTCGACCCTGCCTTGCCTTGAGATTAGTAGACAGTTACAGTGACCAATCAGAAAGTGGGTGGGCCTCTTAAATCCCCTTCAGTAAAAAAACCCCTAAAATTTTAAGCAAAGTCGACTGGACAGGATGTTCAGGAAGTGGCGAAAACACAGTGCCAGAACTTCATAACATTGAGAGTGTAGAAGGCTCAGGATTTGACGCAATTCAACTGGTAGTTCGTCCTGACCACCAATACCACCAACTTTTCCCTGAACAACATTCTTCCAACCTTAACTTCCAGCACTTAATCTTGGGCTCTGCCTTCACTGTCTTCCTCTTCTTTGTCACAAGCATCATTCTACAAATCACTGGCCTATGCTGCCTAGTAACACACTGCCTGGGGCCCACCTTACACTCAACTAGATATTTCAGAATGTTGTAAAGGAATCCATCTCCACTGCCCATAGCCTTGCTTCCTTCCCACATAGTTTCCTGCGTACATGTCTACCTTTCTTTCGTATTCTCCTATTTTGTCCTGGTTAGAATGGTTATATTAGTATCATGAATTGTTGTTTACATGAACACAAAGAAAAAAACATAAAAACGAAGTTTACATATGAGAGTACATATGAGAACAGTTGGGAAATTAAGACACAAGGAAAAAGTGAGGAAGCTGCAGTCTTACATTTAGGAAAGTTTGGAATTTAAGGAAAAGGAATGGAATTAGTGCCTTTCAGAGAAAGAAGTGCTAGGAGTATGTGGAACAGCAGGAGTGCACAAGCGGCTGAACTCACCGAGACAAACATATCAGCTGGATCATATTGGTAGTCAAGCTCAGAGTCACTGTTCCGGAGTAGTGGATAATCATTTTGAGCATTTTTAACCTGGCCATCACCTGAAAGCACGACAGGCTCTAAAGAAGAGGCCACGTCACTTAATGGAGGATTAACGTCGGTAGGATTGTCTTCTTCCTGCTTCGACATTAGAACCGTAGACTCGTCTGTCCAGTGCTTTAATGACTCTGTCTGGGGAACTTGTTGGGGTAATGAGGGTAGGCCCAGCTGCTCACTCACTGAAGGTGATGGAAGGGAAAGGTATGAAGACGTTGGATTAAAGGGATCTGACACCACAATAGTTCCCTTGGTTTCATGGGTTTGGGGGGATGTTTTTTCCACTATAAACTCTTGTACGTAAAACCCTGAGTCAGCGGTTGAGATCATAACCGGAACATCAGCAGTATTCAACAGTGACTTTGTGGTTTCAGTGGGCGACATTGTCGGAGGCTTTGTTTCACTTTCCCTTTCATCAACTGCATCTTCTACACTGAGCTCTTTATTGGGCACATCTTGTAGTTGAAATGTGACGGGCACCATGGTGCTGGCCGTTGCAGTCACCCGAGAAGTTGGTGCTGCTGATTGAGTAGTTGCTGAAAATGAAGGTGTTGGCTCCTTGCTAGTCAATGGGACCAGTGGTACTGTAGTTTTTATCATTGGGGCAACTGTTGTTGGAATTGGAAGGGTTGTCCAGTGTGCAGACGAAGGCGAGGAAGTGACAGCAGACGAAAATGAATGAACTTTGGGTTTTGCTGTAGGATCTGCAGACGGGAATTTAAACTGTGGGGACATGTGGAGAAAATAAGATGGATAAAAATGAATGCACAAAGTTGTCAGGTTACATTGCACAAAAGTGAAAGCAAACTACAATTGATGAAACCATTTACACACGTGTATATTGTTTTGCTGGGACTTACATGCTGGTTGAAGATGATCACACCATCATCACATGTGGGCTTGTGGGTACATGAGTGCTGGTGCACACACCAGTTACAACCCCAGCGACTTGAAACGCATGCGCTGCATCTGCAGTCAGATAAATGGATAAAGAAAAGACAAAGGAAAAAAAATGTCAGGAAGCAGCAATGGTCACCCAACTAATGCACCCAGTATTGACACAAATGGAGCAGAGGTGAGTCGACACAAAGCAACAAAAAAGATCAACTATTTTGTCAACTGTCTCACACTATGCACTGTAAGGTAACCAACAAAACCGGCTTTCAAATAGGGGGCTTGCCTTGATCTTCCTCATTGCCACTTGCCTTTGTAGATCCTGTGCTAAGTCAAGTAAACTAATCCTTTGGCAGCATGACCTCAACCAAATGTTTCCTGCAGTTGCACACCAGACTGGAGCAACGGTTCAGAGGAAATTCTGGACCATACCTCTACACAAAAACTGTGTCAGTACAGCAATATTTTTGGTGAATCAGCCCCAAACCATGATGCCCATATTACGTAGTTAGGATGAGGTTTTGATGTCCTGTGCCTTTCTCCACACATAGCGTTGTGTGTTCCTTCCCAACAATTTGGTTTCATCTGTCCACAGAATACGTTGCCAGTAGTGCTGTGGAACATCCAGGTGCTCTTTTGCAAATGTGCAGCAATGTTTTTTTGGCAATGGCTTGATCCATGGTGTTCTGCCATGGACTCATTCTTGTTTAATGTTTTACTTTTATCTTGCTTAATGTTTTACTTTTATATAATGTTTGGTTAGCATGTACCAGAGATTTCTTTGAGTCTTTTTCAGACACACTGAGGCATGGTTCACATCAAGCAATGCCTCTTGAGAACAGCATCTCCAAACTGGTGTGTGATTTTTACAGCAGGGCAGCTCTTGGCAAAGTCATTAGCCTAGAACAGGGGTCACCAACACGGTGCACACGGGCACCAGGCAGGGACTAGCCCATGGGCCGCAGAAAAAAAAAATTAATGTAATGATTTGCTTCATTGTTTCTTTGTAGAATCCCTTCTCGATTTGCTACACTACACGACAATCGGTCATTGTTGTTCAAGAAGAAGCAACATTGGGACAAATACAGCGGTTTATTATATGACTGTTGGTATGCGTGTGGCACTCTTTACCCACTTTAAGAAGAAGGATGCCAAACCCCTAGTGGGAGGCCACAATGTCAATCATCACAGGAGGGAAAGGGCAAAGCAAGACTATTTCGGCGAAGACAACAGGACAAATTTGAACCAAATGAATCAATAAAGACCATGATTTCGTAGATGATAGGAAGCTTTACATGTAATTGATCATGAGCTTAGATGCTGATGAAGGCCATTTATATTACGCAGTGGGAATGCACGTACCTTGAATTGTCTACTTTGCTTCAAAGAAAGTTACATAAGTGTATCACGACTCCGTCCTCAGCACTCAAATGCACAATGTTTTTGTACAGCTCTCACTCAGTATTCAATAGAAAGAGGTTTGTGGTTAGGGGGAACCCTTAGATCTGCCTTGTTTGATCTTTGCACTGAACCATTTCAGTGCAGATTGCCAGGGATGATAGACAGAGTTGTGGTCATAGACAGAGAGCTCAACATATGTTTCTATTCTCCAGTGTTCTGTTGCTTGTTTGAACATCAAATACTACCATTGCCGTATGTCCTTACTCAAAATATTTACATCATATACAAGATATATAAAGATATCAGGAAAACAAAAATTTCTGAGCCAACCCCAGAAGAGAATTGCTCAAAGACAACAGTAGCTTAAGACATAATAGACAGTAAGTAAAATGTTTAACTTACGGCATGCTCCCAGACAACTGCTTCACAGCAGTACAGTCGTACAGGGTGAAATCCTTTGCTGTCACCAAGACATCTCCGAATCGTAGAGACAAGGTAACTGTGACAAAATCTGTTTGAATAAATAACAGTTAGGCATCCAGTACATTATTTCATGTGCGTACAAGGACATCAGAGGCGTGATACTGCAGATAGATCTTACTATAAGTTGTAGTTTAACCAGAAAAAACAGCACTAACACCAGCACTGAACACTCATGCATTTCCAACTTTCCTAACCTAGTCATATGTTTCAAAAGTTTATGTCTTCATCTACATCCAGAATTTGCAACTGTAGTGAAAGAGAAGGCCACAAAATATTTCAGCCCCAACGATTTTCACAAAATAATTTGTGAAATCCACAAGTTTAGTTATACAAGAACACACACACACAAAGCACCAAATTTGTAACGATAGTAGGCGCCATTGCCTGTTAATACTCCATCTCTGGGTTTCCCCAGACCCAAAATGAGTGACAAAATGGTTTCCAAGTGTCCATTAACGTCTCCCTCATGACTAAATATTTCCCATTAATCGGCTCATTGCAACCACAATGTTCCATGAGAAGAGCTAATGTCCACGTATGATGATCAAGCTCAACATGCAGTCAACCTTGTTCAATGTCACTTCCCGAGACACAGTAGATATAATGCACAGCTCTTAAATGGTCCTCATAAGCAGAGGACATAACTCAATAATTTGATTCACTTTACGCTGTATGTATATTGAAACACAGGCAGCAGTTAGACCAAGGATCTTTACTGAGCTTTTGCCTTTGACTGCTCTGTGTGAAAGTCCACCTGTGACCACTGATAGAGTGAGTGCAGGAGACTTATGTTAGCAGTTATAAAAGTGCAATGTTGGAATGTGTCCGTTATTCCAACTGGACAGTTTCTAACACTAACTCACACTAGGGCTCAAGTGTTTTCTAAATATAAATAAGGTTAGTCAAGTAGTTATATGACTCAGGTATAGTTGGACAAAATGAAACCTGGCGATTTTCTACGAGGATAAATTATAATGTACAGCGGAATTAGAGACGCAAGCGCAGTAATACCATCACTAGCCCTCCTTGTGCCCCATTCCACTCAGTGAGGTCATTGTTGTTTCTCACTGGTGCAGCACACTGGACTGGAGCGGGATCTAGAGCAAGGTGACACGCCGGCATGTTTTCACCTGACTGCCCATTGAACGGCCTAAAAGCTGGAAGCGGCACACACAGTCTATATCAATCGCATCCCTGGGTGTCAGAGATTGTGTTGGATGTAGCCTGAATGAATGACATAGCAGCTCGTCTTAGGGCTGCAGGCCTGGCTCTGCAAATTCCTAAACCAATCTGTGCTATGCTGGTGACACTAGTGTCAGAGCTGAGCAGTGATGAGTAAATTCAAACAATGTGAAAGGAGTCAATCGAGGCTCAGGACAGCAGGCTTCATTGTGAAGCCGTGATGAACCTGACGCACCTGCCTAGTTGAGACGCACAAACTAATGGGCGCAAGCATCTCTAATGCTGTGTTTACATGATATTGAAAAAAATGGACACCGTATACCAGAAAAGGTCAGTTTTGCACAATATGGTAACTATTTTTTCTCACCTTGTCCAGTAGGTACCATTGGGAGTTGACTGGTATCAGGAGATTGGCATGTGACCCCATAGGCTGTGACTGTGGCAGGACTGTGAGTGTTGTGGAAATAACAGGAATAGGAATCGCCCGTTTTTATTTCTGGGAGACCTGGCACAGTCAAAGAGATCTGTGTGGAGGGAAAAAAAAAAGTCATCCAAGTTACTTGGACAATAGCTTATCAACAGCTTAGCATTCCGAATGTCACGCTCAGACCGGCAAGTGTTGCTAAATGTCAGCTGAGCTAACAGCCTGATGCTGAGGAACCAGCGGTCTCACTTTCATGAGCCCAGAAAACTCTCCGCGCTCCGTAAAGTGCTGGCGCTTTAAATGGTATATTTAATTTTAACGCCCTTCCCTGCACGACATTTTCCCGTGCATGTGCTGCAGGATGCAAACTTTAAATGACAGATTGAAAGAATCTTCACAGCAGATAGTTCAATGACAGATCGGCATTCACTGGTCACGCTGAAATTGGCTGATCACGATCAGAGACCGATTGATCGGAGCATCCGATCACTACACAACACTATTAGGATAGTGTTGTAGACTTTAATATTAAACAAACAATCAAATAAATAAATCAGGAAGCCTTCCTCACCACGCACTGTTAAGTTTTAATTTTTCTCATGGCATTTTAACAACTGTCATACGGCATGACTGGGATGGTTTCTCTGGTTAAGAACCATCATGCACTCCTTTAAACATCTGTTAGGTGATATGAATCAATCACTGCAGACAGATATCTTGGTGTGTGCTGCATACTCACGGTTTTGCGTTCTGCTCTGCTGATATTGGATGGACTGAGGTTGTGTACGGTTGGACACTGCTGCTCCATGTCAAAGCTCCATAGCCACTGGCGATGCTGGTCACCACGAGAGCAAGCAGACTGGGAAACACACCTGTAGTTACAATATAAAAAAAAACCACATTAAATTATACAATCAATTAAATCCCGTGAATTAAATTTAAGCACCAAAAAGGCAACAACAATCAGTCTTTAACTGAAGCATGTGCTTTATAAGTGTTGTCTACCAAATAAAGCCCAGGTTGCTGTCAATGATAGGTAACTGTAGGTTCATTATATAAGTAATAGATGAAAGAATAAGATTCATGTGACTTATAATTCATTCATTTATTTATCTAATCTTGTCAACAATGATGTTGTATTGTAGATTTCTCATTAGTCTTCATGAGCAGAATCAATTTCTTTGGTAAAAATTGATCAGCCAGTTATGTCAGTGTGCTGCTCACCTTCCCTCGAGGACACACCACCCACAGTAAGGGTCATGATCCAGCAGACATGAGTGACAGTCTTGGTGCTGCTTGCATTCAGCAACTGGTATTTTCTGTAACTACAACCACAAAAACAACAATGACAACTCAGAAACAGCACAGTCTGGTCCTTAGTAGGGCTGCCGGATTAATTAAAATGTAATCTTAATCACAATTTCAAGTTGTGCGATTACAAAACACAACAGCTGAGCACCCCTCAGCTTCACCCAGTTCACAAAGTGTATGGGCCATAAAGTTGAAACGTTACGGTCCCACAGAAATTTCTACTGGCCAACCGGCTCCCCTCTGTGAGGACGTGCCGCTTTGCAACTTCTCAGTCAACTGAGAACATTTTTCAGCGTGTGTTGGCGGCTTCGCTGTCAAGTCACACTCAACTGCACAATCCACATTTCATGCAACTGTTCCACCCCACCACGTGGCACTGAGGATCATTCAGACACAAAATCAGGTGAAAAATCATGAAAAGTGGCATGACTCTTGAAAAATGTCAATATAAAACAACATGTGTTGATGTTATTTGCATTTTATGGTAAAAGTGCAACTGGATCATTACAACCCGGACTGCAGCCTGGCTCTGTGTGAAACCCGACACCGGGAGACCCTTAATTGTATTTTTGACACAAGAAAGCGAATAGTTCAACCTGTTGCTTGGATTAGATCCATAGTACTGATGTGCTTGTTTACCACAGTGGGAGTCATAATAAAGAGATGCTCCTCCTCCTTGTCAAGGATCAGGTCAGAACTAATCGGTCCGTTGCGTTGAATGGGTATGACAGCATACTCCTCCACTTCACCATTTGGACCGAGAAACACCTGGGGATTCCAACAAACATACATGTAGGCACACACACTTAAGCAAGGTTTACCAGAAGCCATATGAAATGCAGTCTTTTTTATAGTTGCAATGAAAACAGTCACATAACTAGTAACAGCAAGTATTACTTTTTTTTAAAACCATTTTCCTACACTGTGTATATCAATTGTTTATCATTACTTATCAACTTATCTACAGTAAGAGATAGCATTTTACCTTGTGCAAGTGTCCCTTGGAATCGCCCAAAAAAGCGATGGCGTGCTGTGCTCTCATGCTGACAGCCACAGCCGTTAGGCCGGCAGATGGACTATCTAGTAAGGTTTCTGCTTCAACAGGAATTCGACTGGCGATGGGGCTGGGTGTGTGGTCAGAGCCACAAGGGTAAGCATCAAGAGTGTTCTACGGGGTAAGGAAACAAAATGAATCCAGTGCAAGAAAGAAAAATGCAAATTTGTTCCATGTCCCTGTATGTTAAAGCAACATCATTTCTATCTTCCGACACAAGTCATCTGTCATTTTATAGTAGTGAAATTGAGGCTGGTCTCCATTGGATTTGGTGTATGTACAGTAAATACATGGTCATTTTACATGCATGTTAATAGTTGATAGAACTACAAAGCAGAGCTTTGATAGATCTGACATATCCATCAATGCGGGAGCGGATGAAGCATCTTTCATTGGTCAAGTCCATGACATAGCTCCTGTTCTCACCATGGCCCTCAAAAATAAAATAAGATGGCTTACAGCACCAGACCTCAGTAGGGATGTCCCAATACCACTTTTATGGTGACCAAGACTAACATTTGAGTATTGATACAAGTAACCACAGCCATTTTAAATTGTCATTTTGTTTTTTCAGCACGTTCCCTGAACATTCATGGCAACACTACTGTATAAACAATCCAAGTTTAACCTGGCCAATCTTTGGATTTGCTTGTATATAATCTCTAAGATCGTGGTGCCGCCTATTGCCTTGCAAATGCAGTGTTATCGTAAGTTATGTTCCGGCACCACACGCTAAATAAATAAATAAAAATCGTCGCACGATAAAGGAAACAAAAGCAAACAAATCATTTCAGACTTACCTCTGGAAGGTTAGCACAGTTGGATTTGACTTCATATTCGATGTAAGCTGCCTCCATTCTTGAATCTCTACCCATTTGTGTGTAGCACTGGTCCCTTGTGGAGTTAATCCTTTGGTCCACATCATTTAGGTAAAACATGCAAAGAGCAGAGTCCTCACTCGGTCGACTTGATGACGTCAATTGGGTGGAAAAAACTCCAAGAATAATTTCAGAGCCTTGACTGAAAACTCTTTCCTTAGAAATCCCAAGGTGGACGGCTTGAAGGAGATTGTAGCTTTTACCTCCCTTAGAATGGCAAGTCAAGGGCACTTCCACATAGGAATAGTAAGCTTGGTCATCCACACAAACTCTTGAGATATAGGACCGGTACTCACGGGACTGTGACTTGAGGTCCCGTCTATAAAAGAGGAAGTACACATGCTGTCGGTGGGAAAACGAGGAGATAAAATGGTGGTCATACTCAGAAAGACGGCCAGCCACAGCCAATTTAGCAGACTCCTCATAAGAAAAGATGGGTTCCTGAGCAAGGTTGCGTGTGGTTATGGGCGGATGACTGCTGGTATAGCCCCGGCCAACAAAGAGCACTGGGTGCCTTTCAGGAAGAGACTGAACCACTAGTCCAACAGTACTAACGTTTGGATGATTAGCAGCAACATATTGGGTGTCAACAGGCTTTTCTGCCGAAAACAGAACTTCAGCCAAAGAATCTAAACTGCGCTTTTGGCAAGTACCTTGATTTACACTCCCACAGGTAATAAGTTCCTTAGAGTACGGATCTACCACCAAAAGTTTATTGTGGTTGCTGGTAATCCGAGCCTGGGGGCAGTTGGCATCAGTGACAGGAGGTAGACACTCCCAACTGTCTTTAACAGGTCCAACCACCTCCTGGACTTCAAGCTGGAGGAACTGATCCAGCTGAAACAAATGATCTTGGGCACCAACATAGACCCGGCCAACAGCTGGGTCAGGGTGCAAGGCCAAGTGCTCAAATACAGTGATATTTTGCATAAAGGTGGGATAACGAAAAGGGGGGGAGAGGTCTTTGCCTTGGACGACTTGGTTGGACAGCAGGGTGAGAGCTACACTGGATGCCAGAAGCAGGACAGAAAGCATGGACTGGACCATCAACAATGGAATATGACACACCACCCCCTGACACATGGCAGCGGAGCTGAAAAAGAATGCAAATATCCTTCATGAAAAAAACGGGACAGTAATTACATCTTCACCATTTGTTTTTCTACTTCTACTTCAACACATTAAAAATGGCGCAACTCATGCAAGCAAGATTTCATACATCACGATAGTCACCAATATCACAATAATTGACCTCACAGTTACCATTGATATTTTACATGGGTAGCACATTTTTGGGCCAATTTAGAGATGTACAAGATGGAAATGCAACATTTTCCGAGCATATACAACATATGTACAATAACTTGTCATTTAATTGCAACATTCTGTAAAGAAAACACTTTCTCACCATTTATTTCTTGTAGAATATTGTCAAGTGCCCTGTAGCCATCCACGGGAAAAGCATCTTTGAAGAGCAGAAACACAAAAAGCACAAATCAGGTATCTCAATAACATTGAAAAACAAAAAAAACAAAACAAAAAAAACTCAGTACTTAAAAACATCACAAATGCCCAGAGTAACTCTGTTCTATTTAAACGTTTTAAACTTAAGTAACTTTATTGTGTTCGGATTTTAATTACTATTACACACTCTATGAGAAATGTCAAGACATAAAATGCCTAAATGTAAATATCTATAATACAAAAAATAACATGTTTGAAAAATCTCTCTCTCGCTCTCTCACACTCACATACACGTTCATATTGCTATCCCTCTGGGGACATTGTGAAGTTTCTCATTGCCATAACCCTTTCCCCAGCCTCTGCCCCTAAACCTAACCATTCAAAACACATGGCTAACCTTAACCAGGACGCTGAACCAAACTTAGACCTAATTATAATGACCCAGTTACTTTGAAGTGTTCAACCTCAAATTGAGGTTTGGACCTGTGGGGACTGGCTAAAGGTCCCCACGAAGACATAAGGTCCTCATGAGGACAGTGTCAGGAATTGGTCCCCACAAGGCAGTATAAACAACTCACACGGAGTCTGTGTTTTTATGTTTTGTGGGGACATTTCATTGACTTACATGCTTTCCCCAGCCTCTCACCCTTAACTTAACCATCCACAATCCACATCTTGATGAATGAATACTGAAAAAGGAAACAATCTGAATGTTGGTTAAAAAAAAAAGAAGTAAATATTGAAATATTATATGATCGTATGGGTTTTCTTCATCCTCCTGTTTAGTATGGCGCTTCTTCTGGCACAGAAGTTGTTTTCTCAAACAGCAGCCCTGGGCAATGAATCTCAAGTACTAGTAACTTTGCGTGTAATTATTAGTAAAAATGTACATGAAAAGTACAATGTGCGGGGAAACTTTAGGCATAATTCTTCAGTGATGGATAGTGGAGATGTTATTATTGTGGAGATACAACTAAGACGCAACCTTGCAGCAGCCGAGATGTGCACTGCATGTATTCCCATGCTCTGTATCTTCACAGGGATTTGTGGCAACATGTTGAAAAATGTCTGTCGAGGCCAGGGGAAGTCAGTGAACTGTCAGGCAGAACTAGGGTTTTGTCTTTGGCCACAATGTCTGGATCAACCATGTGGCAAAATATATCCAGCGGTGTTTGGAAGCTTTGAACAGCCATGAAAGATTACTCTCCAGATTATTGTCCAGATGGCCCAGTCATTTGTCAACCAGCACAGGCAGGATCCCACCAAAGATGACAACATTCGCCAGAGGACTTCAATAGCACACTCTGAAGAAGCCACAGAACACGCTAATTTTAATTTGGTCATCCAAGATGTCAAAATAGTTTCTGGGTTTGACCAAGAGACATTTAAAACTCCAAGCAAACCTGTGACCTTCTCCATTGCGGGAATTGATGGTTGAGGATAATCCCCAAATTCAGGCTACCCAGACCTTCAAAACACTATGCACCAAGAAAATGGCATGAACTTGTTTCACTCTCTCGCATTTATAACCTTGAATGAGGCGTGTTTCAACAAACCATCCACCCTGCCCTTCACTGAGGATGTTCAGAAACTTCACAGACACTTTCAAATGAGTGAAGATGTGGCTTCTCACAGAGTACTGTGATCTTTGCAGAGCGACTCCGGCCAAAGTCATTCTGTTTAGAGAGATTGCTTATTTCAGATGACACCTGATTGGTTAATGTGCTTGCTGGGTTGCACGCACACAGAGAGACACCTGTGGGTGAAAACATCATCATCAGAATGTGCGCATGTGCGGTAGTGACATTGCAGGGTAGTGCCATACCTTCCTGCTTTTTTTCCTCCTCAAAAGGAAATCAACGTCAGAAATCTGGAAGTATTTTGGAACTTTATTTAATCAGCTAGGTGACCCGTGTGCCGACCGAATGTCAGTTTTTTTCAATGTCATGCAGCCAATAACTCAACAGATGGCGTGGAGATGAAGTTGCAAAAATGTGACTGAAGGGCTTCCTAAACTAGAACGGGACAGAACATCTTTACGCAAGGATGCTGCCTGTGGCCTTGATAAGGCTATCAAGTTCAACAGCTGTGCAGCCACTTCAGTTGTTATTTCACAGTGCACAGTTTAGAATTTTGTTGTAGAAGCGACTGAATTTCAACCTTTTCTACACATTGTTGATAAATAAGATCCCTGGACTTTAGAATCTAACTTGCTCTTCTCTGCTTTGCTTACCTATTAGGACAGATTATGTGTGACAAGCTAGAGTTTGACTGAAGAGCTTTGTATATTGTCCTTCTGTCTTAAGAGGCAGGCATCCGCATTGATTTCGACTGTCGTGTTAGAACTGTTCCACTGAGCAGCCTTAAAGAGATTACACACAATCAATTAGAATTCACTGAACATATTAACCAAATGAAATCATAGAAATTGTAAATGTGTGTCACAAATTCTAGTTGTATACTGTTGGAAATCTGTTCAATGGCATGTGAACGCACACAGTTAAGTGTTTATTGGTTCAGCAATGTCACTTTAAAACCAGTAACATCCTCCTTCAAAGCTATCACAAAAGAATGCAATATGTCAATGAAACGAAAGAGAGTCAATACGCAGCATTAGTATCTGAAGGCGTGCCAACTTTTAACAATCCGACCACAGAGCTCAGTAGGTGGTGCTCCTGGTTTAAAAACTATGCAATGTTTGATAGAAATAGTCTTCAGAGCCTTAGGTTATATAGCAGAAAGTGTGATATAATATAATACCATACATAATAGTTTTTTTGTTGTTTCTGATTTTAGTTTTGTTTATCTCATTTTCAGTTTCGGTCTGGAACTTTCATTTTGCTGCATATCTACTGTTCAGGCAATGAGCGGACCCCACACAGATGGTGTAGCAAACCTGTGTGTGCCTGGAGCTTTTTAAGACTTTAAACTGACATTATTATTTTTAGAAGCTAAGGTCCATATTTCCCATTATGTTGTTCAACAACTGTAAATGAACAAATTCATTTCACCGCAATTTATTTATTTTAGATCTTCCTAAAAAAAAGATGAGACAGTTTTATTTTAAACCATTATCATGACGGGTTTCCCACAGTTAGTGACCACTGAGGGATAGGGCAGAAATGAGCCCAAGTGAGCCCAATATGATTTTTTAGGGCCTACACCGATATCAATATCTGGGGGCTTAGATAAGCCAATAACTACAATATTATATATTATATATCATTATCAGTTTCAGCTAAGGTATTAAGAAAATAACATTGTGGAGACATTCATTTGTTACCAGGTGGAAAAAAAACATTGTATACATATACAGTATGGCTTTAAAATTAACAGAAAATTAACAGAATTGATCTGTTGGCCTATTCGACAGATTACGGGAGAAAAGTTGAAATTCATTCATCACTGATGAAAACATGAATAAACATAAACATAAAAAGTAGTAGATTTGATTTGCACTTTGCCAAAGGCACAAATAAGCAGCAGGCTTCATTCAAGAGGAAGCAAATGGACAGTTATATTGGATCAATATATTCAGGCAGATAGCAAAGATCAAATATATTGGTCGACCTCTAATTTACTTTATTAATACTAGAGGTGTAAGAATCATATTGATACACTCGAGTATTTTCAAGTATTGCAATACTGAATCGATATTGAATAAATAAATCTTTACACGTCTGCGTTTTTGTACTCCCGACCACTAGTTTGCAGCGAGCATTCAACTATGTGACATCCCACTTCAGCTTGTGTGCTCCACTTTCACAGTGTAGCTCAGTTGAATTAATCTGATTTTGTTGAAGCACTTTGGACGCGGTCGAACAGCTGGACTAATCAAAGCATGCATCATTGGCTCGGCACACTGTCAGAGGGGAACATCATCATTGATTCCCCCGGCGACTGCTAATGCATATTTCAGGCATAACAGAACACAATGTCTACTGACCTGGTTACATATTATTCAAATTTTTTGTGATGTGGTTAGCACCGGTCAGCTTGGCTGGCGGCCATTCTACAAATGATATTCTTTAAATGTGACTGTTACCACACCAAACAGCTTGAACAGACATCACATCTGTAACTATGTCATGACTAACCGCAGGAGTCTCACTGCACTTTTCGATGTTTTAAGAGTTGCCTACAACTTTGCAAATGAAACTTTAACATTCAGTGGAGAGTGAGAGACTGATGATCCCTTTCTAAGCAATTTAGTTTTAAACTATGGTACCTACATCGCCTCCCCTTCCTCGCAGGATAGACAGACAGGCTGGCGGGAGCACCCTTATGGCTGCAGCCCTAATCCCAATATCTGCAATCCTTGAGTTCTCTTGTTGTGTCTTCGATGTTGCTCATGCGCTGAGGCGTTTTTTTTTGTGTTTTTATTTAATCCAAGAGAATGAAACACAAAAACCCAGAATGAAGCAACCTTTCTGTCAAAAGGACAAACAAAATACTAACAAAATTCAATGTGAGACAACATAGTACAAATTAGGCCTGCAGGATAAATCGTAAAAAAAAAAAAAGCGATTTCAATTCACCCTTCTGTCTGATTTAATTTTCAATTAAATTTGATTTGCATTTAATTTACAAACTGGCCGGATTTGCATCACAAACGCTACATTACTTAGGGAGTTTCACGCTCCTAAGAACTTGTCTGGAAAAAACGGACGGAGCACGGAGAGTTTTCAGGGCTCATGAAAGTGAGGCCGCTAGTTCCTCAACAGCTGCTTAGTGACATCCGCTGGTCCGAGCGTGACGTTCAGAGTGCTAAGCTAATTGCTCAAGAAATAATCATTCATTTCATGGAGCTAGATGAGCAGCCTTTCTCAGGTGTCGTTCATTTTGTGCAATGTTCATCAGCATCCTGTATCAGAAATTTTTTAAAACGGCCGGAGTGGAAACATTGATAAATGCAGAGCCCTGTCTCGGAGTCCCACTACAAGCGGCCAGTATGTAAATATTTCACAGACAAAGCAAAATCTCAACAGGCTCACCAAACTGCGACATCTCACATCGCTGTCCTTTTGACAGAGAAGTTGCCGCGTTCTACAAGTTTTTGTTTTTTTTTTTGCCTTCATGAAGAGGTATATTAAAACGTGTCTTAATAAAAATGATTTAATGGTTCATGTTTTCACATCATGTACACAGACGGTCTCTTCATTACAAATTCATTGTCAATCCATGTGATCGGTCTCAGTGGACCCTGATCAGAGCATCCCTACCACAGTTCTTTATCAGCACTTCAAACATCATATGCTTGGTGCTACAACTTTGTTTTGTCATGGCTGGTGCAATAAACTTCATATTTCATGAGAGAAAAAACGAATCGTGATATCAATCATGATTCATATTTTTCCCTGAATCATGCTGGTGGGTACAAGTGTACCTACTTGTGCCATGTATGGCTTGGCTTAAGCAGCTGTCTACCACCACTGCGTATACACAAAGTTCCCACTATGGACTCCATTTTCAAAAGCTCGCAACGTAAGATAGCAAGCGAACAGGCAAACTATGATACCTTTTTGAATACAGATTTTAAATGCGAACAACTAAAAAATGCTGAGTAATCCACAATGAATGTTGCTTGTTGCTTGTTAGAGATATTCCGAAAACTAATGATTATTTGGATGAGTATAAGTGCATCACAATAGCTCACGTGCAAGTTAAAATGCGGTGGATATACCAAACGTTCCTGGTGTCACTGAACACTCAACTGCAGTAAGAGCGCTGCAGTAGAGAGCTTTCATCATCCAACATGATTTTAAAACAAGCCTATGTGTCAGGTAAACTGTGTAACAGTAGATATCATAGAGTAACTAGTGTGACAGCTTTTAAAACTCAAGTTACTTACAATAGGCACGAGGGCCGCAAGATAATCGCAAAACACATCAGCATCGTGATGTGCACATGTGCCACAGTGACATCACAGGACAGTGTGATATGTCTTCGTTTTTTTATTTTATAGTATAATCCGATTTTATATCAGATTTGTTATGTTGCAATTCTGACCAACGAATTAGTCCCAAAAAGGAAATATACTTTAAAAATATGGAAATATTTCAGATTTTAAAAAAGATTATGTCGACCAAAAGACGTCGACTGTGCCTCGCCGTCATCGCCACAACCTGGGGTAACACAACAAACCTGTTCATCTGAATCATCACTACACACAATATGAGTGCAAGATAAACACTATAGTGAAAATTGTTGGAGATTGGACAATCGACGGAAATCCGCCCCAGTATTGGTGGTGTTGTCCTTGGTCCACTGATCATGGACAAAGTCTCTCGGGCAGCACTAATGCTACAACCCAGTCAGTTAGGGACCATCAACAAATTCTGATTTGGTCAATGTATTAGTGAAATCTTCAATTGTGCCAATGAAAAACAACCATTTTAGGAGAAAGAATTGTGAAAATATTTTAATTATACAAAACAATGTACAAACTGTTTGTATAATGATTTGGAGGATAATACTAAATGATAATTTATTCACATTATTTCTAATATTTCTTCAACCATGTCCCCCCCAATCGCATGTGTTGTTCTGGGTTGGAGCAACAACCTTCAGAACTGAGACACTGAAGAAGAAGGTATAGACAGATAGATTGAGACACTGAAGAAGAACAGACAGACAGACAGACAGACAGACAGATATTAACAGCGCAAAAATAAGTAACAAAATGTTCCATTCTCTGTTGAAACAGGTAAGTAAAAAAATATTATGTGCACGAGAGCAACCAAAACAAGAAGTTAGTCCGGAGCACTGAGTAGCATTTTGAATTGGTGCTTGTTGCCAAGTAGCAAGTGTTAAAAAAGTGTGAAGAACAATTGGCTCTCAGTTACCCCAGAAACGGCCTTTTCCCTGGACTGCTCTCACTAAATCCTTACCCCCTCCCCCTCTTAATCCCATTCAAACACATTGGGGGAGGGGGCATTGTGATCCTGGGAAAAGTTGGTTGTCTATGAAGCATTAAAGACCAATGTTCAGCACACATCTCAAAAGTTCAGGCTTTAAGATAGTATACGAAATGAAACTTTGCACCAAAAAACTGGTAAAAGGTAAAGTGGCTTACATTCATGTTGTGTTCCAGCAATGTGAACTTTTATATCTCAGTATTTAGGCCACAGTATCTAAAAACAACAAATATTTTCAACATCCTAACAACAGCAATAACTGTTTTGTAGTTTGAATATTGTAACTACTGTAACAAAATTCATGGAAGACTTTTATTGTGCACATCAGTATATGTTTTATGCGACAGCAAAATTACTGGGATAGGTAGGTCAATCTGATAATTTTGTGTATTAAGATTTAGGTTGCGCCAGGCAACATAGTCTTAAACTCATCTTAAATTCATTTACATAGCAAACACAAGAGTATGTTGTATCACAACCTATTCTACTAGGACACAATCATAATCTTACCTGAAAGAAAGAGGAGCAGTTGGAATAAATTCAAACATATCACAGAACTTGTCCACACATCATTCCTGTTGTATGTTTTCCTATTGTAGAGTTGTGTGAAAAATACCAGCCAGTTTGATGCAAAGTGTACTTGCCTCCAGTTTAACAGTGCCATGGGCCACGGTGACCTCAATGGAGTGATACAAGTTGCCAGTAACAGCCACTGTCAGCAGACAAAGCATCCTGTCACCAACATTCCAACATTCAATCGACACCAACTAATCACAAACACCTTTGTATAATATTGGGACCAGCACAGAAGATGACAAATGATCTGTATTACTGAGTCCAGGCTCTCATCTGACGGTGGCTTTCACTTGGTCAGGCCTGAGAGTGCATACTGCCAGATTGTGGTTCAGTGGTCTCTAGAAGAACTCAGATTGTTTAGCGCAGACTGCTGATGGCTACCCATTCTGTAGCACCTCCTTCGCCAGCCCTGGGAACCATTTGGACCTTGGTTTCTTGCTCAACTAGCCTTCTCCAGCATCACTGACGCAACACTCATCAGTGAATGGTCTTGTAACTAGTTTTGGAGTCAGGTGTGGCGTTCGTCAGCCACCAGAAGCTGTTGAAAACATCTGAAGTGGAAACTTTCATCAATGCAGTGCTCTCTGTCTCTGAGTCTCGCTACAGTATGTCAATATATCACGGATAGAGCGCAGTCCCTAGAGATTCACCTGTGACGTCTCACATCAAATTACATGTTTTTCAGTTGTGTCCTTTTGATATAACAGTTGCTGCATACCACAAGATTTATTTTTGGCTTCTAGGTGTAATAAAACCGAGGTATAATAAAACCTTAAAATGATTTAATGGTTCATATTCTCACATCTTCGACACTGAAGGTCTCAGCATTTTGATTACAAATTCATTGTCAATCCATGTGATCAGTATCCTGATCGGTAGCAAAAACGCTGATCGGAGCATCCCGACCACAAATCTTTATCAGCCCCTCAAACATCATGCGCCTAGTGATGCAACTTTGTTTTGTCATGGTTTATGTGTGCAATAAACTGCGGATATCATGAGAAAAAAAAAATTGTGACAGAGAATCGTGATATCAATTCTTAGCTAAAAAAATCGTGATTCATATTTTCCCCTGAATCGTGCAGGCCCACTTGTAACCAGGCTTTTAGCTAGATGGCGTCTTGGGAGTCGGGCAGGCGCCCTAAACTGCAAAATATGAGAAAAAACGCCTTCCAGCACTGAATACCGGACGCCCTGTTTCCTCAGCAGGACGCCCTAAATGTATTATTAGTGCCTGTATAATGCCCAACTCAAGTGTCATCTCACTGGTTTACATTAAATTGTGTTTCCACCCGGTCATTTTGCTGAATATGATCCAAATTTGCCGATTGGCTTCCCTTTCATAACCGTATTTTGGCCATCGCGGTGGCCATATTTGTTTACCGCTGTAATCTCGCACATCTTGCAGCATGGAAGCACGCTACTATTGATGGGATGTCTGACGCTGACGACAGGAGGAAACCGCAGATATGTCCCAAACTTTGAACAATCATTCACAAAATTAACTCATTGCTGTCTAATCTGAGGAATATTTGGCGCTCACATGTGTTCATCCCATCCTCAATACATAAGGTGCACTGTATACAGCAGGGGTCACCAACCTTTTAGCAACTACTCGCTACTCCAGGGGCACAGTGTGACCCAAAGGGATATAAGTTCAGCACACACTAATACGGTGAAGCTAGAAGATGGTCAGGGACCATAAAATTGATAAATAACCTCCATAAGGCGATGTCAGCAGCATCAGGTGAAAATGACTGGATGTGGGAATCATCACACTTAGTGAAACCTCATTTACACCACAACTGTGCCACTAATTGCCTTGGGCAGAATTGGGTGATGCCGTTGTTGTAACTACGCCTGGTTGCTGAGCGCATCCTGATGACTGGGGCCTATGATTTCCACAGTCACAGAATCACAGCCGGAATCACAGAATTGGCATAACTGTTTAACACAGAATATCGTGAAGTTTAACATAATGTGGTTGATAAACTGTGTGTGTAAGAGGGACGTGTGTTTAGCAGATTTGCACGGGGAGTGGCAACACTGGAAGGCACAGGGATCTCGATACCCAGAGGGGCTGCCATCAGTGAGAGGGCTCAACAGTCTGATTATTATCCTCCATTTAGTGCTGACACGGTCGAAAACAATACGCGAGTATGTTCAATATGACTTACATACTTGCAGCCACAAGAATATAAGTCACATGTGTTGTCTGCAAATGTTTTAGGGATTCTTTCTTCAAAACATGTCGGGAAGGTGTGACTTATCGGATGGTGATTCTTGAATAGCCAAGGGCCAGCTGAATAGAAACTAGAATGAGATCAAAGCTCAGCGTTAGAATCAAAGCTGAGCGTGCTACAGTTCAAGAGTGTAGCTTGGTACTTGTAAGATAAGAAGTACACACTGTTGATTTGATGAGATCCCCCCGTGCATCAGCCCCAATGAGATTATGGACACATCGTCTTTGAGCAACTGACTTACTCCAGCTCCTGCGAGAGAAACGGCTCAGATAGTGGAGGATTAATTTTCATGATCATAGTTTAAACTTAACTCAAGAAAACTCAATAATGACATCAGGGGTTACAGAGACTGTGATTTTTGTGTTTTTGTATGCTTGTGGAGGGGGGATCTAGCGATTGGTAAATGCTATGGTGACCACTCTAGTAGTTTATAAACAATGATGTCAATTTAGCATTTCATAATTCACATTGAGGAATAGAAAATGTGTGAAATTAAATAAAAGGCTTTTAATTATCTGAACTGTTCAGATTTCTTCAGTAAATGTTTAATGTATGATAATAATACATTGCACTCAAAAAATATGTTGAGAATCTTGCATAAGCTGACTCATTTTGATAGAGACAGACACAGTTGAAGACGCTGGACATCAAAGTACCTGAGGAAACTTTTACAACTATATCCATGCTATTGATTCTTTCTGAAACTGACTGACGGACCTCATAAATCAGTCTATGGCGAGACTTACATTTCGTCCACTTGAGGCCACCGTAACGCTTCCTGCCTGTGCTGCTGAGGCTAAAATGAAAGATGAATTTGTTTCTTTCTCAAACTACACTGTTAATTCTTTCACAATTTCTTCACTTGACCAGCGTGTAGTCTCTGAATCCAGTACCACCAGGGTCTGTCTCTCTCATTTCTCACTTTCTCCTGCGTACGCACATCTCCACCGCGTATATGTGTCATGCCTCCAACCCTTATTTTCTCAGTGTTTAGCACATTTTCCCATCAAATGTCCCATCGCTTATATAGCGGTGTCACTCTGTGGATGGCGATGTTGATGACATGGAGTAGTTAAAACGTGTATGTCACACGGTGAATGCGACAGGAAAGAGAAATGAAATTATGTGTAAATCGGAAATAAATGTGAATGTTTTTGAGCTGATTTAATAAAAGAACAAGTTAAAGAGCTACTCTCAGGAAAGGTAACTTTCTGCGAGGTCTGGTCAATTCATTGAATTTTAATCTGGATTAATTGTGATAATCGTCATGAAATGATTATTTAGCCCAACACCTGTTTCCCCAGCTGCCCTCGTGCTGTCCCGATGTACCTTGTCCCTGTAACGCTGCACCACGCCTTGTCCCTGTGAAAGCTGCCCGGTGGGAAGCTCCTCTGGGAGGCACAGTGAGCCCACTATACAGAGTGAGCCCCTCAGTATGAAGCTCTTCCTGTCAGCCAGAGAGCTCGAGCCTCTGTGTACATGACGTGGGGGTCGCTAATATTAGCCACCGCTTGGTCCAGAGTCAAGAGTCTGTACAACGGCAGCATGCTTTTCAGCATCAGAACCTCAGACGCTCATCCAGCTTTCTGAGGCACAACAGCAGTGATAGCTGCTTGTTGGAGATGTTACTAAAACCAATGGCTCACGTTCAACCTGAGACAAGTGATAGAACCAAGCGCTCCTTGTCATTTTTATAGTCAAAGGAGTGGCTCCTTCCCTCGTCATCTCATGAAAAATGACAAAATGAAACCACATCTTACAACATCAGAACTAGAGAAACATCTTTGCATCCCAGCCAAGTGACTGCTCAGCTCGAAATATTGTCTCCACGGTTCTCCAAAGCCAGACCATACAGATTGGTGTTTCAAGGAAGAAACATTTAACCTCCATGAAGTTTAACTAGGTTTGCATATTCGTGAGTATGATATGAATCAAAATACAGTGGTACCTCGGTTTTCGAACATCCTGGAATTCGAACAAGAGTTCGAACAAAAATTTCGAGATTTTTTTGCTTTAGATTTAGAAAATCCAGAACTCGAACGCCCCTGGACCGATCAGTGACCCACGACGCGCTTTGTTATTGTGTATAACGCAGCCTCTGTATGCAGACGTGTCCCGTTAGCTCCATTTACTGACTGTTTTTTCTTCATATTGAGGTGTAAAACCTCTCCTGTCTCCGCACTGGACCGTGGTAGAGTGTCACAGGGGAGGTGCTCGCTCTCCACACCTCCGAGGCTGGAGCGCTCACTCCAGGGTTTGATGTCCTGTTGTGGGCTGGAGCTGGGACTGGGATGAGGCGAGTCTGGGACAGAGCGTGACTTGGTTTATGACTTTGTCACAGCCAAACTGCACAGAAGCGCACATTCAGAGCTGGACACGCACCGGGCACCTCTTCACTTCTGGAGAGACGTCACTCACTCGGCAACCCCTCCCACATGCAGCGGCCACACACATAGAGGAACAGCGCACCTGCAGCAGACACTCTACATTCACTCCTACAAAAGACTATTTTAAGGCTTGGAACGCATTATTTCTTTTTCCATTCATTGTAATGGGAAAAATCGATTCAGATTTCAAACAGATCGCTTCTCGAACGGCCATCTGTAACGGATTGTGGTCGAGAACCGAGGTACCACTGTAATTGCGATTATCATTTTTGCCATAATCGTCCAGCCCTACTTTCTACTATGCCAGGGTTATGTGGTGCAATGTTTAAAATGAAAATGATGCGGCGATCCGGGGACCTGTGAAGCGCATATATATATATATATATATATATATATATATATATATATATATATATATATATATATATATATTGTCCAGGCTAAACTTCAAATGCTTAAATTGAAGTCTGTAGCAGTGGTGTCATGACTGTTCAGGGAACATGTGGTAAATTGGTATAGAGTAATGTTAATTACTCGTCAATACTGAGCATGTCAGTACTTGCAAAGAAGTGGTATCGGTGTTCAGCAAGTTCATGTCACTAAGAGAATCTGAATTAAACTATTTAGAATGGAATCACTGTCTCAGAATTACAGTGGGAACCAAATGAGGAGGCTGAAGACTCACTGCCCAACAGCACAAAACCCCAGTCACAGCTCTGCCTAACAACTTGACACTGGCCTCTCCACTGGGAGTTCTGTCGTGGCAATGCGTGTGTGTGTTTACTGCTGTGAGGACCAATTCTGGGAGGAACGCGTCCTTATGAGGACGCCTGGCTTGGTTAGGAATGTTTGGTCGTTTCACTTCAAAAGAAGTGGGTCATTATAATCGGGTGCAAGTTTGGTTCAGAGTCCTGGTTCAGCTTCGCCATTTGTTTTGGCTGGTTCAGTGTGAGAGTGAGACGCAGGGGAACGTCAACGAGAAACCGCACAGCGTTCTGACAAGGATAGAAATACCAACCTGCGCTGGTAACAACTACTTGTAAACTAAGGGAACTTAGCTTAGAACGCAAGAGAGAAACGTTATGTTTCAGCTGCGTGACTATCGCTTGCTAAGCAAAAGTCTTCAAGTCAAACGTGTTGAGCAGAACTCACCTCGCTCTCACCTTCAATCTCGACACTTTCACTCGGAGAAGACCAATCCACGTCGCGTTTTTGGCATCGTTCCTGGGGAGATATTCCTCTGAGCGAGTAGCAAAGCGCGGCTCCTGCCAAGACTTGCCAGACTCCTGCCTCAACATTTAACTTTCTCACCGAACTCAGCCGAAATAAAGCCAGTCCGCACAGACAATCTTCCTCGGCTCGTTCAAATCCATGGAGTACGCGACCGGGAAGACAGTGGGGATTGAGGGGGAGTCCTCTGCGATGCCTTCACAGGCGGCTCGTTTTTTTTCCGAAGCTGCGTGCACAGCTCAATTCCGCTGAAGTTCATTTGAATCCATGTTCTCGGGATTTTGTGAGAAATCGGTTCCTCATTCAGATGTTTCTTTCACTCGACAAAAGGGCTGTTTTTTCGCTCTGACGTCGGAATGTCTCAGAGCGGGAGAGGTATGGTTTGAGAGTAGCGGTTGGTAAGTTTCAGGTTAGGTTCTATGAAGTACAATAATCATAAAATGAAGTGTATAAGTGAATAAAAAGTATAATATCTGTCCTGACAAACGGAGTACGTTGAGAAGGTCCATTCGTTAAGTTAAGATGTTAGCACCCGTTAAATGAAAGCTCAACAATGTATAAGTCAGTGAAGGCAACACGGCCCAGGACCGTACCTCGCCACCTCACTGTGACTGTGAGATGGCGCCCCCTTCTGTATATGTGACCAAACTGTCATGGGAACCTGGTATTATTAGACATGGGGGGTTGAGAATTTTTGAAATACTTTTTCAGAAAACCGTATTTATTTGACCCGAAACAAAAATGTCTTTCAATAATACCAGTAATAAGCTCTGAAGTTGCAATGTTTTTGTTTTTTCTAGAGATGTAGTGTACAGAGAGAAGAAGCCTGGCCGCCAGTAAACAACACCTCGTCCCCAAAACAGGACAAAACACGCCCCACAAAAATGAAAACAAGAACATCTTTAAGCGCTGATTCCTATCAAGAAATCAACCCTCATCCAGTTCAGACTCATGAACATGAACAGCCTGCCCCCCAACTCATCTTGTCATGGAATATTTAAACCTATCCATATATAATCAAATTTAGAAGAATACTCATGCAATACGCCATTCATTTGACTCGACAGAGTCACTGCTTGAACACCGTCCGAAACTGAAGGCGCGACTCGCTGCTCCTCGTGTCGCCAGGTAAAAGAGAGAAATAATAAACATTCAATGCAAACGCCTAGAGTTTGAAATGCAAATAATCGATGTAATAACATTTTTATTTAAATGCTCCCTATGGCACGGCTTATTTTAACAAACAAACAAAAAGGATTTTAGGACCTTTTTGACAATATTCATTTGACGTTCAACATGAAGTGAGGGTGTTGTCTTGAAATATAGATAAATTACACTTACAACACTCTTGATTTTCAAAATTCTGTTTATGATAATCGATCGGTTTCACATTACTTCACCTCGTCGAAACTCATGCGACACGTGTTTTAAACATGGTGGTGCGTAATAAAGCGCGTCCTGCTCAGCCCTGCGCGTTCGCGAGTGGGGCTGCGGATTCAGGTCGACATAACATACGCCGTCTCTTACACAGTAGTCTGCCCCCGCTGTTCACCTGAGAGACCCGGAGGTGTGTGTTGGGAGAGCGACCCGTCACCGTGGCAGACTGAGTGGATGCAGGACAAGTGAAGTCTGAGCGCCATGGGAGCCGCGCTCGGTGCCCTCACCTTCCCTGGGTGGGTAAGTCAGACGCAATGCGATCAACATTTTACATCACACCCTGGGACAGCGCAGTGAAGCCCCGAACACTACGCGAAGATACACATAAAGAAAGTCTATTGAGGGTTTTGAAGTCGTGTTTGTGGCGCAAAGTTTGACGCTTGACGCACTGGCGACAGTGGCGTGTCAGTATTGGTGAGTTTGGGATTATGTCTTTCCAAATAATAGCATTAAACTCGTTTAACTACGACCGTCTGGTTTTATAATTAGAAATAAACGACTGAATTAGAACCAGGACTACACCGTTGCGCGCTTGGTGCTGTGCGCTCACGTGACAAATCGGATTAACCCTTAATTCCACAGCACAAACACAGTCGCAGTGGGTGATGTTTACGTGAGATTGCAGGAAGTTCGGACGTTGAAAAATGAAATTATTTTTGATATTTTATATATAAATCTCTCTCTCTCTGTCTCTCTCTCTCTCTCTCTCTCTCTCTCTCTCTCTCTCTCTCTCTCTCTCTCTCTCTCTCTCTCTCTCTCTATATATATATATATATATATATATATATGTATTACTAAGCAATATAGGATAGGTGTTTCCACTGAAACTAGTCGGAATGCCAGCCATATTTTTTTATATTTTCAGGCCAAATAGACGGGTTGTTTACGTGACCAAAAAATGTTTTGATTTTTTAAATGAATTATCAGCTGTGGACAAAAGTCAGTATTACACAATGATGTGTGAGACTGGGAGGTAGCAGATGTGACAAGCAAAAACAAATAAATTATCTTGGGACCAGAGTAATAAAATATAACATCAGACAGCTCTTACAATGGTTTGTGCACAGCACCTGCTGAATCACCACCGCCCTCCACATTACACCAGTAGTGTGGGTAAATCACCACCAGTGCCTCCGGCCACCGTGCAGCACAACGCTCCTGGAGAGTCGCAAATGACAGTTAGCCTGGCAAAAATGAAGAAACATAAACACAAAAACTGAACATGTCCACATAAGTTGGGAAAATAAACGTTCAAATAAACCAATCATGCAGCTGAAAAGGAAACAAATGAACTGTAAATCATTGTCTCAATGAAGGGATTGCTGTGTAAGAGCAGGCCCACATTCTGTGGCCAACAAAGCCACCCTAGAAACTAGAGGCCAACAGACACGCTGCTGGAGACAGAAGATAAAAAGGAGACAAAACAGCACTGACCTTTTCCGTTGCACTGTTTTGCTTTTAACCATGTTTGCAACATGAATCCTCACAGTATTGGTTATTTTTCTTTAAGAAGCATGTAAGCACTACCCTTATATTACATTATATTGTCTAGGAAAATAAACAGTTTTAATTCTTTGCGTCCATTTGAGGACAGGTTCCCCAACTGTGCAGTGGTGCAACCTGTTTGATATGCAGTTGCTGTCCAATGAGGAGGAACTCCACAGTGACCAGGATCAAATACGCCTTCACCTTGTTGCTGGGGACAATCCTGTCCTCCATCATGTTATCACCTGGTGTGGACCAGCAGCTGAAAAGAGTAAGCGTGACTGTAGAAATATATTTACCGACCTCTGAAATGACCCAGAACAGAGTATTTGGGAAAAAAAAAAACATTACAAGTGCAAGTCAGGGCTGTCAAAATGACTGTGTTTTTTGTTCTGAACGTTTCATTCCAGGTGACTTTTTATTTACTGTACTTACTTTGTTATTATTATCGTTATTATTATAATATTAAGTATTGATGACAAAATTACATAGTACATACTTGCAAGGAGCAGTGATCAGAGATGACAAATGGAGAATTTGAGGGAGGAATCGAGAGAAAAAAGCAACTCCAGCTCTTGTGAGGGGCACGGTGTGGAGTTAGGAAAAAAGAGTAAGGAACCGTACAAAGCTGAACCCACATACGTGTGGTATATGGAGCACAGATAAACTTGGACACTGAATTACAGGGAAGCACTTTAATGAACACAAATACACAAACAATAGAGTGAAGAAGAACACACCAACCAAGTCAAGGAACAGAATTTAAAATCACAAACAGGAGAATCAAGAACATGTCACAAATAAAACAGAAAGTGGTCAGCACTCACTCGACGACAGTGACATAAAATACACACGCCATACACAACAGCAACTATATATATATTTGTCCTGTTTGAGATGCCAGTTTTTTGGGTTGAGAGTGAAAAAAACGTACATGTTCTCCTTTCCTAATTCCACAATTTGTTCCAGATTCCAGGCTTCTGTGAAGATGGGGCTGTTGCCTACTTCCCGGGCATGCAAGCGGATCTCAACTGCCAAATCTTTGTTGGTTACAAGGCTGTGTACCGTGTCTGCTTTGGCATGAGTATGTGGTTCTTGGGATTTTCCTTCCTCTTGGTTAACATCAAGAACCGCAAAGATCCACGTGACGCTATCCACAATCGGTAAGCTTTATTATTCTGAAGACAGTAGTTCAAACCAGAACCTGAGTGAGCGAGTGAGTGAGTGAGTGAGTGAGCGAGTGAGTGATGAGTGAGTGAGTGAGTGAGTGAGTGAGTGATGAGTGAGTAAGTGAGAGAGTGAACGAGTGAGTGATGAGTGAGTGAATGAGTGAGTGAGAGAGTGAGTGAGTGAGTGAGTGAGTGGGAGAGTGAGTGATGAGTGAGTGAGTGAGAGAGTGAGCGAGTGAGTGATGAGTGAGTGAGTGAGTGAGTGAGTGGGAGAGTGAGTGATGAGTGACTGAGTGAGCGATGAGTGAGTGAGTGAGTGAATGATGAGTGAGTGAATGAGTGAGTGGGAGAGTGAGTGATGAGTGGGAGAGTGAGTGAATGATTGAGTGAGCGAATGAGTGAGTGAGTGGGAGAGTGAGTGATGAGTGAGTGAGTGAGTGGGAGAGTGAGTGATGATTGAGTGAGTGAGAGAGTGAGTGAGTGAGTGAACGAGTGAGTGATGAGTGAGTGAATGAGTGAGTGGGAGAGTGAGTGATGAGTGACTGAGTGAGTGAGAGAGTGAGCGAGTGAGTGAGTGAGTGGGAGAGTGAGTGATGAGTGAGTGAGTGAGTGAGAGAGTGAGCGAGTGAGTGAGTGAGTGAGTGAGTGAGTGAGTGAGTGAGTGAGTGAGTGAGCAATGAGTGAGTGAGTGAGTGATGAGTGAGGGAATGAGTGAGTGAGAGAGTGAGTGGGAGAGTGAGTGATGAGTGAGTGAGTGAGTGAGTGAGAGAGTGAGCGAGTGAGTGAGTGAGTGAGTGAGTGAGTGAGAGAGTGAGCGAGTGAGTGAATGAGTGAGTGAGAGAGTGAGAGAGTGAGTGAGTGAATGAGTGAGTGAGAGAGTGAGTGAGTGAGTGGGAGAGTGAGTGATGAGTGAGTGAGTGAGCGATGAGTGAGTGAGTGAGTGATGAGTGAGTGAGTGTGAGAAAAACAGTTTACCCAGGAAACGTGTGCAAGTGAACTTCAATGTGTCTCACTTAAATTATTTCTATTTGTGATTGTAAGTTGTGTAAATGGCTTCATGAGTGTTTTTCCTTTATTTGTGTTTCCAGATTTTGGCTTTTCAAATTTGCTCTGTTGGTGGGAATCACAGTGGGGGCATTCTACATTCCCAATGGGCCTTTTATCAACAGTAAGAATCGCAAGTAGCATGTTGACGTGTGGAATTCTCAGCGTCACCATGAGTAACTCAGCTCTTGTGCGCCAGCTTGGTTCATGGTGGGCTCCGGCGGTGCCTTCCTCTTCATTCTGATTCAACTGGTGCTGCTCTTGGACTTTGCCTACTCCTGGAATGAGTCCTGGGTGGACAGAATGGAAAGTGGGGATTCTCTGGGCTGGTATGCAGGTCGGTCTTATCAAGACGCTTCACAGTTTGAGACATAGCTCTTCTTAAGAAATGTTTAAATGTCTCAGTGTCATGTGACTATATGACAATAATTCATCAATAAACACATTATATTCAACACTAGAGTAACTGATGAGCTAAGTCCTCTACATAGCTCCTCTTCCACAGGTGGAAGTGGAGTCAGCTGATCCAGCAATACATTAAAATGCCAACGCTATGTCAAAAAGGCACTTTACTCATTGTCTGTCTGACATGTGCCAGAACAGAATTTCTCAGGTCTTCCTGTTGAAATTGGCTCAAGCAATTGTGTTTCATTATTGTCTTTTGGCTTCTTGTAGCATTGCTGAGTGTTACAGTCCTCAACTACATCCTGTCAATAGCTGCATTTGGGCTGCTCTTCATCTTCTATAGTCTGCCTGAAGCCTGCTCGATCAACAAGTTCTTCATCACCATTAACATGTCCGTCTGTTTGGTGGCCTCCTTCATCTCAGTTTTACCTAAAGTTCAGGTAATGGCAAACTCTCTGTCTTAGAAATGCTGTGGATAGATGAAGTGGGTTGCTTGCTCTTCAGCTCTGGCAACGTTTTCATGGACAGTTTCCACAGGCCGATGCAAGTATGGAGCCAGCTTTAGTCGTAAACCCGTGTACTATTCTTCACCAAGTGAGCTGGAACTGCAGCTTGAACACTTCAACACATCTCTGAGTTGCAGGATGATAAAATGATAATTTGATGGGTTGAGGTTCAGATTTTCGGGTGAAGGGATTTCACTTAGACTTGCAGGTCGGATCAGAGCCGACCATTCTCACCGTGGTTGTGGACTGTTTGTTCCTCTCCCCTCTGGCAGGAGGCTACGGTCCATCCAGACCAGAACCTCCCGTCACAGAAACAGTTTCTTCCCCTTTTTATTTTATTTTATTTCAAATTAAATATTTATTTTATTTTATTGACCGCACTTTATTCCGAGGCACTTTCCTATTTGGTGGGATCCCCACTGACCATGGCAATACATTTGATTCAGATTCTCATTCTGACTTGTAAATGGTGCGAATGGCCCTTTGGAGCAACGTTTGGGATCAATATGACAATATAATATAATCCACCTCCACAGCAGCTTTGACCCTGGCATACATTCGACAGCAGAAGGAAGAAATCAAAGAAAACGTGAAAGAGATACACACGAGTCAACAATATGTGTCTTGAAATTCATTCACATAAACAATAATGACATTCTCTGCGTTCCCAAACTGTGCTGCAACGTCGTACCCAGACACCTCACTGTTGATGATGGACCTGACTCGACCGCAGACACCTGCTTGTGCACTTTTTTGATCTATAATTGTTGCAAGACGATATTTAGCAGCGGTTAAAAAGTTCCTCCACTCCGCGTCCTATATGATTCTTTCCACCCATCCTCGCTCCCATGGCGCCATATATTATGCCATGGAACGCTCCTTCTACTGTCACCACTTGATCTGTGTGTATGACATAGTTTATATTTGCTGAGCTGTAGAAAATGTCCAGGTCTAAAAACATTTCCTGTACATTTGTTTTCCTTGGAGGAACTAGCTAATCCGCAGCCCACTATGTGAGACAATGAACTTGTAGATCTGCAGCTACATTTAGGATCATACTGAATGAACATACATGTTCACTCAAGAATCAGCACACCTGATGGCTCCATTGAGACACGTCGGCATTCACTTGCTTTTCTCTCATCTTTGTCCCCAGGAGTCTCAACCTCACTCTGGTCTGCTGCAGTCCTCCGTCATTACCCTCTACACCATGTATCTGACTTGGTCTGCTATGAGCAATGAGCCAGGTGACGTTTGTTCCATTTGAATTTGGGCACGTCTTTTTTTTTTTAACTTCTTGTTTCTACAGGTTTTAGGTGTTAATCCATACTTTTTTCCCCATAAAAGTCACCATTACTAAGAGAGAAACAACAGCAAATAATTGTTCTTTGACTAACTTGTCAAACTATGAAGTAATGGTGAGATAGTTGATCATGAGACGTGTTCAGTAAAACTCCAATTTGGTGGACTTGCTGAATGAAACTAGCAGGGTTTACAGCATCGCAAATCATATCATCTGTTGTCAGAAACACTGACTCTTCAGATTCCTGATGTAGGAGCCTAAATTTAAAAAGATGAATACATAATTTAAGTTAATTTAAAAACAGAAAACATTCATAACAATATAAGTTTATTATTTCGGAAGGAGGGATTGAAGGGCCTGCTTGCGGGTTTGTCATTTGAATGGCAGTCAGTTGAATGGTTTGAGGTGGAGGTGGATGGGAGCATGTGGTTTTGAGTTCCTGCGCAGCTTTTGTCACCTTGGGGCTTCCGTAAGGGCAGTGATACTTGCAGTCGGGAAAAAGTAAGAGAGGTGCCCCACGTTTTTTTGACCTCTCTCTCACTGTCTCTCAATATATTGTTGTTTGGATGCTACGGATACTTCGATGCCCTTTTTTGTATTACTGTTTGGCACCAGTAAGCTATTGAAACCTTTACAAATGATTCTATGTGGATTTTTTCAACAAGGCAACAAGAATATTGAGAGCGTCAAGCCGAGCTCCATTGTGTGGATACCTACACCTGATAATTTTTTTGGTGCTTTTACACAATATGGAATGATCATATGATTGCCTGTGGTATTAAAAATGTATTTGTATCATCGGTGGATCAAGTCAAGAAGTCATTCACTATGTGGGCCTGTGTCCTAGGTGTCTACTCTCCTTTGATGGTGCTGTGTTTTGTCCTCAGATGGAGAATGCAAGCCAAACCTCCTCAGCATCTTCCAGCGGATGACAGTTCCCACAATGGGCCCTCTGGAAATTGAGAATCAAACAGCTGTGGTGATTATTGGCACAGAGGAACCCATCCTGTCTTCACCATACCTGCAGTGGTGGGACGCTCAAAGTATCGTGGGACTGACCATTTACATCCTGTGCATCATTTACTCAAGGTACGTCCCATGTGTTTTCAGTGGCATGCCATTCTCTTTGTTCATGCCATGATGCAACTTCAATGCATCATGCAATACAGAATCAAAACGGCTTTGATGTAATGCAAAATGTGAAATAAACAAAAACAGGTGTTCAAATATCTGTTGTTTACTATTCATTAATCGAATCTATTTATCCTCAGCATTCGCTCATCCAGCACCAGCCAGGTGAACAAACTAACCATGGCCTCCAAAGACTCCATCATTCTAGCTGAGGGAGGCAGTAACTCTGAGGACAAGGAGCAGGCACTGGTCCCCTATAGCTACTCTTTCTTCCACTTCATGCTCTTCCTGGCTTCTCTCTACATCATGATGACTCTAACCAACTGGCACAGGTAGCCTACACATTTTACTTTTTTTTCTTTTATCAAGTTTTGATTTTACTCAGGCTCCATTTGCTTTCAACAGTCCCAATGCAGACTATACGATCACCAGCAAATGGCCAGCAGTGTGGGTCAAGATGATCTCGAGCTGGGTGTGTTTGGCCCTGTACATTTGGACTCTGGTTGGACCCATGATCCTCACCAGCCGGGACTTCAGTTGATGGATTTCAAGTGTTTGCAACACTTGAAACCATCTGAACAGGCAGATGACACATAAGACATCATGGAGGTGGAGCTGAACAGTTTTCAGCATGTTTTTCACGGAAGAATCCCGAAAGAACCATTCCAATGACTTATGTCTGCTACTCATGGAACTCAGGTCGAGCATTCCGGTCGTAGTGAAGTGAACAGATGGACAGCATGAGGACGGATGCAGACTGGAAACAGATATACTGAGCGTTTTATTGTCACCAATTACGTAAATTGTCAAAATGTTCCCTTTGCTTCATTTGGAAACATGCAGTCAAAATAAAGATATATTATCTGGGTCAGTCCATCTCCCAGCGCTTCAGCTTCTCGCTGGATCCTGGCTCTCCTGACTGAATGACAACGTTTGATTCCTCATGTTGAATGATGGAAAGATCTTTCTAGAGTTCCCTCTACAGTAAGTGTAAGCTCAACGGTCTTGTGTATATTGTCATATGTGACTACAGTCTTTCCTCATATACATAGAATGTGCAAGCTGCTTCCACAACTGGTCTTGTCAAGCCTGAACTCCAACCCAGCTCACTCGAACTAACAAAGAATTTACTGAGTGATGACCCGGGGAACTGAGCTCTCTCACAAACCAAACTAACTAAATGATAGGGACGCATCAGCGATCAGTGGATGCAGCATGCAGAGTGGCACGTTCCCTCTTAACTCATTACAATTCGGAAGCGAATCGGCTCTCCACGGACGCTCGATTTCTGGTCGTAAATATTGAAGATATTTAACATTTACAACCGTTTTCTGTATCAGGGCAAATTCACCCTTAACCCCAGACATGAGGATTTTATGAGGACAATATTGTAAGAGTTACAATAAGCAGCTGTTTACCATGGCCCTTGGTCATGACAGAGCAAAATTGGGGACGAAAACGTGTGTGAGTGTGGCCCCCATAGTACGTATCGACACAGTGAAATTTAAAATTTGAGTTCTATGAAAAGAGAAGAAACAGGAGACGAGTGGGCAAGTAGACAAATCTGCTTCTAAACGACACATATTTTCAATTCAACTGAAAAGACAAATGATGAGACAACTACCTTATTTGTATATATAGATAAAGATTTATTTTAAAGTTCAAATGACAGCAAATGAAAGACAAATTATTTGAGTGACTGCAATGTAGACTGGGTCACTGACGTGACAGTACTTCATTACAATACTACTATACTATATTATAGTATTCTATACTATATTATAGTATAGTAGTATTGTACTATAGCACAGTATATTGTAGTGTAGTCCAGAACTCTTGTCAAGTTCATAACCACCGGAAACGCCTGGAGTACTCCAAGCCAGGTTCCCACTTTCCACACCTTGAACAATCCACAGTCTAGGAATCCTTCCTTAGGTGATGTCCTTCTGCCTCGGAGGCCTGTGAATGTTTCTGACCACACACTTGACCATCCATTCGATGCCTTCGTTCACTCCTTCTCTGCAACGGATCAACATAAGCAACATATCTTGGTAAGGTCACATGGAGGTTAGCAGAAACAACCATCCTCCACTGAGCCATGCACCATCTTCACCACGCACAGCGCAACACCAACAGAAGCTGAAAACTACACCACGAATACAGACTCAACAATGCAAATCTGCTGCAGTACTTACCCAGTTAGGGCAGTACACGACTGCACCAAACAGTCCCTCTTCCCAATTTTGGGCGCAGAGTCACTGAAAGCTGTTTTGATGTCTGGTACTGATAGACAGTTCTGAAAATGAAAGTGACACGAGGGTTAACAGCAACTGGTTGTACTGGCAACAGTCCACAGACAGGTGGGAGATTACCGGAACATCCTGCTTGTTGACCAGCACCAGAAGAGGAACACTTTCCAGTACTTCGCTACTGATCATTTTTTCTGCAGAACAGAAAGTCAGATGATTCGAAGGGTCTCTCTTCTCAATACTCAATTCTTCAGATGAATACTTTTCCAGGCATTCGATAGATCGTTTTGGTGTCAGCAGTCATGTGACATGACGTCATGCCATTTACTGTCCTTCGTGACATCACATGCCAGCAGAGTACGAGAATGTTGTGTGCTTAAATTTATATCATTTATTGTGAGAGGTAAAATTCCCATTGTGTACACTGAGGAAATAAAGGGTGACAAACCATAGATGACAAATGGACCACCTTTGTAGAGAAAGAAGCAGCATTTGATGCAAGTGTTACTCACCAAAAGCTTCTTTTGACTCAGAAAGACGCTCCTCATCAGTGGAGTCGATCACATAGATGACTCCATGGGACTCGGCATAGTACTAAAGAAATATATATTTATTTATTCATGTGGTCTTGTCCAACCAAATAAACAGTTCATGAGTACAACAAAAGTTTTATTCCTTTGCATTGCTTCAATAACACACATTTGCTAATGTTCATGTCGGCAATACTGTTATTGAGAAGACCTTGAAAGACCCACAGCACAACGCACTTGTACATGATTTTCATGTGAAAATCAGATACATGAACTTGTTTAATTCAAGAAAACGCTCAATAAGCAAGGTTTCAATCTGATGACATTACTAGTTACAGACACTCTGTCTTCATTCCGATGATCTGTGTGGCCCTGGATTACATTATGATGCCCCAACTATCGTGTGTGTGTGGTATCGTGGAACGTAACCCCCGCAAAAATGAGGGAACACTGTACACGTAAAGTGAGTTGGCTGCCACTGAAAAACATAAATAAATATGTTATTACAGTTTAGTATGACTAGTATTTTCCTTAATATCAGTGGTAAGATTAAATTAGGTTGCCTTTATTCTTCCCATATTCAGATTGACATTAAGTGACTACAACCTATAACTTTTCTTTTCAAGATCTCAAGATGAAATTGTGGAGTAAAATAAGGTGACTTGACTTGCCTTGCCTTGAGACAACCTATTACTTGACATGGTTTGACTTGCCCAAGAAAAAATGACTTGAGACTTGACAGTTAAGACTTGAGACTTAAACATGAGTGACTTGGCTTTTACGGATGTGCAAAACCAATGTAGATATATTAAGCAATTCTCACAGGAACAGACACAGCAATATTCTGACTCACTTTGTCCCAAAGAGACTGCAGCTCCTCCTGTCCGCCAAGATCCCAGAACATGAGACGGGCCTTGCCTACATCAATGGTTCCAACTGGAAGGATCAACAAGGAAACAACCTAAGTGGCATACAAAACTTGAAAAAACCTTAACTGGTGAGCATGAATATATAATATCAATGTTCCAGCAATGAAATAAATCCACGTGCAAAACACTAAACCCTGCAGCTGTTGAGCAAAATTTTGTGTATGAAAAAAAAAGTACCACTGCCACCTTATGACTAAAACTGAAATTGTCAAAGAGACTTGAGAGATGAGGACGAATGTCACTGGTGAATCAGACAAACATCTGTAAAAGTTTTAAAGTGTAAATGACAATGTGAACAACTAGGTGACAATATTAATATGCTCAAATATTGCAATACTTGATTCACTGATATTGAATCAACAATCGTGCTGAGATATAGCAATACTTGAGTGTCCGATTTTGTCTTGATTTTTTAAGTCAGATATATCAATATTTAATCCATAGTTACTTGGAAATGCTGCCGCAATTGTGGCATGTTTAATGCTAACATTGACCTTTTATACGCTGGAGTTATTTCATTAAAGTGCCAAATTTAACTGAAAGTCTGACTGGACGGACGTCATAACAATAAACTCATTTTCATGTTCATCATATTGTACTATATTATCAGATTTTCTCCTTTAAATGATGGTTCTTATTACGATATACTGCTGAACTCACAGTATCACAATACATCGTATCAGCAGTCCTGTATCCAGATATGCATCATATCACAAAATACCAGCCAATACACAGCCCTACTGGTGATGTCATAATATACACATTAGATGAATTTACCCCCTTCTAAAAATTTGGGTCAGACACTCTTTTATAGTATACCACAACCTCTAACAGTTTCCAAGCTCCAACAACAACTAGAAAAATGCAAGTAGACATTTCTAGATTCAAAACATAGCAGTCAACCATGAGTTGAGAAATAAAAAAAACATCATTGCGACAAAGAAGGCAATCATTACTCACTGTTCAGACCAACTGTAGTTGTTATCTTTGACAAATTCATCCCCTTGTAGGTTTTACTGAACTTCGTTTTGGTTTGCTCCAGAAATGTCTACAAAGAAAACACCAAACAGTGGTCAACAAAGTCAGTTTGGGTAACATTGTGAAGTTTGTAAACTGCATGTATTTATGTTTCAAATCTGTGCCAATAAATAATCCTTTTTAAGAACTAAAGCTTGATTCCCTGAGCAGCAAATGAGCCCAGGCCAGTGTTGACAGTACCAGACCACCAGTAGGGGGACCTTGTAGGTGTATATCCCACGTATTGAACGCCTGAACTGACTGACTGAACTGGCAATAGGACATGTTTTTGATTTTATTAACAAACAGGCTCATTTTAGGTGCTATATATGCTGCTGTTATTGACATTTGTGATCAGTTGAGACCAGATGGGACTCACAGACACTGCACATTGCCCTGTTTGTAGTTCTCTATCGTCCTTGTTGGTCATTCAATCTAAACGGAGGCTTTTGAGTGATGCTGCCATTTCGCTTTAATTTCTTATAGCTGCGAAATGACAAACATTCATTTATTCTTTTATATTGCGGTGAAGCATCAGTGGTTGTCTTTAATGGCCCACTCACTGTTGCTGAGTACCAGCACACATCCAAACACCTCAAACTTCGATTTGTCCGTCCGTAACTCTTTTTTCCAATTCTCCTCTGTCCAATGAATGAGTTCTTTTGCCCATATTAATCTTTTTCTTTTGTTGGCTTTTTCTTTGCCACTCTGCCCTGAAGGCCAGCATCCCGGAGTCACCTCTTCACTGTGGATGTTGACACTGGCGTTTGGCAGGTACCATTTAATGAAGCTGCCAGTTGAGGACCTGTGAGGCGTCTATTTCTCAAACTGGAGACTCTCATGTACTTATCTTCTGGCTCAGTTGTTCAGCGGGGCCTCCCACTTCTCTTTCTACTCTGGTTAGAGCCTGTCTGTGCTGTTCGCTGAAAGGAGTAGTACACACCGTTGTAAGAAATCTTCAGTTTTTTTAGCCTTAATTTCTAAGAACAAGAATAGACTGTCGAGTTTCACATGGCAGTTCTCTTTTCTGGCCATTTTGAGCATCCACCCCGCAAATACCAGCACATAATGAAAACAAAGTAAATGTGTTTCTTGAGGACACATGTATCTTGGCATTATTGGCTCACATGACTTGTTTTGTCACCTAGCAGTGGGTCACATTCATTGTTAACCTAAGCAATTTAAATGGTACTCAGTACTTGAATGACTTTCATTGAAGGAAGCTAACAAATGAATTGTTTTTATAAGGTAATTACTAGATACACACACACAGCATCATGGTAAACAGGATCATTACCGTTCTAAAAACAAAACAAAAGACGTGATAAGAGGTGTCCGGGCCATTGACACAAGAGGAAGCATAAGGTGAACATTATGTCCACATGACTTACAGTCTTCCCAGCGTTATCCAAGCCCAGGATCAGAATGCAATACTCGTCCTTCTGGAACATGTACTTGTATAAACCAGACAGTAAAGTGTACATGATGGGGAAAGACAGCTCAGAGCAAATGACTTCCTGAGCTGAATACGCGTCGAAACAACAACACAACTGCGTACTTCCCCGACACAAACTAACTCTGGAAACACACCAAGCAACCTGGAATAAACGCTCCTTTCGGCAAATGCGGTCGCTTGTAAACATTCGACCACTGACCGGAAGACAGGAGAACTGCACTGCGCGTGCGCGGGGCGGAGCCCGGGCTAGTGACGATAAGGCGGCCTCTTTAAAGCGCATGTTGCAGTCAAATACAATAATTATTCTTTTTTATTATCATTGACACAATCATTATTATGATCTCAATACCAATTATTTTATTATGACAATAATGTTATATGTGAAATATTTTCTCGGCTTTCAAATTTCCTCGAGCCAATTTCCGTCGACGACCGATGACGTGTGTCGCAACTCACCGTTGACGTTCAGGGTGTAATAAATACAGATAAAATGGATAAAACATTTGGAAGTTTCATCACGTCGCGCTGCACCGGGAAAGTACGATTTAACAAAATACATAAATGTTTGTGTTTATTGTCAGCTTGGTATCTTTACAAATCATATACTCAATTATGTGCGTGCTATTTATTTAGATATAAATATATCTAAATAAAGATATATTTACCACTTGAATTCTACGTGACATGAACGTCTGAATTAGCCAACACACACACACACACACACATATATATATACCACTGTATGTATATATATATATATATATATATATATATATATATATATATATATATATATATATATATATATCGAGAACCGAGGTACCACTGTATATATATATATATGTATACCACTGTATATATATATATATATATATATATATATATATACTGTGGAGCTATTGTTGAACTGTGTGTCTTTCAGCTCTTAGTCAGTCTTTCACCTCCACGCTGCAAACATGTTGGCTGTACCCAGACACAATAGAATAAAGTTTATTCTTATTCTTAGTGGTGACCCATTCCCAATGGCTCTACAGTAGGTGTTTACTTTCAAGCATATTCTTAGGTGATATAGTGTCTGCAGTGATGTTTTGCTGCTGGTCCAGTGTCCAGTTTGCTAGATGCTCAAAGTAGTCAGCAGACAGGCAAGTATGGCAGACGACACTACACACGTGTATGATGATGTAGATGACTCTCCCTTGTTTGGATGTGCTCCCTCTGAGTGGCACCTTATCATGTATGTTTTTCTTTGCACACAGCTGTACAACTTCTTTGGCTTTTGAGACCAGATGTAAAGTCCGTCTTCTCTGCTTGTACAGAAGTGACTGACAGGATAGACCACAGTTATGTTCTGTTGGCAGTAGCTCCCAGGTCCCATCTCTGTGAAAGCCCCGTGTGTGGGAGGAGTCAGTTTCAGTAAGGATCCAGAGGACGTGGGAGGAGACACAGCAGCCGTGTAATGCGTTGAGCCTGGGAGACCAAAAAAAGTGTGATCAATGGTAATATTCATGCTTGGCTCCTCCCAGATTATTCCATTAAGGATAAATGGAGGATTCGGCTAAAATCTAAAAACAAGTGACTTAGCACTCTCCATATGAGGAGGTTAATGGTTCTTGATTCTATGAGAAATAGTCCTAGATCTTCTGTATGACACATTTCCAAATCCAATGGAAGTCAATAAAAGTATGGACACTTTTCAGATGAGTTTCTAGCGGGCAGTTCTGCCGCCAGCCAGCCATGTCACCCAGCCTCTGAACTTAAATCAGCTGAGGGTGCACTCACTGTCGTGGAGTCGACGCTTCAGATGAGAAATGAGCGGAAATGTCCCTTGACCACAGAATTTTCCTGAAAAATCATCCATATCCAAAGTCCACACAGTGGCGCCACCTAGCTGGTTCCTCTTGATATAATGGACCTGCACAACAGACCAGTCATTCAGTAACTGTGTGGTATGAAAACTGGTGGCTTGAGAAGAAGGGGCAGCCCATCCTCACTTCACTGAGAGAGCGGGACTTTTGTGTTTCCTATGCTGGGGCCCTAAAGTGAGGGTGGGTTGAGGAAGGCAATTACCTTTGCATTAACACTGTCCTGGTGGTCAAAGCTCACCCACTGATTGCCTTTCGCAGCAAAGGGAATTTTCTGCCTCTCTGACCACTGAACAGTGGCGCCACGCAGGAAAGTGCAGGTCTGGTAAACATACACAATAACACTGAAAACATTTGTTGTCACTCTGATGATACAGTCCTCACTGACGTCAAGAGAAGAGCTTCAATGGCTTGTACAGTCGCAACAAACGTTGGACTGAATTTTAAAAATAAATACAACCATTAAGGATGTTGCGATCACAAAGAACATGAGAAACCTATAGACACATGAGTCCGATCTTAACGCCTTTGGGCGCCATCATTGGAAAATTGCGACAGGAAGCATCGGTGCATGAATACAACCCCAGCTGCAAACATGTTGTAGTTACTATTTCACTCCAGCAGCTGGCGGACAGCTGTTACGTTCATCTGAGCTCAGGTGATGCAGAGCCAGTTGGGGTTTATGGGGAGACTTCGCTGGGTGGCCAAAGAGGAGGTACTGGCAACTACACGATGGAATTTCTTTAGCTGATGAACCTGGAATATTTGGCAACCATGAGTCACTGGATTGAATTATAGCACACTACTCCTGACTGATAGTTTCAGTCCAATTTCGAGTCCTTAACTTTATTATTTCCAATTGAATATTTGACATACTGTTTTGCTTTCACGGCTCAGCTAAAAGAAAAAGCTAGCTTTTGAAACACGCTGACATAACTGTAACTACTGTACTATAAACTCAGTCAGCTTCAAAACGTTTTTTTTTTCTGTCCGTGTAAGATATACTGTAATATTGAGGAGTTGATTCTACCTCATAGTACGACCAGAGGCCAATCTCCTGAGTGTAGGGCCCAGGAGTGGCGGGGCCTCTGACTGGAGATCCTAGGCCAGTTGCATTTGAAGAGAGAGTGAATGAGCGGGCATAAACGGGAAAGCCAAGCAGCAACTTGACTGCAGGAGCGCCTCGTTCTATCCAGGACTGCATCACATAATCCTAGTGTGAAGAAGCACAATGAGCAGAAAACGAATGAGGTTAAAAGAAAATGGCAATGTTCTGGTATTTTACGGTATACTAGGAGTGATTTCTCCCACCGATAGAAAGCACTGCTTCTACAGAGCGGTGGCCAAGGTATCTACCACCCCTGTCATTCCATTTTGTTCAATGATGCCATTCAGAAAAAGATTGAGGAGCATCAGCTGCAGGACCACCACATTTTAAAACAGCTTCTTGAACTGTGATGAATAAAAACTCTGTTGTGTTTAGTACACTTACTGCTCTCCTGCTCACCCAATCGGTGCTACCCTTCTCATGAAATTATTTATCTTTGCTATTCCATTTTAACCTTGCTTTAATAATTTTAGCGTATGGTATAGATTTCTGATGTTATGATTGTACACTGCTTTTAAATTACGGATAGAACATTTCATTTCTTTTGTACTTGTACCCAGGAAATGACAAAATAAAGAACCTTGAACTTTGAATTTTATGCATATAACATGGCCAAACATACATAGACAGTACTTAGCATACATTTTAAATAGTGGCTTTTGAGCGTTTCTAGAATAGTGTGATGAGGCCCCGTATTGCAGGCAGTCTTTCTCATCCCTGTGTCTGCAGCCAGATGTGACACCTCGAGCTCAAGCCTCACTGGACTAGTCCCAATGCAGTCTTTCCTTAAAAGGCCCGTAGGTCTACACTTGGAAGCCACTGGTTCATTTTAAATTTAGTAGTTTAAGGAACCTCCTTTGAACACAGACCGTGGATTCAAGTGGGGGGCAACCAAGCTACCTCATTGCTTGTGATGTTGACCCACATTAAGCCACCGATTATGCAAACAGTTGACAAATCTATAACTTGTTGTAGGTCCATATGAGCTCTGACTCATTTACTATCTGCTTGATTTTCTTTTTAAAAGTAGAAACAATTCTCTAAAGAACCGGAAATGTTGTAGAGGATGTATGCAGTCCAACTCTGACTCTGATGCAGGATTGTTGTTTCCATTCGATCTGAAATTTGACTCACAATATTGTCTTTGTTGTCCGTATACAGAGGGCTGTGGTGGGCCGTCACTCCATCTAGATGACCATGCAGGTCAGTTGTCTTCACACTCATGAAGTCTAAATACCTGTCAACAAACAATGTGGCTGCATCAGTGAAAGTCATATTACAATTGGACACAACAGTGAGTGTTGCTCTCACTTGGACACCTCAGAGATTTCATATCCACCATCAATAATTCTTGCTCTAGCTGGCACAGCTGCAGAAAGAATTAGTCGCCCTTGTCCAGAACTCTCTGATTTGTAAGCATTAAAAAGCTCCTGGAAACACAGCAAAACAATTTCATGTAAATGCAGAAATTAACTATCTTTTACCATTGTACACCAAATACCACATTACTTTTTTGACAGGGCACATTTTCCCTTTAACTGAAATGGGATAATGTTATCAGTTGGATTTGTAAAATAGTATAAGAGTATTGCCATTGGATAAGTAGAGATCCAGAACACACTACCAATGTTTACAATGTGTTTAAAACATTTTATCTTTTTGATTTTTTTCAGTGAGAAATGACGACAACACGATTGCTTTGTGGTTTACCCCTTGGTTAGTTGCTGAGCTCCATTGTTCTGCAGAGTCAGTTGGTGCTTGCTCACTATCTGATGTCTGGAAAACAATGTGCCTGGTTCTGCAGTGTCCATGATGCACACATGCCAACTCTGTCTGAGCAAAGAGGCGGCAGGGCCATCCCCGCTTTGATCCATTAGGGATGTCTTTCCGTGCTGCTCTTTCTAGTGCAACTCCATTATGTCAGGACCAGAAGTTCCTCAGTCCCAGGTAACCAAGAGTTCAACTGGGCTTGTTAGTAACTAATTATAATTCCTAATAAATGTCTTATAATCCAACTTGCAGCAGGGGGAAGGAGGGACAAGTCACCAGGTAAAGTGGACTGGTTAAGGGAGTGTGAGCTTTGAAGATGAGCCAGTCAGGTGCAGGGTCAGTCGTGATTTCAGTACCAAAGTCAGCAGAGCTTAGCAAACATCTACAGCTATTTTTTCTGCTCAAGCATCCATCCATCCTCATCCACTTATCCACTGCCAAGGAATGGGGGCAGCATCTTCAGAAGGTTGCACCAAACGTTCTTCTCCCGAGCAACATCCACCATGTCTGACGGGGGGATGCCGAGACACCCCCAGGCCGGTGAAGAGATCTCATCACTCCACCTGGTCCCGAGTGGTTTAGCGTCTATATAGCGTCTATAGCGGCACCCTTGTTTTATAGCAGGTTAAATAATGGCACCCCTGAAGATAGTGGTCCTAGACAATTGCCTGCCCCCTGCAGACAGGCACACTTGATGAACCACAATGAAATGAAAGTGCGTCAAACCAAAGCAGCAAACATTGTAGTCAAATGACACAAGATTTTTTTTTACCTTGCAGAGCAGAGTGAACCTCTTTTTGTCCTCAGGTGAACTATGAACCCCCAGCATCTCCCAGTCCAGATCCAAACCGTCAAAACCATGAGATCGCAAAAACGTAATGCTCGACTGGATGAATGTCTGTCTGCTGGCCAGAGTGGACACCATGCTGGAGAACCTGCTGAGAGCAATTGCCATAAAGCCTTTTACCCAAACATCACTTTCAACATCAGAATGTCATATGTGCTCCAGTCATCTGCGTGAGGGCTTTTTACCAACTGCCTCATCAAAATGAAAAGGCACTTTGCTGATGGAGACAGTGTTGCTGGGTGATCACCGGCCTTCAACTGTCTAAATGGTGTTAACCAATAGACTGTTCCACTTCTTTCACATCGGGAATGCCTTGGCTGCTGCTGAGACTTGCTTCAGACTTCCTACACTTGTGATGACTTGAAGTGATTGGTTGACACTGGACTGTTCAAAGAGATAGTCCCCAGTCTGACTCCAGCTTCACCTCCAGCTGTGAGCCTGCAGATCCTGCTCCTCCCACTCTGCTCAGCCTCCACTGTCACTGTCACCTGACGTCACGAGTCACTCTTCATGTTACTTATATCACATAGAGTGGGCTGTATATTAACCTGCGGCCAGTTAGCATTCCACAAAGAACTTTAGTTTCATGTCATATCATTACACATTGTTTTCTGCCTCGGTCCATTCTGATCCTTGGAATCTTTAATCAAGAATGCCAGTTACCTTTGAATTGCTTTGGTGCGTATTACAGTATAATCAATTCGACAGCTTCTGCTCTGTAAAAAAAACCCATCACATTCTGACAGTAGTGGCTTTAGAATTGAAAAAAAGTGAAAAAATTAGGTTAGAAAAATAAATCCTATGAGTAAATATAAACATTTTTTTTCATAGTTTCCTTTGGACCAAACCAAAGGAGATCTCATATTCCTGGAGTTAAATTCCTTAAAAAAGTCTTGTAATTGTGTCACATGACGCATGTGTCTCCGATATTCCTTCCCCCAAAGTCTGTACGTCCGACTGGACAGAAGTTTGGCTTGATCTAATAAAACAAAGTGACAATGTGTTTGGTCATTCGAACTTTGTATCACGAACCTTATTATCCTGGAAAGTTTGCTTTAGAAGGTGAAGGATGTATAACACAGAATTTCAAGTTACACTAGATGAAACTCAAGATTGCAACTAGCCAGCTCCAAATATGGAGCATGATGTCACTATCACTCTGCAGAAGCAGATGACGGACGCCTGGAACTCCAATCTCAAAAACATCTGTGGGCGTGTTTCCATCCAAGTTTTTGAGTAAAATGAGTTTGAAAACCGCCCTCTGACGGACTAACAATATTTACTCAGATGAAGATGAAACAGCGGGACACAAAGTGACGGCAGCTTTTATGCGTAGTGACACTTGTCCATTCACTGTGACAGTCCACAGTCAGCGCATACTAGAGTCGATTCATCACCGTGTGCAGGGACATGGTGGAGGCATGGACAAAAAATTGTAATGGAAGAAACGACAATGAAAAAACAATAAAAAAAAGAAGACAGAAATAGTAGCAGATGCAGGAGAAGTGGCGGGATACAATACAGCGTGAATAGTGGTTCAAGCAGCGCTGGTCTTCATGGTCCTTTCAGGGTGTCAACAGTGGATCAGAAAAACATCTGTTCTGTAACTCACGATGGTCGCGCCTGGGGACGTCATGCAATCTAGATGAGTGAATGTACTCCCAGGCCAAATTCGGCTGATACTGAAGAGCTTTTTTTCCTTCACATTAGGCCTTTATCTCTAACCATTTTCAAGGTACAACCATATGAAGCGATTCCAAAGAGCAATCCAAGGTAATAACAATTTACTTTTGGATATTAAAACAGTGGAAGCACTGAATCTACGGCAGCCATGCAACAGCAGTGTACTCACCGAGACCTGCTGTCTTCTCGCACTGACAGTAGAGTCTTCAGGCTAGAGCTGCATCTCCAAACACACAATTTATGATTCAGTTTCAACGCCTTCACTCAAGCCCCAGCACAATGAAGCATTAATAAAATTGGAGGAATCTAATTTAAGACATGTTTGACAACAGCTACACATATATTGACACGCTCCTCTTCATTTGTCGACGCACCTCATCTTCAGCTCCATGAAGGACTTGTACCGGCTTTTCTCATTCAGTTCACTCTCGGTGAGCTCATTGTTATGGTTGATGACGGCAAAAGAATATACCAGGTGAGTACAGAGGGACGGGTCCACGTTCTCAGGAAGGAATTTACCCACTCCACTCCTGTACCGAGACCAGTTGGTAAAATAACACACCAACTTTGTTGTAGTGGCTGCTTTAAAAGAGGTAAAAAAAAAAAGAAAATCAACCTTAGGAGTAATTCCACTTTAGTTATCTTTAAATGCATCAGCTTACCCATCTGCAAGTATAGCTGCAGAGCAACTGCAAGAAAGTTACAACAGCATCCTAGTTACAAGTGTCAGAGGTGAGCGACCTCAAAAGCAAGGAAAGGAGAGTCTCACCAGTAGCAGGTACAATCCCAGGATTCATCTCCCTGTCTAGTCTGCTGCCTCCCAGTGAATGAAAAACCGAGGAAATGTAACCATGAGCTCATGCCTGCCCTGCTCTGACTCCTGTTACTATACATCACAATGCTTTGGTGACGCAAATAGATGTTTCCAAAAATATGCTCTGGAGTGGTTTAGAATGATGAATAGCTGCTGGGACTTTCGCTGCTTTCAGGATTTAGAAGTGACCCACTTGCACTTTCCCACCTTCCAACACGAAAACCCCTGGCATGAAATCAAATACCAAACCAAGCCTGCATCTACTAATATCCCTTGGTGTCATGCTGATATTCTCTTGCCTGGGCGTTATTCAGGTAGAGGCTTGGAAGACAAAGGCTATGTCATGCTGAAGTACTGTGTTTTAGCCAGCAGGGCAAAGTGGGTGGACAAGCCTCAAGGACAAAACCTGAGACCACAGAGGGATCCACAATTCAGTTTCAATGTCAGGTATGCCTGAGGTCCCTGCAGAACCAACACATTCTCACTCCCATGGTGTAACACGAACAAAGGTGCGTGCACCTCTAGCAGCCAGCTCTTTTGGAACACTGTTTTTTTTACTCACTTTGCATTTGTGTTCCTGTTTTGTTGTAGATATGCTGGATCCTGATATGGACATTGACACCTTTGTGTCTGGAGACCTGCCATCATACCGTTGTCCGCACACAGATGGTGTTTCCCCGGATCTGAGGTGGGGAGGAACAGACGGAGGAGTCGCACCAGGGCTGGGCTTCCAGAGTGGAGGGAGGGACAAAGCGGACTCTTATTGTAGGGAATGCCTTGTCAGATGGACAAGCTAGTGGCACTAGTCAAGTCACACAGGTGTGAAGCATAGTCACACAGCCATGGCTAGTGTCTTTGTTCCCACAGTGTCACGTCGAGTTGTGTGTGTCTAAAATTGTCATGATTCCGCTTTTATTTTGGTCCCTTGAGTCCTGTTTTGTTTTCTCCTTCCTTCCTGTTCCTGTGGCACACGGCTGGAGCCTATCAACCCCTGATCACCTGTGTAATAAGAACACCTGGACTCCAGCAACGTGTGCCAGATCGACTCCTATTGTTCCTGTGGTAAATAGTCTCTTTCTCTGCGTTTGCTATCTTATTTTGATTATTTTGTCTGAAACCCTGGTGCCTGAGTTAGTGTTGTTTTGTCCTGTTTCCGTGTGTTTCCTGGTTTATTTTGTGACTGACTATATCTGTTCATTGTGCTTTTGTCTCTCTGTTTCCAGAGTTTATGGACTTCTGCCAGTTTGGTGACTCTGGACATTCAGACTTTGCTTTGATTCTCCCGGTTTGGTGATGCTTTATGTTGGACTCTTATTCATGTTTATGGAATTCAGCCAGTTTGGTGACTGTGTTTGGACATTCAGACTTTGCTTTGATTCTCCCGGTTTGGTGATGCTTTGTTATTGTAAGATTAAAATATTGTATTTGACTCGCTCCTGCCTGCTGTGTACTTTTACCACTGCACTTGGGTCCCGCTCCACATCTTGACCCATAACAAAAATGTTCGTCTTTAAGGTCTTCAATGCTACTGAGCTACCTTGCAAGCAAAATGTCCCTATTGTGGCAGAATGGGTGTCATAAATATGCGCTCAGTGAGCAACTAGAAGACCCACAGTATGAAGAAGCAAAAATTTGGAAAAGGCGTTCTCGTTGTTAGTCGAATTTCTTTGACTGGATGTTTGGGGCAGCCATGTTGGATGACATATGCAGGGGGTCTGACATCCTCAGTCTGGGAGCTTAGCTTCGAGAACAACTGGATAGCACCGTAGGTCTGTGCAAAGGTCCTGCCTCTGACTCTCTCCTGATATAAATCACTTTCTGTCAGACAAGATCATGAGACTTGTGCCACGCTCTATAGAAAGGCTCACAGTCAAGAGAGGCTGCTCACGCTACAGAAAGTCTTTTCAAGCTGCCATGAAGTTGTCTGTGAATGCTATGAATCATTTCCTCCAATATAAGTTTCGTGATTTCCAGTAAACTTCTAACAAGGGCCCACTTTGCTGCTGTCCAGCTGCAGATTCCCGCTCTTGGTTGTGCAGGAAAGCAGTTGAAGAAAACAATCTAATAGAGTCACGTTGGCCTCCATATTTTGACATTTGGTTTTTTGAATAGAATAAACAGCAGTGTGAGAAGTGGCATACCTGTGTGTGAGCCCAAACAGACTTAGAAATAGACTTATTTTCTTGTTTTTAATGTGCCAAATTTAACAATGTTCAGTCACCGGCTTATTGCCAAGGCTCAGCCCATACTCAGACATACAGACACAGATGGGAGGTGAGCATGAACATACCCCACTTGCACGCTCAGCTGCAGTGTGGCGCGAGGATCCTTCTGCAGGTGCGAACAACAAACTCAATATGTACATGAATTACTCTTTCCACAGTAGCTGACTAGTGAGCGGCCAGGCAGATGACCTTGCAACAGCCCTAAATGAAATATGGAATTGAAACGTCTGTCCCTGTATAATGCTGCAAACTTGCATCCAAAGCATGTCCCAGTCGGCTGAGTGGAAACTCTCCAACACCCTGTGCACCAGCAGCCATCGACTCCACCCAGCTGCTGCAGTCAGAATGGCAGGTTAGTGAAAGTCATTGCCAAATACAGTCATGCACTCGTACTTGTTGCTTATAAAAGACATTCTTGTCTCCACCTACCTGGTAGTGTCATTGTGCATCCCCTGTGAAAGGGGTTTGTGAAGGCGTCTCTCAGTCTCTGTCAATGCTGTCGAGCAAAATCACAAAACAAGCTGCTAAGTGATGAGCAGTCAGAGAGTGCGAACCTCCAGCAAGCCGCTTCAGTCCACCCCAACACAGTCTAACATTGACAAAAGAAAATTCCTGGATTCAGGACATGAATCACAGCCAAAATGGAATCATTTGTTCCTTGCCCCAGTTTACACATGTCATGAAAATCCCCCAATTGTTTTTCACAAACTAATGCTGGCCGGAGTATAACCTCCTTAGCTATTTGTGAAGAGCAATTTGGCTTAATAAAGGTACATTTTCTGACGTTGATGAGTGAATTCATATGAAATATTCATATGAATATGCAGCTACATTTCTGACCACAAGATGGTAGCACAGCATCTGCAGCCACAGTCAGTCGTCATATTAATAGTTTCTATTTTGGAATTGAAACTTGTTTTGGAGAGAGGAAACCAGATTTGATTCACAGTGTTTCTGTTTTTGGAAAATACTCATGTCCTGAGGGGGAGTGGACCCCAAATTACTGCAGGTTGATCTCTCCAAAATGTATGTGCAGGAATGTAAATACCCCACATTTGAAACAAAGGGGCCATTTTATAGAAAGAATGTGACCAGAACAGATTAACTTGGAGAAACTACAAATAAGTGGAAGCAGTTCCTAAATCAGCTCAAGGGTTCACAGAGTTCCTGCTTGTTCTTTGCTCCAGGGAGAGTAATGAAAACGTGTGTAACATATGTGTAATATGGATTTCTATAACAGCTTTTTCATTCAAGTGCATTCAAGTAACACAAAGCTGAAATAGGCACTCATTTGTTCCGGACTGAATTTGTTTATTTCAATCTTGGCTAATACATTACCAATGTTATATGACAAGATATATGGCATTTGTGCAGTCTGTTTGCTTTTGTTCAGGGATGTTTTTCGCTACACAATGGCCAGGGTTTCCACTACTCTGAATGTATCTGAAATTCTTACAAAATTGAAATTCTTATACAAATATTTTCAAGACATTAAAAGAGCTTTAGTTTAAATAAGGTGATATAAAAAGGTGAATATAGTCATTTATGTTATATGATATATATATGATATATATGACATATATATGTCATATATATATATATATATATATATATATATATATATATATATATATATATATATAAAATTACATGATACAGAGATTGAAAAGGGGCAGAGTGAAGGACAGAATGTCTGCAGTATTTTGGAAAATTGATAGCGATACTAGTTTGCATTTACTCACCTTCTTTGTGAAGGGGGCAACCTTCACTCTCACGTGTTGTGATTTTCTGTGGGATTCACTTGAAGAGGTCATTGCAGTCAAACTGAATTTGCTCTGCTCTGTTTGAGGCAGGAAATACATGTAAAATGGAGAGACAGAAAACAGATGGCTTGCACTATCAACAGGCAGAAAGGACGGTCATATACTGGTGAAAGAAACGGACATTGCTTTAAAGGAGGACTGTGTCTGACGCCCCTGTACTCAGTCTCACAATGCATTTGTGTCGCGGGAAACTGAGAGGAAAATGTGCAGCCCTTGCCGTAAGATCGTGATATGGGAAGTAAACGCATGAGTTGAAAACTTGTATTGAAAAATGAAGTAGACTAATGCAAAAGCATGGTCAAAGTGTTGCCATGGCGCGAGTAAACACAGCTCTACACATTGAAAGTAGAGGTATTACACACTAATAGAAATAAAATGTACTGGCAGGGGGTCTGTCATCCGTTCTTCAGACACACGGGGTGACTAAGTTGCCCAGGGACAGGGATGGTTTGAGGTGACGAGGCGAGGACAGGCAGGTGGTGACATCCTTTGCTGAGGCAAACGAGGTACAACCTCAAACTAACAGACGGGGGCAGTATAGTCACGAGGTCACACGTCACTCCAGCTGCAGACTCAGACATTAAACTGCTTCCAAGCCAATATGTCTGGGAGTTGATTTAAACACTGCGTTGTTGGCGGGACCCTCGGAGGCTGGTGACCCGAGACTTCCCGGGGTCATGAGCACACATGCGCTCATTAGAAGCATTGTTCGGGGAGCGGCACCAGTCAAGCCCTGGCGGCTGACCTCTTGACCACTCCATCAGCTGTTGGCTCGCCAGGGGGACCGCAGCGCAGCCTGGACCCGCTCCTCCCAAGAGCCTGCGAAACGTCGGATCTTCTGCTCCGTTATGACTGATGGGACGAGAAGTGATATGCGCCAAATATGCGCACGCGAACTCGTCTTATCTCATGAGTAGCGATCGGCTCACTGCGCGTCTTGCTCGAGAAGCAGGCAGTGCGCCGGACCCCCGCCTCCCCCCACTCCCACCCCCTAGCCATCATTATCAAATCAATGGTGGGACACAGAAAGAGCTCAGCCTCCAACACTTTTTGTCAGTCACTCAAACATCTGTGCGCTCGAAGCTTCGGCGCTCTTGCGCACAGACTCCGTTGGAAACCTGAGCTCACCTTTGCGCGTCGCGTTCGCTTTTGTCCTCCTCGCCATCCGCGAACCTTTGATATATATATATATTTATTTGGCTTTTGTTCAGAAGCAATGGTGCTCGTGAGCAAGCCATTCTCGTGTTAAAAATCGAATGAAGACCACTGGAAAATGGACATCCTGGTGTTTTCTCTTCTCTTGCTGTTTGTCAAAGAGGCGCACGGATTCCGTTATGGCATCGGCACCAGTCTGCAGTCATATATGTAAGTCGTTTCTATCTTACCTTGAAAGGCGCTTTTACGGCGTCTTTGAATTTCAAGAATGAGAACACCGCTGCACAAGCATGAACTTGTGTCAAACTCTTCCTGAGCCTCCTTCCAGATGTAGCTTCCCAAATCTTGTTGTTGAAGGCGCTGAAGAAAAGCACTTACTCACTAGTGAGTCCATGATGCTGCTGCCAGTAAATGTCATTCATATCGCCACTGTCATTTCCACGCAAAATGTTTCCGTTGAAGCCCTCATTCATCAGCAGTGTGGCTGCATCAATGAAGTTCTTTATGTGTACAGCTGGAGGTGACGGTGATTACTACTGTTTACAAGTGGAGCAGCTGGAACCTGTCTGATAAAACCACCGTCCTTACTATGTCACGCTCCACTGGCTGTGTTAGAGCTTCTTTAGAGAGAAAATAGACTGCCACTGGCTTTGTTTACCTGTGACCTGAAGCATCCTGCTTTCCTGTTGAACCTATGAATCCTAGTTGAATCTGTGTACTAGTTTGGAATATTTCTCTTCTCTCTGTCCCACTGCATCAGAACCAAGATGGTGAATGCAGTGTTGAAGTTTTTCCTGTGTTCAAAAGTGAGGAAAATTCTGTCTGTGTTAAATGTAACAAGGAGAAGGGGACCTTGTTCCACATGTATGTGGGAGTGTGAAGAATTACAAAAATTCTGGAAGGATGTAATGGATTTGACCTCAAAAATAAAGATGACTTTGGATCCTCAATTGGCTATTCTACACGTTTCCCATAAATCTTTCTATTAATGCACATAAGAAGAAATTGATAGTTTTCTAGTTTGCTACAGGCCAGACATGTTGTTGCACTGAATTGGAAAAATGTTTCAGCTCCTACAGTTGGTCAATGGCTCAGGCAATCTGGCTCTCGAAAAACTGACCTAAATATCAAAAGGGACAGTGCATGACTTCTATGATATTTGGATGCCTTTTATGCAGTTTCTATGAGAGAAGCCGTTGTTTTCTTTGCTGTGATTGTGACTTTATGTGACTGACACTTATAGTTGATTTTAAACCCTGAGAGTAAGTTGGTATTGAGGGTCGAGGGTGGGTGGGGAAATGTGTATTGGTTGTTTTTTTCTTTGTCTTTGTATTTGTTTGCCATTTGTAATTGTGAAAATTAATAAATATATGTATGAAAAAAAGTGAGGAAAATTCAGACGCTGAATGTAGACACAGGACTTCTGTGTACAACTCCTGCTGTTTCTCTGGCTTGATGCTTCATGTTTACTCCATGGCAAACCTGCAGTCAATGGTTGTAGGTAGCTGGCGTTCAAGGCATGAGTGTGTGTGCAGGGAGTCAAACTGATGTTCTTTAAAGAAGATTGTTTAAGAATGATTGTTTCATGTGCCATGGTGTGAAGCACTCGCTTTCAGCCAAAGATCAGCACCAGGCACCTAGCCTACACTTGGGGATTTGAGCGTGCTAGTAGAGCAGGTAGAGCAGTTCTGAGGCTCCATGTCTGACTGGTTATCACGTACAGTAGTAAAGCAATTCTGGTTTCATCGTTCACACTCCTATGAGTCTATGAGAGCTCTCTTGAACACCTCACTGGTATGTCAGAGAGTTGATATGCTGCTCAGGTATTCAGGAGAGAAGCTTGGACTTAATACATGGACAGGTCAGTTTACAAACCCTCTTCTCGCCAACCACAGGCTGAAACAGTTTTATTTACCTCTGTAATTTGTTTGTTCAGTCACTCCAGCGCTGAGTCGTCACAGGCACCTTCTTACTCAAACAGATTTTGTGTCAGAAGGAGCAAAGCGCCCCAGTTGGAGGGTTAAGTGACTTCACCTGGGGCTGAGAGACAGCTGACCCCTCGCTGGTTGTTGACAGACAAACTGTCCCGAACACAAGTGGAAGCTTGTTTGCTCCTTAGCACTGGGTTATATAACTGGGATTGGGATATTTTCAGTCATCACTGCGAGAGTTGAAGAAAATGCACATTTGCGTTGACATTTCTTTTTATGGAGAACCTTGATGGGGGAAGGCTGGCGCACATGCTTCCTGTGATTCTTTTGAGTTCCATCTCTTCTGTGAACGCACATCACATATGCCATGCCTGACTGTAACCCAGGATCAGGATTCTCAGGTCAGAGCTGGAATGTTGGGCAGTTTCAGTACCAGGATTCAGCAAACGGACACTGTTCGGGTCATTTCATGTGAGATGCCGGTACTTCTCTAGTTCTGAAATGGTTTATATTTTGAACGAGGGACATCATTCGTTCAGATGAAACCCACATTTCTTCGTCTCCTGAACCTCTCATTGTCGGCCATTAAATGACGTCTAAAGAAGAACTATATCTTGTGTGTGAACTGACTGTTTTATTGCTGTTTCCATGAGACTTTGATATGGCTTTTATAAGCAGCCAAGTCATGCAGCTGACATGAAGCAAGTGCCTCATGCAAGACTTGACCTTCAGTCTCCATTCTGCCCTCAAAGATTGCCCTACTGCTCTCTGGACATGGGCTAAATACCACAGAGCATTTGGACACGATAAGTATTTTCACCATTTTTCTCGCTGCAGGCCAAACGTGTGCATGGAGAGGGAGGTGACGTTGGTAGCCCAGAGGCAGCCGTGTGTGCAGGCCTTCACACGTATGGTTAAAGTGTGGAAGCAAGGCTGTGTTGGACAGTCGTGGTGCACTGGCTACGAGAGAAGGTGAGTAATGCAATGTGCCGCCTTCGTCTCCTGCTGCAGTGCTCAGACAAACACGCCCATCTCGGTGCCTGCAGGGAGAGAAGCGTTATCCCGCGAGAATCGACTTTTATCAGTGACAACCTTTTGTTCCTTCATCTTCTCTTTCTCCTTATCTCCACCTCTCCCCCGGTTTTGTGCCATAATGACAGCTTTCAGCCACTTGTCCAGTTAAGTGTAAGGTGTAGCCTCACTAGCCATTTAACAGACTGGCATCTGAGCAGCCCGCATTCCTTTGAAGTCCAGTCTGAACTCCCAGGTCCTAGGCAGCGTCCAAGAGCCAGCGTTTCCCACTCGTATGCTTTCCCTGCGACATTCGCCGTGGAATCAAAGGCAGCTTTGAAGCAGAGCAAGGCCTCAATTAGTTGTTGTAAACAAAACATGTATCCACGCTGCGTAATGACTGTGGTGGTGTGGGAATGAGAGGGATCCAAAAGTGCAGGGAATGGCCCTAGACTGCGAAACAATCTCCCAGACTCACACGTTTGAAAGACGAGGAAATGCTTGCTCAAAATGTTTTCTTGACCGATATGTGTTGTAGAACACATCGGTCGACAACCTTTGACCAATATAGGGATGTTAAGTCTTTTTCTGATCAATAAAATCAGTCCTCTGTTTCATCCGTACTCTTCCATGTTGAGGAAGTGAAGCCCAATGTTTGTCATTGTTTCAGGACGGCGTATTACACAGCGTACAGACAAGTGTACCGGCAGGATTATCAGACTGTGTACAAGTGCTGCCCAGGATGGTCGCAACTCAACGGAGAAGCTGGCTGTCTTTATCGTAAGTGTCATGTTTCTCTCGCTCTGTGTCAACAAGGAAATTGTCTTCAGAGCTGTTGTCCCACAGCCCAGTGACATGTTGGCCTGTCATTTACACACGCATAATCACAGGTTTGAGTGCGGAGGTCAAAGGGTTCAATAGGTCCCTCAGGCATTCCACTCTGGAGAAGACACATTTTCATCCATTTCACATTTATGAAGCTATTCAATAGGTGAAGGGAACATTCAACTCAGACGTCGCCTCTGACTGAAGCCATTTATCCACACGCGATAATTTGATTGGAACTTGAACAATTGACAGTTATGTTCGAGACGCGGAGCAGTAATGGAAGAGTCACAGGAGGTAGATAGCGGGTTGAATACTATAGTTTATAATATATAATATATATCACTGAATGGGGAGAAATAAACTAAAGACCAAAATCCAAAACGTCACCGAACTGGGATGAGTCCACAACAGAATAAAGTCCAACAAAAAGCGTCACCGAACCAGGGGAATGAATGCAAGCGTAGTCTGTAAATAGAGAGAACAAATACAAACTAACTACAGTGTTTGTCAAAACGAACGCACGAGCAAGGAAAGGCAACAACAAAGAGAACACCAGGAAGCAACACAGAGCAAATAGACAAAGGGAAGAACAACACAAAACTCACAGTAAGTCAACGAACGGATAAGAGAACGATGGAATGAGATCAAACGAACAAATCTCAGCTTTGCGCCCCAAAACAGGAAGGAAAGAAGGAAGGAAGGAAACACAAAAGGGGAACTACTGAAACCAAAATAAAAGCGAATCATGACAATCTGTCAAATGTCAAACTTGAAGTCATTATTTGCTTTTGAAACAGTTCAATATTCACTTGAATTCTAATTGAAACAAGTCATCTGCAGTGCATGACGACTGCATGGTTTAAGCTTAGCTGTTTGACTGACTGCTGTCCAGCTGGAAACTTTGAAAATGTCCGAAATACAGCGAGAAATCAATGAACGAGAGGAACAGACATGTATGTTTGAATGTCTACGTACGACAAAAACACTGTTGGAGCTGCTGGTGAGACACAGCGAACATTAAGGCCACATCCACAAAGAGTCGTACATTTTCCTATGTGCACATTTTCTGGTGCTGGTTTCCAAAAAGTGCTCGATGAAAATGAATCAGTTTTTACCGTCCAAACGTATTCACGCGAAACGATTCGAAACAATGTAAAACTCATGCCAGGACTGTAGAGGCGCTGCAATGCTGTAGCAACAAAGACAAAACAAAGACAATGTTGGGCATGCGCGAATGACACTTGTGTGCAAAGTATTAGTGCTGCTTTGCAAAAACAAATCGATCGATATGAGACGTTGGTGTCAACAGTCATTCGTCAGAAGCATGAGAACTGTTCTTGTTTGGTGATGGTTTGAGAAAATAAACGCTCAAAACATTCCACTTGTGTTGAGGCGTTTAGCTAGGATTTTTAAACTGGGCGTCGCAAAGCCGCACCCATTGTTCGCTGGTCTGAGTGTGAGGTGGCGACTTTTGTGGAGAGAGCCAAGGCAGATGGGGCGTTGATGTATCCAGAGCCACTGTCCACACAGAGAAGCGTTTCCGTATCCGTATTGTATTATTCACCCTCAAACCCGGTTTCCAAAAGTATCTGATACGGTGGATGAAAAGGCTGGATTTGTGTGGATGGAAGGCCTGTGCGACACAGAACGTGTGTCTGTACGACCAATTTTGTCTCCGTCTGGGTGGGATCTGGAGCTAGCCTCTGTTGATGAGTGGATACACTGATATTGCTTTACTTTACTGAGTGAAGGATTTACTTTCTTTGGCCTGTGACTGAGAGCGTGATTCATATTTTGGTCTCTAGCTGAGAGGTTCTCATGACTCAGGTCAGGAAATATGACCTTGTCTGATGTTCAAATCTGAAGACCAAATGAGCTACAGAACAGAGATGCCAAAGTTTGTGGGCATCATCAAGGATATGAGTCCGAACATTGGTGAAGCGGCGTGTCGGTGCGAAAACACAGAGGTGATCAGACCTGCGGACGAGTCATGCTCGCCGATGAGCCATCCATGACTCAGCCAAAGCCCATTATGGACAGATAATGGTGGAGGAACATTGTCTAAAAGAAAAACTCTGAATCCTCTGAACAGGAACAGCCTGGTTGAGTCAAGTCATAAAACAGAATTTGAGTCTAAAAGCACATATAACTGTGAGGTGAAACCCTGCTGCGGTGGTAGGAGGACCACCTGCTACACTCTGATAGGCCATGACAACACAACTGTAAATGTGCTCAGCCAAATCCTGAGTGATGGAGCCATGGTTGGAACTTTTGGTCACACAGCAGCTCGTCTCCTCGTGGATAAGCTTTGCCCCACACTGTAGAGGCCAAGATGACTCCTTTGAAGGGATTTGACAGTCAGTGATCCAGATCGCATAGCCTGCATGCCATTAACAGAGCTGTTTTCCTGTAGATGGGTTGGTCACTTTCACAGGTGCTGCTCTTTGTTTCCTTCCCTGCTTCATTCATGCCTCTCCCTGTACCTGCCCAACAGATGAGACCTTGTTGTGACTCCATTTTCAGCCACTTTACAGTTCTGGAGTGACGGGTCTCTCAGCAGTTTTTAGCTTCACTTCACACAGTTTATTTTACAAACAATGCATATTTTATGTACCAAATCACGATCCCTACTTGCTATCGCTTTTGCTTCGCCTTGTCTGAGATATTGGACCAACTTTGGTACTTGAACCCAGGGAAAAACGGCTGCCAAGTGCTCTCTCTCTCTCCCTGGCCAACTTGTTGCTGTTCATTTTTTTTATTTGCAGGAAAGAAATGTAAAGACGCTGAGGAAGAATAGGCATTATGCAGGCCTCCCCTCGCTGTTTGGTGGGGGTGGGGGTGTTCTGTTTTTCTGTATGACAATGACGGCTCTTTTCAACATCAGACATGGCCTTTTATCTTTGTAACTGAAGACGGGACAAGCTAATCACCCTTTTCTCCGAGCCATTGAAGCGGGATAAAAGCAGACTCACACCGCCATCCTCCCTCTGCCCGACTCCCGCCGCACACATTGCTCTGCCGTATCTGCACTGTTCCTCATTCAGCAGAATGTAATCTGTGGCCCTGTTTTCAGCAGCAACATCCAAGGGGGAAAATATGCTTTGTAAAATGCGCCGCTTTATCAAATCCTACAGAAATACCCACAAGCTGGACGTTTGCGATGCTCTGAGTGGAGATAGAGATTCACCGTCTGGCAATTTGGAACCTTCCCTTTGGCTTTTCATGGTTGTACAGGCCTCTGTCTGTCTGTGCCGGTGTTTGTTTACACTGTGAATGGTTATTAGGGAGACAGTTGAGAATCCAATTACCTTGTTCCCAAAGCTAATTGGACACTTACACACTTAAACACTTATGGGTGGAATTTTAAAGTCAGTTGTTTTGTAAGGACCACTAACACCTCATGATGGTGGGATTGCTTTATCCGTTCTTGTGAGGACCCATCCTGGGAGAAACACCTTCTTGTGAGGGCCGAGTTCGGACATTAATTCACCAAATGAACTTTACTACCATAACATGAGCATCATCCTGCCAATAACTCGCCTCTCCATTCTTTGAAGCCCAAACTCAAATTTTCAGAACAAAGGATTTTGGTTTGTTAATATGTTTTTGTGTTTTAAATTGTATTATTCTGAGCATGCCATTGTTGTGTCTCTGACCTTTCGGGGGAAAAGTGTCCCAGTCAAAGGGCCAAACTTGGCCCCATGCTCTCATTATGTCAAAAGCGACTTTTGTGTTCAACTTCCCCACTTAAATATTAAGAAGTTAAGCGCCACTCAGTCAAGGAGTTAAACCTTTGAGCTCACCATGCAGCCACGGGCCGGACCAGGGCGGACGGGGTCAGCCGGGAGGGGATACCAGCAGTTCCGATGATTGATGGCAACAATAAGCTCTGTAGCACAGACTGAGGCCCTGGACAATAGCTCCTCCAGTTTCTCCTCCTGGATTGTTGCTGAATGGGAACTGGCCTCCTTTTGTCGTGGGACCAGGCCAACAGAGGAGCCGCAGCTAGAAGAAAGTGAGGTGGAAAGTAAACGGAAATGGTCTGGTGTCTTCTCACGGGTGGTCTTTATCTGTTTATGGGACGCAGCCATGAAGCCTTCAACACTTAAGACTTTTCAGCTTGTGAGCTTCTTATAAATCACCAAGTCATAATGATCTTCTCATTTATTTGTAAATCTATTAAGTATTGTCTCTCTATAGCAGGCTCTTCAATTTGATAAAAAATACTGAACATATCAGACAAATAAATTGTCATTAAACTTAGACTATTTCTCTCTAATGATGACACAAGACATTTCTTCGTGTAACTCTTCCAACACAGATGGCTGCATGGTTGCAGTTGACGACTGTATGAATCCATATTACTCAATGCAAATATGCTAGTTGGTCTTTAAGCTGCAGGTGCAGCGGTGCAGTCGAGGCCGTAGGAAGGTCAGTGATTTCTATCTTATAAAGGAGTGGGGATTTATGTCATCACTTCTGAACTAGCATCTTAAACGGGGTCCATCATTGATACTGAATTTTGACAAAAACTACTGGGTTACTTTTCCCGTGTGTGAATGTTAAATTGTTTGGTTTACTGTTTTCCCATGGGTGAAAACAGTAAACCAAACAATTAATTCTTTTTTCGATTTCTTTGGTCTGATGTCAAGGAGCTTAATCTTGGCGGCTTTTGCGTTTTGCAGTGACCAACCACTGTGATTGGTTGACTGGGCTGCAGAGCCTCATGGCAAGTGTTCAGGTTCATTTCAAGTCACCGTAACTGAGTTTATCTTTGAGAGGAATCCGTTTCATGGTGCCTTGTGTATCTCCTCTTTGCCTTTTACTTTTGCTTGTGGCAAATAAGAAAATACATCCCACGTATTCCATATCTGTGGAGATACAGCACCAGACTATATGAAGTGTGTGAAGGTGAACTAAATATGTGTGGCAGAAACCTTGGAAGAGCAAGAAAAAGAGCCTTGGTGTCCACCATTGAACTAGTTATAGGTGAAGAAAGTACTTATTTACAACAGCAAATCTTGGTGAACCATGAGGTTGGTGCGGTTAAAAGCCACTCGAGGGCCATTTCATCCGCACCGTGCTACAAGAAACAGAAGCTGTCGGATGCATGAAGGTGAACGTGTCATCGTGAGAACTGTGAAGAGGAAAACGGTTGATTTTAGAGGACGACCAGACTATTCATTCATCATTGAGATGTCTGGCTCTGTATTTCACTGATGGAGAAACGGTTTGTTAGTGGAAGATTTTCTACTGTGCCCGTCACTATCTCTTTCTTCAACTTCGACAAAAGTCCATAGTATGAGCTGTGCCTGCTATTTTCTCGGATGACAAAAATGAAAACGCTCTCTCAAGTTTGCTTTCTGCTTTGAATCATGTGTAACACCACATTCTGTGAGAGCTTTGGTGGAGGTCTGTCATGACTTCAAGCCTGACTTGATTTCAGGCTGATGATGACTCGTGTTTTGTACCAACAGAAAAATAAAACTTGGGCATGGATGCAGTTTTCTGCCCAAATCTAGAGCAACCTCCTCATCAGTCCAACGTGAAACCCTTAGCGTTGAGTTGTTGTTTTTGTGACTGGGACGCACTTTACATTTCCTGCATTGAGTGCATGACATCCCTAGCATGAGTCACTCTTCATCTGCTGCTGGCCAAGACAATGTCAAAACTAGGAACGATGTTCTGAAGTGAGGCCCATGTTTCAAATCATAAAAGTGGCCCTCACAATATGAGAAGAAATGTGTGGAACCGGAGCTGTATTCTAATAAGTGTCTTCTGCATTCCTCTGCAGCATTGTCGGGCATCATTCACAAACCTTGTGTTTGGCTGGAGCAGCATTTAAGGTCTTTCAAAGAAACCTTTCAGGGATCATCTGACAGAGCTGGCCCTGCTTATGACAGGAGCTCTTTGAAATGACACATTCCTCTGCGCAGCATACATGATTTGTTAGCTCAAAATACAGTGCTTAGCTCTGTGCGTAGCAATTACGGCACCAAACGGAGCCCTGTGCGCCGGCCTTTGTGTCTGTGGATTGGCCTTCATGTGCTCCCCCTGCGGGGCTCTCTCCAGGGGTCAAACAGATTGATGGGGCCTAAACAAACACCGCGCTGCCTCTGAATTGATGTGGTCATCCCCTTCAGAAGCTGAAAGTGAGACACCTGCTCGCTGGTTTTCAGCTTCCCTTCGTGAGCGGCTGACCCTGCTCCCACTGTTTCTTCTTCTTGTCAAGAGTGCTAATCCTCCCCCCGAGAGAAAGTGTCTTTGTAGCTGAGGGCAAACACCGATGGGAGTGAGTTTCATGCCACGCCGCATGCCACATTAAGGAGTAACTTGAGGGGAGATTAACAAGGGCTCAGGATGGGGGCAAAGCCAAAAATGCCCTGGTCGGTTGCCAGGCGTCTGAGAGGGAGGGGCCGACATTCCCTCCTTTGACACTAACTCTGATGTGACACTGTGAGCCACCTGACCTTTTGTTCTGTTTCAAGTGATTTTGTTCATTTCACTTTTTAAAGAATGTCCCCTGAACGTGATCCCTCACAGCCGGCGCTAATATCAGTGGACTGAGGAATGTGGTGCTGTTTAAACTCTGGAATTAACCTCCCAGTCAGTCGGTGTCCATGATGGTGTCGTATCATATCACTCCCAACTGGGCTGCCCTGAACCTGAGTGGCCGTGTTGGTAGATGGTCTTGATCATGACTGAGGTTTTCCTCCTGGGGCTGGCTTTCAAGCCAACACAGGCACAAGGATGTGCTGCCTAACAGGCACAGTTTAGTACAAGACCTGGACATTTGTTGGGTCCTGTTCAGTGGGGCAACAGAAAGGAAGTCCAGGAGTGGCTTCTGTGTGGTAGACTGGCGAGTGGCATAGATGTTCTGTCGTCCAGGATCAGTGCCAGATGATAACAAGATGTTCAGGCAAGGTCTTATAAATCTTTAATTTATTCAAGGAATATATGATCAATTTTATGAATGGAACGTTTCCAATTCCAAATCTGTGTCACACGTTCACAAACAGATCTTATCTTTTTTTTTTAAAGCATCGATTCCCACTATTCCTACTGGCTTGGAATCTTACTTTTGTATATGTATGAACTGGGGTCGACATTTTCTTCCAAATCCACATTTCAGGAGCCGGATTTAGAGAACAGGAATCTCATTTCAATGTTACAACCATATTTCTCAGGATTTAATGGCATTTATAAGCAGAAAGAGATGACGAAAAACACATAAAAATACATTGTTGAATGCATGCCATGAACCAGAGATTGAAAAAATACTGAAGAGATGCGGTCTACTTTGCCGCATGCTAAGCTAATTCGGACTCCACTGGCCCAACCGTTTCTAGTTCCTGGTTAGAAAGCATTTGAACACCCTCTCTGGACCCAGGATGCTCTCTGACCACAGCCAACCTTCTGCAGTCTTTATTTGAATGAGCAGATCTCGATCCAACACAAGACCCTCTCAAGACTGCGTTGGAAACACGGCATGACACTGCCATAAATGTCTGCTCTTCAAAGACTTATAATCCCACCGAGCATGTGAACTCATAATCTCAGATAATCGTCCCATCGCTTGTTCAACACCTTGTTGTGATGTCCGATCCCATTCGAGCCGCGTCAGATACGATGACCTCACATGCACAGCTCTTGATCAACATGAGTGTGAGGAATGCTGCTCGGAGGTGTGTTCCCATGCTCCCACTTACCTAGTTTCTAACTGTTACGGGTTGCGCGCAGCAGATTCTTCGAATTTCACGTCTTAACAGGTGAAAGCACTTTGGGATTTATGGGCACAGACCCTCTGGCTCCAAGAGATGGATGAGCCGAATTAGCTCAGTGACTCTGCGCTTTTTCCGCCCCATGACTCACTTCACGTTCGACATTAGCCTTTATTCAACGTGCTGTCGTACCAGGTATCGCTTTCAAACTAGAAATGCAAAACAATGTATGATAGCATGTAAGCTAGCATTTTGTGCCAACACTGGCATATGTTCTGTTAACAGATAACAATATGGTTATTTCATTATTCGCCATTCTTTATAAAAGATTAAAGCAGCAATTTAATGAAGTATTAAAATAAAATATTTAGATTTAAATTTGCTGTGAACTGATGGTTGCAGTGACATATTTCTTAGCTCACTGGAATCAGCCCTTTTGAGCTAAAATGTTTTTTTTTTTTCAATGAGCAGAGCTTAATTTCAACATTTGAATGCCTTTAATGCCCCGATATTTGAAAGCGTGACACCAGCTCATCCTGTTTCCCCTCCTTTTCTCTTTCAGCTGTCTGCAGCTATGGAGTTTGCTTCAATGGCGGTCAGTGTCGAGCGGGATCGAGCCAATTATGTGACTGTCCTGCTGGATTCAATGGTCCGAGCTGTCAGTACGGTGAGTAAAAAAACACACCTCATCTTCTGGAGAACATCTTTCCCCCCTCCGTGACCCTACCCTGGTGTGGGGATGATACCGAGGAGCCTCATCGGTAAATTTATCTTGTGATCGATGGTGAACGATTGAAGATCTTAACCTACATTTGCCGTCTGTCCTGGAATAGAATCTCCTTACGTAAGCATTTGGCTCATTCCCCAACGCTCGCCAGCCAGTTTATCTCCGTACCCATTGTTACATTTGAGCTGGGTCAGTAAAACTCTGTTGCTTTTGTCTGATAAGGCCACACGACAAGAACTTCCTGTTGGTGTCACATTTTTGACTCTTTGTCTCGAGTGAAGCACTTCTTGACCCTCAGTGCGTGTTGTTGTTCATTCATTTGGCCAATTCACTTTTGGCTCTTGACTGGATTCTTTTTCTGTCAGTTGTTCTAAGCTTCGTAGCGAAACACTGGCGGATCATCAGCATGATTTGAGCTCTCTGTGGACTCTGCCCCCTTTTTTAATGGTACATTCTTCTGGCGTAGTAATCACTACTGAGGATGGAGGAATCTCCATCAAACAGCTGCTCTTCAAGCCCCGCAGTGGTTCACTGAAGCGTTTGTCTTGATGGAAACTCTTTGGCTGTATTGATGCCGCGCCTCACTACACACTGATGCACTGCAAAGATCTAGCATCTGCTAGCACTTCATTTGTCCGATCCATAATCTACAGTTTAGCTGAGGGCAGGTCGTGGGGGCAGCAGCCGAAGCAAAGAGACCCAGGCATCCCTCTCAGAGACAGTGTTTCCCTGCCAAGCGAAAGCATGGTGTCTCCAAGGTTTTCTTGGTTGGACCCGAAGTTTCCTCCCAGTTAGATCCGTCCCGGGAGGATTCCAGGAGGCCACCATTAGAAGGAGAAGGAGAACCACCTCAGCTGGCTTCTCTTGGAGGAGCATTGGTTCTGGCCTGAGAGTCTCCCGGATGGCTGAGCTCCTTACCTGTCTCGTGGAGAGAGTCCACCCACTGGAGAAAACTCATTTCAGCTGCCCCAGCTCTTCCTACCCAGGACTGACCACCCTGCCAGATCTTCTCACCGGTCGTTTTGTGAGGTGGTTCAGGCAGCAAGCTAGTGGAACTTAGTTGAATGGATAAAAATGGTGAGCCGTGATGCGAATGACGTCGTGATTCTTGGTGATGAACCAGGAATATTTATGATGAACTACCTGCTTTGCTATGCAAAACTGAAGTGAAGTGAAAAGTATGCTGGGGACATAACTGAAATACTTCTGCAATAATGTGTGATTTATGGCGACAGAGCATAAACCCGTGTGTTTTTAGAGGTTCTCTGTTAAAATGGAGTCACATCTGATTTCAATGTTGTGACCAGGCCTCTTCAACTATCTCAATAAATGAATACAACACAAGATACGTTTTCAACACACCTGGAATATAATGTGGACAACGACTGCCGAAAACTCAATCTCTGTTTTTGACTGAACACCACTGAAGTATTCAAAGGTCGGAGTTCAAAGGTCAGTGTTATCGAGTCGACTATGTGCTAAGTGGTTTATTTGAAGACTTTAACACTTTGCAGATCAGGAACTCTGGTGGTAACTCTGTCACGCTCCAGAGGTGGGAACAAATAACTTGGGCGACTGCTGCGGTCCACAGCTGTCACTCACATCCTCACGTGGATTTGGAGCTTGTTTACCTGAAAGTAAAGGAGGCAGGAGTGCAGGGATGAGGAGCAGATGTGAACACGCACTTATTCACTCATCATTTGTTTCCTCTGCAGTCACATGTGGTGATGTCAGTGCCGAGCTGGTTTGATGTGGCTCGTCCCCGTCTGTGCCGGCTCTGGTTGACGGGGCAAAGTAGCCCCCTGCTCTCTGTCGCGGTCTCATGCTGTCAGCTGTCCTGCTTTTTAATGGAGCCTCGGCTCTGTGTCGCAGCGGTTCCGCCATAAATCAACTCCACCGTCGATGTTTATGTGTGAGCACATGACCATTTCATGTTTTCCTCATTACTGTCTGCTCACATCAACTGCCCTGAGGGACAGTCGCTTTCAGAGAGAGGATTGGCTTCCGTGATATTTTCAGAAATGTTGATCGCAGGACGAAGAAGAGGTGATCGCACTTGCTGTGTTTCTCAGAATCTGCTTTACTGCCAAGGCCAGTAGAGGATCCCACCAACTAGGAAAGAGCTTTGGAACAACGTGCAATAATGAACAAAAATAAATAAATAAATAAAAATAAATGAACAAAAATAAAGAATATATAGAATAGAATGTCTGCTGAGCTTCCACTAATCTCCCTGACTTACTGCGTGGCATCATTTTGCAAGCAGAGTGTTGCATATTTTGCCTATACATTTTCACTTTACATGAAACTACCGGGAAACGAAATCTCACGTCGTCTCTTCCAACCATCGTCCTGCTTCTTGAGACGCAGGTCCAGCCATTCTAACTGAAGCCCCTCTATAAATCTGTCCGCTCGTATCCTCGACCTGCCGTCAGCTGGCAGGGGTGTCTTCTGAGAGGAACCACTCTCCAGGCTGTTAGACCTGGCAGGCCTCTAGTCACTGTTGGAGCTCAGTGCTGGCTTCCTTTGCAGTCGGACTAACGGAGGGCTGATGTGCTTTTAGTGTGCTCAGGCCACTGCATGTGACAGGAGGGTTACAGTCTCAGAATCTTTTTGCTGGTCTTGTTCTTGACCGTCAGCCACGCCTTTATATCACAAGGCTTTTATGTGGTAGTGACTCTTAACATGTAGCTAACAGCGCCGTTCACAAGTGGAAGAAGGTCCTAACAGCTGAGAGTTGAACTGCGCCTTTAAACACTGAAACAAAAAATGGAGCCTTGATGACTTGCTGCGATTGTTTTGCCCACATTTTAGTACGTGCAAACTGCAACTCCTCTTCATCTTATTGATATATATATATATATATATATATATATTATTGATATATTGAACAGCAGGTTTGAGAACGAATGAGCTGCTCACAATTTCAGTCTAAAATGATCAGTGTGTTGCAGGTGTTAAGCAACATTCTTTGAGAAATGTTACTTTCCTCGTGAATGGTTCAAATTCTTTGCAATGACTTAGCAAAACCCGCATTGTTGTTGGCCTTGTAATTTTTCCAGGGAAACCACTGGGTCATGTTTGCTTGTATAACTCTGTTCAGTTTGGGTCGGTGTCAGATGTTGCCTCCAACCCTCTGCAGCTCTCTAATTGGTGTCTCACTCTGCTATTTTGTCAAGTTCAACAGTGGTCTCTTCTCAGACTAGAGGACCATCAAACCTGCTGGAACCTGCCTGTGAGTCATGCAGCGTTGACACTGTAATGTTGTGTTGTGTTCAGGCTCCAAAGCTGAATTATGTCGAGTCATCAGACGCCCTCTCTCTTATCGCTGAGGAATGGTCATGTCTCGTGTGTTCTTTATGTATGTTCCTATCAGGACCATTTGAAAGTTAAACTCACATCATATAGCGGCACCTTTGTCTTGTGTGTGCAGACGTCTGAGGTTGTTCACTGCAGAGTTTGAAAGAGGGATTTGTTCTTCAGAGACGCTGGCCATGTCTATAGGTTGTGTGTGTTGGGTTACCACGGCTGACTGACCCCAGGTTCTTCATGGCTGATTTAATAAGTCTGTGTTACGTTCAGAAGTGACCCACAGAGTCGGCATTAAAACAAGCGGCAGCTGCGGAACAACCAAAACATCCTCGGCATTGTCTCTTAGTGACTGATTTAGGAGCGTCAGCTGTCCACTGTCTGGACAAGACGCTGTCATGGTAAATTTGAAAGTGCTGAAGCGTGTTGGCTCCGACAGACAGAATCTTCTCTCAAAGACATTTTTCAAATCAGTGTAACAGTCTTCGTTGGTTGTTTATGTCATCAGTTATTTATGTAATTGTTGTTACGAACAAATCACTATGTCCATTGCGAGTTAACCATTCATACTAACTCGACCAATGTTCACTGCTCCAAGTAGATTGAAGGGAATGCTGTGGAAATGAATGATTCCCGTGTTGACAATGTTCATTGAGAACTATTTCTGTATTTTCAGAATCTGAATTTATTGCCCATGTCATTGAGGATCCCACCAACTAGGAAAGCGCTTCAGTGCAACAATGAAACAACAAATAAAATAATAATAATAAATAAAATAAAATAAAATAAAATACACAGATGCACTGCCAAAACATAAAAACAAGCAAACTAACACGCACGATAACGCCAGACTAAGGTATTTTTTACTGTCTTGTTTCAGTTATTGCAGCTGTTCTACTGTGAAACACTTGCTGACGACTCATTCAAAGTCACTGCTCCTCCAACACTAAGTAACACAGTTGTACAATGGGCAGAACTGAAAGATGAAAGTTCTACAGCTAATTCCAAATATGTTTTTTGAGATGATGTGTAACCCACTTCACTCATGATGACTTTTCTCTTTTGTTTAGAATCGCAGCTTCCTTAGCGCCATACTGCAGGAGAATGTCTAACAGAACAAATGCATCTAGAAGATTTCACTGTGACCTTGTCTCTGAAAGGAACTAGCTTGACCACCAATACAAATTGTTAGAAGAGACAACACATACTGTAGCTGTTGTGCTCCAACTCACACAGTGGGTATGGTCAGCACACTTCACAGTGCCTTTTTATGACAATGACCTGCTTTTGACGTTCACCTTTCAAACATTGGAGCCTATTACTACATCAGATTTGGATGCTTTCATCCAAATGGACTCATTTACAAGGACGTGTTTACGTTCATGACCTCTACCAAGAATGTCTTCAGTGATAAGGATTAGAAAATTGGACTGTAAGATGCTTTTATGAAGTTGACAAATTTTCTATTCGCTCAACAAATAACACACAGTCCAAACACAGTCACATCTTCCCTTTGGCTGACAGAAGGTGACGGGACCAAACAGCAGGGACCGAGGAGTCAGACCCCCACAGGGTGGACTTTTAAGACCCTCACCGTGTGGTGATGCCATTTCCAGCTACCCTGCCATGCAGTTCCATTCTGGACTCGCGGTGGAGCCGCTCCTCTTCATGCTCACCACCACTGGAATGTAGCAGGCCTTCAGCGTGGCGTCCTTCAGACCCTTCCCACTGTAAAAACAAACCCCTCAATTCTGAATCCCACTGAAGAGTATTTGCACGGGATCAAGAACAACATTGTAAGACCTCCATGCTGCCGTTGCACATCACTTAAGTGGGATTCGAATTGAACTCACATGTTTGCAGGGATTCTTGTTGTCTCATCGAGATGATTTCATTCGACCTTGTGTGAGGAGCCACGCTTAGTTATTGTCCAACTTTGCTTCCATGCTTATTTGTATCTAATGCACTTGTAAGGTTGTTTCTTGTTGTACTATACTTAAAAATACTTAATAATTATAAATAAACGGGACGGTTTTCATGCTCCAAAATGGGAAGACTCCCTCTATTGGCCTGAAAATGCATTGTAAAAATAAGACGTGAATAAAGTAGCGAAGAAAACTGAAAGATTAGGAGCCAAAAGAGCCATTTCTCATGTAGTCATATGGATGAAACTACTCCGAGCTCCTTGCTTTAGTTGTCCGACCACATAGAAGTTCCAGCTGCTGTGTTTGTCAGGCTGTTGTAGCTTGTATATTTGCTCTTCCATTGTCAAACCAGTGATGGATCAGATGCGACAGCGAGGCTGTACATCACAGCTGCGAATGCAGGAGGGAAATTGCTTCAAACTTTGACCAGCACTTCCTGAGCGCCATAAATTTGAATTGCAAAGTTGTCAATTGCTCGGCTGCAATAGTCTGTCCCACATGATGAAGTCCACCTGGAGGTAAGAAAGTCATTGAGGGGCTGGGCCACTGCTGTATGTGGAGCCGGATGGAAGCTGGGGTGAGCAGACAGCATTAAAATGTGTCATAACACAATATCGGGATGGGCATCTTGTAAGTTGGTGAGGTGTGCAGTTGATTTCAGAACCAACAAGACGTATCAGTTGGAAGGGGCGGTCAAATGATGCATGGAGTGTCAGGTCCGACTCATCCTCAGCTTCCCTCACCAATGATCTGCAGACAGATTAAAGTCTGTTTTTTCACAGACAGAGTTATGACGCTTCAGGATTCTCACCTCAAAACAAAAACCGGAGGTGGAATTGGAACTCACAGACGGTTTTCACGGACAGTGAGTAAGGTCAGGTGGTCGTGTCACCCCGTCTCATCAGTCTTTTTTACGGCTCAATCTATTCCACAGGCCGTAAATTGGGGGTGTAAATGACCAATTTGCGCAGCTCGCTGACATGTTTTCTCTCTTGGTCAAAGGGGTTGGAGCCTTTTCTCTGACTTTTGTCAGAATGCAGCAAAGCATGACTTTGAGAACAAGCAGTGGAGATTAAAGGGGAATGGAGGTGCCAGACAAGTGTCACACGGCCTCCTTTTGTTCAGCCCTGACTCTCCCATCCTTGTCCCAGTTCTGTTGAGATTCCTCTGGCTTTGAAGCTGTCGCTCCGTGATTTGGCTTCACCTATCTCAACCGTCTTTTGAAAGATAGGTGCATCCGTTGCTATGGCGACATGTTGAATTTCCCCATGATGGGACAAATAAAATATATCTCATCTAATCTAAACTCTGAGTCCACCGTAACCGTTCTTTATTGGTCGACCTTATGATGCCATATAAGGTTGATGGCTAGCAGTGCATTTGCATGTTTCCTGTTCTAGTCCGGTATTGTTCTGGAAGCCGAACACCACCACGACCTGATCTGTCAACCTTTATCCATTAGCTTTACAGAAGCTTTGGAGCCTTTTTTAATGCGTTAATGGTGGAATATGTTATTTCCGTTGTATATATAAATGTAATAAATCATAATGAAATGTAACTCCTCAGCTCTATTCTAATGAATTCAACACAAGTCAGTCGTGCCAGGTCTGTTTTGTCTTTCTCGCTGCTTTCTGTTTGATTTGTCTGTCATTTGCTCTGTGTGCTCATGTGTGCATGTGGGTGCGGGACTGTGTTGATCTGCACTAGTTTATCCTGCCTTGTGGGGACCAGTTTTTAACAAAACGCTGACCTTGTGGGGACCAGTTGGTCAGAACCCACCAGGTTAAGCCTCAGTATGTGGATGAAAACCTCATTCTAATTGTGTTTCAGTGTGGCGGTTAAGGTTCGCCGTGTGTTTTGGATGGACAGGTTTAGGATCAGAGGCTGGCGAGAGCGTTACGGCAATGAGAGGTCCTCATAAAAATAGCGTGTTTCAGAATAGTTATCCTACTGAGGACCAATTGTGGAGAAAGCACCCCCACTGTGGGACCCTTATTTCTTTGTGGAGCCCTTTTGCTGGTCCCCACGAACTCAAGCCTGAATTTGAGGATTAAAACTTAATATACGTTTGGTTTAGTTCCTGGTTGTGGTTAGCTGTTTTATTTGGATGGTTAGGTTTAGGGTGAGAGGCTTAACTTCCATTATATTGTATGCAAACTGCATTGTCAATAAAGGTTGATTGTTTGAATGGATACAGAATTCATGTAGAATTTAAGTGGACTTGTAGTATTCTGTGTACTAGCTGAGTTGACTGTTCAACAGTGTTGAAACTTTTCAGAACTTGGTTTGTCCACGAAGGTTTTCTGCTGATGTCTTTTGTGTCTTACTTATGTGGCATATGCTGTAACCATGTGAGGGAACCGCTCTGTGTAGCTGGAGAGACTGACTCTAATAAGAGGGACATGAGTGCAGTCACAGGGTGGGGTACCCCATTAGCTGCCACTGCATCCTGCAGCGCACCATAATCTGCCGTAATTGTGTGAGAGCCGTTCGCCTGCCCTTTCTCATTAGGCTTTTTACAGCATTCCTGATGAAAGGTCGCTGCTGGCAGAGCCAGGGCATCAGGTTTGTGCAAATCACCGGTGACTGGAGTTTGCAAAACACAGCAACAGGAATGGGGAGCTTGAATGAAGCGTTTCACTTTCAGCTCACTTTTTCTACATGCAGAACCCCAACCAGGTCAAAAAATGCCGGGTCAGAAATGGGGCTCCTGCCCTCACACTAGCAAGTGAAAATCTGTGTAACGTCACTCAGGAGCCACGAAGGAGCAGCCTGATTCTAAATGCTTATTCCCCTCTTGAGCATGACGGCCCGTCATGTACCTGCCACTTCGTGCCCCGCGGCTAGATAGGAAACTTTCCGTCCTCAGGACCTCGGCACATACCGATCACAGCGTATCCTCATGCATGTGACTGAGAGGGAGACAGGTTGGAAATCACAACAAGTAATTTTGGAATTCTTGCTGGTCTCCATGCCTTGTCCCAGGCGCTCAAAACACCTCAGTCAGACGAGCGGCAGGTCCCAACAGGTAGAGCAGAGATGCAGCGCACGCAAAAGGTCAAAGAGCAGCCCCTACGGTCCAAAAGCCATTTCTCCTCCTGTGTAGATCATATAATGGCATCTTGGTGACATGACCCATTTGTTTTTCTGTTTTGTCTGGAAGGTTTAAAGCATAAAAAACGATGGTGAAAGTTGGAAGCATTCCACTCACCAAGTGGGGACTGACAACTTCTGTTGTTGTTGTCAGCCTCTAAAGACCCGAGCCTTTTTTTCCAGTTCTGATTTTTGCAATTTGAGGTAGGAATGACTTGACAATGGGTGTCAGAGGCACATCGGGAAGGTTGGCAACAACTTCATACAAGCAGTGTGCTGCATTTCTCTCCACTGAAGGCTCTACACCAAAGAGAAGTTCTTATTTGTGACCAGAGTGACAAAATAGTGGCGATGCTGGCGTCAGCTCCTCCCGTTTCTTCTCTGTCGCTTCACCAAACCGAGGAGGATTAAGAGCACCGCTGTCAGAGGTTCCCGAACTTGATGTACAGTAAACAAAACACTCCATGGAAGCCACCTTCGCCTTCTAAGGGTCACATCTCACTTTGTCGTCGGAGGGCACTTTATAGAGGAGGGCACCCAGAACCAAGTGTTGAGGGAGAGAAATTGGGCCTACGTCCTAAAATTGAAATCCAAACATAGATAAACTGGATACTCTCTGGTATTTGAGGAAAAAAAAGAGGAAAGGCCAAGTGTCTTCAAACTAAAGGAGCTACCTTAACAACCTTCCTTTCACTTGAATGCAGTGTCGCAGCTGACGTTCAGTAAAATAGATGCAGCTTGTTCTCACTGTTGTGTCACTGGCATTGTCCCAATGATGGTCACTGACAGCTGCCACTGCTGTGACTGCATCTGTGAGGTTATTGAAGGAAGTATAACTTGTTATTAACATTGTAAACCACTGTGGTCTATGGAATGGCCCAAAGTCGTCTGGTCTGCTCTGGTCTTCTTCATCTTCTGCAGTGAGTCAGCCTCCTCCACCCTCAGCTGTCCCGCACACCACACACCGGCTTTATGTCCTCTGTCACTGCTGCAATAGCTTTTTATTTTTACATGTAATCCCTTGCTTTTAAAGAACCCTGTTAAGATTCCTAGCACAGCTACAGCTGGGATGTCCTGAGTCACCCTCTGTTTTTGGTAGCCTGGTGTCCTGGCGTGTTTGGAGCCAGCTCTGTGGCTTGTTGGGGAGAAAATGAAAGATTAGAGCAGTCAAAAGTAGCAGCTTTCACAAGCACTGTTGAATGAACTCGTGATAACGGTTGTTAGAGCGTGTGCGATGGAATGCATCATCAGAGTAGCAGGACCGAGGACTCAGTCGAGCAGAGGCTTCACCAAACATTGTCCCACCTTGAAGTGAAGCACCGCTCCTGAACCGTTTCACGAGTTCACCCTCAGTTCTTGTACTCCATTCAAAGGTCTACGAATTGAAAAGTATGTAGCGAAACCAAAAAAAAAAAATGTACTCCAAAAAAAAAACAAAACGTGACTTATTCTGCCACCAGTAAAGCAGTGCGCTGGCTGACCACAAGGTGGCAGAAATTACAGACAGGTCAGCTGTCTACTGTCCCATGTTCCCAAGTTGGGACCCTGAATGAATGCAGTCATTTTCCGGCCCATGACCCGTCTAGATACTATCGACAGCTTCGCCTTCAGCCCCCAAATCGTGGACTGAGACATAAAGTCCGTCATGCAGGGAGCAGTGGCGTTGGTTCTTATCACAGGAAGTCACGCAGCGCAGCAGCGGAATGTAAACATTCCACTGGCAGTTTCTTTAAAATAGCCTTTTATTCTTCCCTCCACCTGAGGTGCTCTGTGACATCTGCACATTTACAACCGCGTGGCACATGCGTCTTCACCTGGAAGATGACAGAACACTTTGGCCCTCGACCGTAATGATGTAGTCAGATTTTCCTCTCAGAATCACAAGCAGTTCAGGCCCAACCGAGGCACGATTTGTTTACGTGATGTCGAGGACCATTAAGTTGCTTTATTGCCAAGTCCTTAAGTCCTTTAATCTCTCGCTGTCTGTTTACAAAACAACATGAAAAGTTGGGAGGATTTTCACTGGGCTGATCCAGTGTGGTGATGTTCCATGTTGGCATCTGGATCCTGTAGACTCAGCAGGGCCACCGTTGCCCGTGTTTTTACTGGGTTGTGCGAGCATTATTCAGGAAATGAGCTGCTGCGCCGTCTTTTTTTTCCATTTTTTTTTTCATTGAGAGAAAAAAATCGAATGAAATATTGGACAATTGTTGGATTGGCAGCTTGAAAACTCTTTAAAAGTGCATCGTGTTCCTGTGAAAACAACTGGTGGCTTCCTCCCTCTGAGCAGCCTTTCCTCCACAGGTGCAACCTGCCATGCATCCAAATGACCAGCACATGGCCAAACACTCTGCATCTGCCTGAGTGTGGCCCTGAACTTTTGGCTCTTGACTTGTTGCAATGGCTTGAATTAGGCATCAGACGAGTTTTTTTATCTGCACACCTCCCCACCCAGAGCCCCCCATTGGCCCGGGTCAGTGAGGGCAGCCGCATGTGGTCAGATGAAGAAGTCGATCTTGTTTCTCCTCCTTTGCTGTGTCCTCCGTGAGAGGTTGGGTCTGGTGACGTGTTGATTGATTTAGGGGAAATAACTTCCCTCATGGCCCCAGGAATCAAGTCTGAGTTCAGCCTGTTCTGACCCTCAGGCTCCCCCATACCTTCAGAGGTCACCAAGTTTGACTTCAGACCGCCATGACTTACGAGGCTTTTGTTCCTATTTTTACATTGAAATTCTCAATGCGGAATGAACATATAATCTATCAGGCCCTAAAACCATCTGAACGGCCCAGTTCACGGAACATTACTGTCGCATAAAAAGCATTTCATCAGTCCGGTCCGTTGACGGAGAGAAGAAGTCTTTTCTCTCCTTCCAAAGCAGACATTCATCCGCCACCATTACGTATTCTTCCACTGACCTGTGGCAGTTCAACATTCCTGCTTCCACATTGGGCTGAGAGTGATGAGTGTGACAGTGACCCGGCGGAGACCCCAGCTCGGCCTGCCTCACAGGTGTGTGGCCTCAGGCGGGATAGGGGCTAATGAACCTCCTCGCACTCACATTCAATACAAACATGAGATCTGAGCTCAGGATCCCCGGGGTCTCCCTGCCCTTGACTCCAGGTCATGTTTGGCTCAGTGGCTGTCTTCTGTCTGCTGCTGCTGCGCTTCGTTGATGGATCTTTCTCAGGCTGACAGATGGAATACTGTCCAACGTGAGCTGATGAGGGTTCATCTGGGGTTGGGTTCCGACATGGAACACGCGGGGTCATCGCTGCTCTCGCTTTGTGTGGCCAAGGCACGTGCGCGCCACGCACTTCAGTCTCGCCGCTTCTTGTCATCATCTGTCACTTGCCATCTAATGAGTCATTTCTAATGTTTTTAAATGGATTCGTTTTTCATCAGTTCTTCCAGTTAGATTTGTGAGTATCTGAACAAGCGGTTTTGTTTGACGAAAATCTTTGCATCGCTGATGCAATGAGAACTGGGGGAGAGTCCAACTGAAACAATAACAGGGAATCTTTTCTGAGGTTGACACGTTTTCACTGAACGCTGGAATTTACTGGTCATAATATAAGTTGTTTTTCCTCCATCTCCCTCAGTTGTCTGATGCTCCAGACTTCCACAACAACCCAACTCTATAAAAGGATCCAGGTGAAGTCAGCTGAGAGTGATATCATTTCATTCTGTGGCTTTAATGTGGTTTTGTTTCCCTCCGTGCTGCACTTTTTAATGGACCGCTGGAGATTTAAGAGCTTATTAGTGGCAGGTGAACTCCTCCTACTAATGTTCCACAGGTCTCTGTCCCAGACCACGGTGTTGGGAAACTTGGGCTGATGCAGGTTGAACAGCAGCAGGGTGCGTTGATGTCTCACTGTAGGAACTGCAGGCTGTATTCAGAACGGTTTGCCCCCTGAACATGGTCTGTGTTGTTGGGATACTGGAGGGAAAGTTCACTATGAAGAGGCCTGGAAAAATCTTAAGGCTTGAGCTGGAAGGTTTGTTCAAATGTTAACAACTTGAAAAACCTGCACTGGTCAGGACCTTGCAGATTTTTCAAGTTAACATTATATTTTATCCCATTAACCTCATGATATTATTTTCTTTAGAGGCAAGGTAGTGTTCAGTCCTGATCCTTTTATAATGCTTTGACTCTCTCACCACCTCCTGGAGAGGGCAGCATAGAACCTCACTCCTTATGTTTGACTGTTAGTCTTTGTGCTTCCTTCTGCCAGATGTGAACGAGTGTGAGGAGACCAACGGAGGATGTGAAGCTCTGTGCTGCAACACCATCGGAAGCTTCTACTGCCGCTGTACCGCTGGACTAAATCTGAAGGAGGACGGGAAAACTTGTGAAGGTGAGCTTTGTCTCCAGGCTGACCTTTCTCCAACATGAACACGTTGCAACAGTTGATCCACATGAAAACAGTAGAGTTCCACCACAGGTTTGAAGGCAGCTGACAATAGAGCCTGATTCCAGAAGCGCTCCAACGCTCCATTCATGGTGCGGGATGAACATGTTCATCAGAATAATGAATGCTCTGTGCAGCAGCCAGCACTGCTGGAGGAGCCGGTGAGAGATCTCATACGTGTCACGTTTATTAGAAGTGCTGATGGAGTATTATCACAGCTGGGACTGCGGCCCGCCAGTGTATATTCAGAGACATTCATTAATGTGCTATCTGTCCCTGTTTGTTGAGTCGGAGGTGAAGGATGAGGTCTGGAGGCTGAAGTTCGGCTCGGCAGGAAGAGACTTTTTGTTTCTATTCCTTTTGTCACGTGACAGTGTGCATCATCACCCACATTTCTTTATGACTCCCTGTAGGATTTCTCCATTCTGTCTGAGTTTGCTCTTCCTCACATATGTTTTAATTCCTCGACTTCTTGCCACCATGTACGTATCATTTCTCTAGGTCCCACTTGGTCCCCCAACTTCCAAGGGCCACAGTCCAAGTCACGTGATGACCTTTAACTTTAGAATCTTCGCATGTCAAAGGTCAACCATCAGGAGCCGCAACACTGGAGGGGATCGAAGTTACTGTTGGATTTAAGGTTTTGTCTATTTAAAGCACACCACTCACACCAGCTCAAGGACAGCCACCTAGAGGAGGAAAAGCTCCGGTGAGGGTAGAAGGACAGAGTGACTGGTGACTTGTGAATGGTGTGAGTTAGAGACAGACCAGTACTGCGCCTTGATGCTGAACAGTCCCCAAGGCAGGAAACCACCACCAGTGAAAGGATGAGCCGGTGTGTGTATTCCACCAGGTTCGTACTCACTTTGTCACCACCATCCATCTGTGTTTCCTTCTGTGGCCCTCACAAAGCCATTAAATTTGGCTCAGATCAGGGAAGAGTGCGGACTCTCTGCTCTCTAAAGTGGCTCTGGTGTTCAAGGCTAATGTGCCTGTGAGTTTGAGTTGGCGTGTGATGAAAGTTTAGGGCTGAATGGAACATTTCACTGCAAGCTCTTTTCCTCTCACAGATGTTTGGATTACAATGTTGAATTTCATTCCTGGCTCTTATCGGACGCGGCGCTGGGTAGCGGCAGCGGGGCCTGATGTCTTCACATTCCTGAGGAATGTAACTTCACAAAAGAAGTACTTTAGTTTTATCGGATGCCACAGTGGGTTGGCTGAATTCCTGCTTCAGACTTAAATGTGACGGGCTGAGAAAAGAGGGAGGAGCCTGAGTAGAGCAAGAGAGAGATAGAAGGCTGCGCGCTCACGAGGAATGAAGACTCCAGGTGTTTTATAGCATCAGTAGATTTCACAGCCAAGGTAGGAACAACCGAGGAAATGCAACAGGCCGATATACTTCAGTTTTGTCAACTTTCTCACTGCAGGTTGTGAAGTCTTTCTGTTGACTTGGTGGAGCGTGAAACATTATTATTTACAACAACCGTCATTATTCAGCCTTTTCTAAAGTTGTTGAAATGCTTGCGCATCACACCGTGCTCACACCACTCTGGACCTCCAGCGGAGTCAGTCAGAGTTTCCCAGGGTGGAATGCTCCGTGACTGACCCTTCAAATGAGTGTTTGTGAAGCCGGAAATTTGGATCTCGCACCCACAGGCGTCATGTTTCACCCGTCTGTTTGTTTGTTCCACGCGCTTGCTTGACTCAGGGGACGGCGACAAGCAACGGAGGAATTTAAATCTGCAGTGAAATGTTCAGTAGTTGCTTCCACATGGGTGCTGTGTTTGTTTGAGCTGCAGCTTTCCCTCCTCATCCATCACCTCATGTCCTGTGGTCGGCAGCTCCTCTGGGTCAAGCCCCCCCCCATTGGTCTGATAATGAGAGGGTTTGGTTAAATTGCTCCTGTTTCTGCCCCCCTCCCCTCCTGTACTGTCACAGATATTGACGAATGCCAGGTCCACAATGGAGGCTGCCAACACAGATGCATCAACACCAGAGGCTCCTACTACTGTGAATGCCACCCGGGCTCGCGCCTGCACGTGGACGGACGCACCTGCCTCGGTGAGATGGGTTCTTCCTCCATGGTGTATGTATTAAAGGCAGAAAACTTTTATGAAATACAACGAGAATAACATGGATATCTTTATCCCGATTGTGTGACAAAAGGGTGTCGGCAAGGATGAAAGGGAAGGTCAGGCCAGCAATGTTGTATGGTTTGGAAACAGTGGCACTGAGACAGGAGGCAGAGCTGGAGGATGATCCACTGTGGCTACCTCTGAAGGGAGAAGCCGAAAGAAAAAGAAGAAGTAGTCTTTATCCCGATTAAGATGTGTCGAATGGCAATGACAAAAATGGCCTCATTCGTGTTTGTTTTTGGTTCGGTTTGCTCATAGACTTGCAGGTGAGACCAGAAGTGTCTCAGATAACTCTTCACCTTTTCAGTGGTCAGTGAGGACCACCACAACCATGAAGGCTCACACCAGAGTTTCCTGGTTGGTGGTTGGGTGTTGTCAGTTGTTGAAAGGAGAAGAAAGAACTCTTAGTATGATGGCTTCTTTCCTTCAAGCACTTGAAGAGTAGCTCTTAGAAATCGGAGCTGAATGTTTAGTCCAAAGTCCTGGGCAGCAGAACAAGAGCAGACAAACCTGCATCAGTCCCGACCCAGCCAGGGGAGGTCAGACAGATCCCACACACTCAAGTATTGTGCGAGCTGGAAGCGTCTCTAGGGCTTGACAAGTGATGAATCAGCCTCCCGGCAGCTGGACTCGTACCTGTTGCTGGTCCAGACTGGTGACAGAGGCTCCAGAGTTGCTGTGTAGAAGAGGAAGCTTAGCAAAAAAACAGACCGTCACAGAGCAGTTGTGTCCGCCACAGAGACTCCTTGTTCCAGAGATCGAACCATCTCTCATTAAAGTATTTTTTCATGGTAATTGTTTCTATATAGAGCCTGACTGTGACTGACTCTTTGTCCTCCTTCCTTCTCTTTTTTTTCTCTGGGATTCAGCCGTCCATTCTTGTGCCATCAGTAACGGCGGATGTGAGCACTACTGCGTGCAGCAGTCAGCCGCTCATTTCCGCTGCTGCTGCAAACCCAATTACGTCCTGGTGGAGGATGGCAAGCATTGCAAACGTGAGTGCCTGCCAGGGAAAATGGTTGACATTCTGAGGTCCAGTGAGTGACGCTCCTCTGTTTGAAAGTGCTGACTCATGGGGAACAGATTTAATGTTCGAGGTGGAGGAGTGGGGAGGTCTGACATGAGCGGTGCTTTGTGAAGAGCCTGGTGTGAAACCTGAGTTTTCAGGAGTAAGAGCTGCAAAGGTTGTGAAAGGATTGGCTGCAACTTTCACCGTAACAAATGGGTGTGAAGTGCGGCTGACAGCGGGGTTGAACTCTTTGAAGGTGTGGGGACATGAAAGCAACTTTAAGCCTCATCGACGGCTCCTTTCAAATTTACATTCAATAAATAAGACTACAGTAAGTACATAGGTGCAGTTGGCAGCTCCAAGAAAAACCAATTTAGGAGCCCTGTAATCGCAGCTGTCAGAGAGGCTCAGCCTCGCTGTGCCGAAGGTGTTTTTCACTTCAGCTCCTCTCACCTCTTCATCAAATTGTTTGCCCCGTAAAGAAAAGAGGAGTAGTCACTCTCGAAGAATTCTTGGTTTTACCGACACCAGGTGGTGAATCTTTTGTGCTTCAGTGCAGGATCCCTGTGGAGAGCAGAACGGCGGCTGTATGCACCAATGTCACGCCGACGGAGGAAGGGCTCACTGCGACTGCAGGCCTGGCTACATCCTGGCGGAGGACGGACGAACCTGTGAAGGTAGCGTGGCGACCGGCTGAGGACATTGAAGAAGGTGGACTGAAATCCAAGGGTTTGACTGGCAGATATCGACGAGTGTCTGGCAGATGAGGCCCCCTGCGCTCACGGCTGCCACAACACTCTGGGCTCGTTCGCCTGCGTCTGTAACGCCGCCTATGAGCTGGGATCCGATGGGAAGCAGTGTTACAGTGAGTGAGTGTTTCACACCGGGAATAGACACTGTCAAACCTCCGGCGTCGCTGTGTGGCAGGAATCGAGATGGAGATCGTCAACAGCTGCGAGAGCAACAACGGCGGCTGCTCGCATCACTGCGAGCATTCGTCCAGTGGCCCGGTTTGCTCCTGTAAGCAGGGTTTCCGGCTGGAGGAGGATTTTAAAACCTGCACTGGTAAGAGGTGGTGAACTGAACTGTGACCTGACAAGGCCAGCACAAATGTTAGAGCCTGCCTTTAAACCCATCAGGCTCACCCCCTATTCAGACTGCAGTTTTCCTTTAGCATCACTCCAAGCCAAGAGGGCATTTCTTCCTCTGGAGTCGTGCCGGCATTATGAGAAATTCCACTGCGGACTAACAAAGGAAACAGTTGTTGTGTATTTCTTGGGCCCTGAATGGTCCAATTTTCAACTCAGAACTGTGTTGTTGCACCGGCTTCATACTTTCCAACTGACTGATAGGTCAGGCTTTAATGGGTCCAGATGAAAACCTTCTCCAGCTGAAGTGCCCAGAGGTTTGTTCTGCTGAAAACACAAGACATCTGTTATGATCTTCGATTGGTGAAGCTGATGACAGCACTGGCAACTGCACCTCAGTCGGAACGTCTGTCCGTCCGTCTGTCTGTTCTGTACTGAACTTTTGAAGTTTCTCAAAGTTCTATTGATTTGTAGGGATGCTGTGTTTTCTGAAGTCATGTGACGGGAGGCGGAGGTCTGCGCTCTCTCAGTGCTCTTGTGGCTACAAGAGTGATTCAAGTCTGCAGCAGGCTGTGATGTCTGGCAGGCGGCGTGATGAAGTCCCTCTTGTTGTGTTGCAGACGTGGATGAGTGCGGCGAGCGGAGCTCCTGCTGTGAGCAAGACTGCACCAACTACCCCGGCGGGTACGAGTGCTACTGCTCAGCTGGCTACAGACTGAACTCAGATGGATGCAGCTGTGACGGTGTGTTGACATCTCCTGCTCTTCTCTTTCATGGCTCAGCTCTGATTGACCTGAGAGTTGCTTCTGTTTGGTCCAATGCCTGCAGCTTTTCTCTCCATCCCCTCGAAGGTTCCTGAATAGATCTTCAACCTTTAACTTCTCTGTGCCGTTTAGATGTTGATGAGTGTCTGGCAGCAAATGGCGGCTGCGACCACTCGTGTCAGAACAGCGCTGGCTCTTTCCAGTGTTTCTGCCGACGGGGTTTCCGCCTGGAAGATGATCGGCAGTCCTGCATCCGTGAGTACCAGCTATCAGGAGTATTGGCAAGTCATGTGCTGTGGATGATGGGAAACCAAGACCAGAAAGAATGAGGGGAAACTGTTGCTCAAGTTGCCAGTGCACCTCTATTTTTTTTGTCAGTCTCCAACTGAGTTTATCAAATAAGGATGACTCTTTGTGGATCATTTAGCTAATGTGCATTTCTCTGGAGAAGGATAATGAAAGAGCAATCCATTCAAGACACAGCTCCATCCAAAGTGCCTGATAATGCAACTCATCCTCACTTCCAATGGCCTCATATGTTGACGTTGGGAAAGTGGACTTTTGTGTCCTATACTGACGAAAAAGGCAGCTTCTAGCGTGGAATGTTACGCGAAGGTGTTTCAATGGACTGAAGGAACGTTTTCCTTCTGTACGGTGCGGATCATGCATTGTGCTGAGCGAGTGGCCGCATGGAGCATCATGCATGGGGCACAAGCGCGGGTGTGGCTCATGTGTTGCATAGCACATCTTCTCTAAACTGTTTATCAGCCCTTATGTGGCTCTCCTCCTGAGCGACGGTACTGTAAAGTGCGGATGACCTTGGACATGTTACCAAATGTAGAATGAATGGAGCGCCATCCCATAGCTCATCCTAACCCCAATCTGCCTGTCTTTTATGACGCGTTGTGCTGTCAACATGAAGGCCGCCCTTGGCGTCAGTAAGGAAGGCAAATGGCAGCTTTACCAACGTCAATATATGATGCCATGGGAGTGTTGCTGATCCGGTTAAAACATAGCAAAACAAGCTGGTTGAAGACCAAATGAAGACGTCATGTGAGTGTGCTGCTCAGATTTGAACCAGTCTGCAGATACTCACTCACTCCAGGTCAAGATGTTGCACCAGTGCCCAGCGCTGTTCTTCCCTACGTGATCGTGTGTGCTTGTGATCGCAGCTCTGGAAGAGGCCGTGGAAGCTCTCTCTGGGGGGAGTGCTTACGAGCTGCCCCTCATTCAGCCTCAGCTCACGCTGCTGCAGGACTACAGTCAGCCTCTGGAGCGCTTCGACGACTACGAGGACGACGAGGGGGAGCTGAGGGCGGAGAGTAACCTGGCGGAAAAGTTCGGTACGTCTCTCCTCATGAAAGCGTGTATGTGTAAGACTGTATGTGTGAGTAGACAGACCACACGCTGAGACTGTTTGTACAGTAACACAACAGAATTCCTTCTCAGGAATGTACTGTTGCAGCTGAGGGTCACAGTCTGAAGGTTGAAGGTTGAATTGGTGTTGCAGCGACCTTGACACACAACTGCACTGAAAGAAAAAAGAAACAAATGTTTGGGCAGAAATGTAACGGACTGATGGGCCCATCCTCACCCTGGGTCTGGTTCTCCTCGGGAGAGTTAAGGTGTTCAGTTTGTCTGTTTTATCCCAGTGTGCTTGGACGACACTTTTGGAAACGACTGCAGTCTGACGTGTGACGACTGCTCAAACGGCGGCAAGTGTAACCAGTGGAGCAATGGCTGCGACTGCCCCGATGGATGGACCGACATCCTCTGCAACCAGAGTGAGACCCTCCCAGTTCTGCCACAATTCAATGACATGCAACACGAAGCCTGAGCGTTTCCCTCCCTTCTTTTCCTAAAGCATGCCGTGAGGGGTATTTTGGTAAAAACTGCTCTTTCCCCTGTAAGTGTAAGAATGGGGCCACCTGTGATCCGGTCACTGGGAGCTGTCGCTGCCCCCCCGGGGTCAGTGGGGAGCTGTGCCAAGATGGTGGGTGACACGCTGCAGTCATGTTGACTCGGTGGACTCTCCTCTGAGGACGTGCGGTTTTGTCCTAACACACAGGTTGTCCAAAGGGCTTTTATGGGAAACAGTGCAACAAGAAGTGCAACTGTGCCAACAACGGACGCTGCCACAGGACGTACGGGGCGTGTCTTTGTGACCCGGGACTCTATGGCCGTTTCTGCCACCTACGTGAGGACGCACACACACACTTACATCACACACTTATCTTTTCAGGCCTCCTGCATGTTTTTAAATCACACATTTCACCAACACAACTGAAAACTGTATAATGAATATATACATATATATATATATATATATATATATATATATATATATATACCCATATGCAAAAAATAGGTTCTTTTGAAACCAATAGACTGTTATTTTATACGTTTGGCAATGATTATTTTATATATATATATATATATATATATATATATATATATATATATATATATATATATATATATTTATATATATATATATATATATACACCACTCATGAACAGCGAAGGTGTTGATAAGTTCCTTCAGTGATTTAATTTTCCCCAGAAAACAAGTAGCTTTTCAAAAATATAAATCGTAATTAATGTTCGCTCATCAAAACGCTTCTCTACTTTGTAGCAGAGCCGCAAATGACAAAAGTCTTTGGGTAGAAAAGGATCGTGTGTCTCAAACCATTTAAAAAACAAAGTTGAAAAGGTCTTTTTCATGGTTGAAACATCAACCTCTCTCTCTTCAGCGTGTCCAAAGTGGACCTACGGGCCGGGCTGCTCAGAGGAGTGTCGCTGTGTTCAGAGGAACACGCTGGAGTGTCACCGACGTCACGGCACCTGCACCTGCAAACCCGGTTACCACGGCAACACTTGTAAGGAGGGTGAGTTGTGCAACGATGTTGTCTTTAAATGACAACTGCAGGTTGTTTACAAGTGGGACTCTGCCTCCAGAGTGTAACCCGGGTCGCTTCGGGCCGGGCTGTGAGAAGAAGTGTGCTTGTCCGGACGGCGTGTCATGTGACCATGTGACCGGGGAGTGTCAGCCAAAGTGCCCCGCTGGCCGCCACGGCAGTCGCTGTGATCAAGGTAGGTGGCCCCGGCCGAGACGCGCCGTCACACGCTGTTTTGCTCTCATGGTTCTCAGAACAAATCCTGTTTGTCCAGACTGTCCAGACGGGACGTTCGGACTGAGCTGCGTCCACGCCTGCAACTGCACCGGTGCACCATGTGACCCTGTCAGTGGGCGCTGCCAGTGTCCGGCTGGAACGTCTGGGAAGCACTGTGAGAGCTGTGAGTGCTCTTCAGGCCTGTCTCTAGGAGGTGGTTTCTGAGTCGGACTTGACCGGGCTGTTCTCCTGCAGTGTGCCCGGATGGCTTCTGGGGTCTCGGCTGCACGGAGGTCTGTCCACTCTGTGAAAACGCTGGCGTCTGTGACAAACACAACGGCTCCTGCCGCTGCCCCCCGGGGCTTCTGGGGACCCTGTGCCAGCACCGTGAGTCCGAACACTTCTCCCATCAAACCGCTGAAGAGTGAGCCGTCCACAGACTCTCCTCACGCTCTCTTGTGTCGCTGCAGCGTGCCCGAGTGGCCGCTTCGGCCAAGGGTGCCACATGAAGTGTGTGTGTGAGAACAATGCTCGCTGCGACGCAGTGACTGGACGCTGCACCTGCGCCCCGGGCTGGACTGGACACAACTGCAGGAAAGGTACGAGGAAATGCTCTCTAACGCATTCGTGTCGAGGCCGCTGACCTCCTCACGTGAGACTGACTTCAAAAGGCCTTTATTTTGAAATGACACTTGAGATTGACTTCAAAGTTCCTGGGTGGCTTCCAGATATGCTCTAGTTCGAGTCTAGACCAGTGGCATAGTGGTCAATCTAAGGGATTCTCCAAAATATTATTATAAATATGTATTTCCGTGCCTTTTACTTTCAAATCAACCTCGTTTTGCCGTATTACTCGTATTACACGAGCACTGTGGAATTGCGGCGTTTGGTCTTGGTGCGGCCTTGACTCCGGTTCAAGGGTCATCGTTGCAGGAGCAGAAAACGGTGAAGGACCACTGGATCCTGTGGAGAGTTTACTGAGTTGGTTCTACTTTAGTTTGAAGACGGGCAGTTTCACACATTTGAGCTTCAGTGTAGTTTGACCACTAGCACCTGTCAGAGGAACTGAAGCATGAAGGAGTCAGTTGCTGCAGACTTCCATCAGTCCTGTCATTTTGTGAGATGAATTTGGAAATGTATTTACATTTTAACTGTTATCATGGTGGAAACTTTTGGTCATGTTGAAGGGTCTGCAGCTTGTCTTTCATCTGCTCCATGACACTGACACTAACCCACCTGTGTGTGTGGTCACTGAAGGGTTAAGAGCAGGACACAGATGTGCACTGATGTGATGTGACGTGTGTGTGTGTGTGTCTCAGCGTGTGATTCAGGACACTGGGGAGTCGACTGCGTGGAAGCCTGCGACTGCAGAAACGGCGCCGGCAGCTGTGACGCGGTGACGGGCCAGTGCAACTGTGAGGCGGGCTACACGGGCCATCGCTGCCACCACAGTGGGTTCCACTCATGCACCGAGCCGAGCTTGTTATGTTCGGCTCTGCCGTTCACGTCTGTGATGAATCCTGCAACACAGTGCTTTTTGTAGTTTCCCATCACACCACTAGATGATCTTAGTTCCCTGCAAATTGGATCTGAAATAGTTGATGGCTGGTGTCTCCTGCAGAGTGCCAGGAGGGGACCTTTGGTCTGGGCTGTCGTCACAGGTGTCAGTGTGACAACCAGGCCTTGTGTGACCACGTGAGTGGCGCCTGCACCTGCCAGGTGGGCTGGACCGGAACCTTCTGTGAAAAAGGTGTGTGAGAAATGGCGGTTGGACGTGTAGCGCTGTCTCACGCTCGGGTTTGTGCGGCAGCGTGTCCCCAGGGCTTCTTCGGCCTGGACTGTCAGGAGAAGTGTCTCTGCCACAACGGCGCCACCTGCAACCCGGTCAGCGGCGCCTGCTCCTGCCCGGCAGGCTGGATCGGCCCCTACTGCGACCTGAGTGAGTCCGGGTCACGACCCTGGGTCACGTCCACCTTTGGTGAGCTGAGTTCACCAAGCGTTTCTGACTCTGTTCATCCGTCCCCTGGCAGCCTGCCCGCCGGGCTCCTACGGGGAGGCTTGTAACCAGACCTGTAGCTGCCATCACGGCGGCCTCTGCCACCCAGCCAGCGGCCTGTGCGCGTGCACACCCGGCTGGACCGGAGCTGACTGCACAGAAGGTGAGTGGAGCCGACGCAGGGCTGCAGGGCTGCAGGGCTCACCAGGGCTGACTGGCCGCACTCTTCTCCCAGAATGCCCCGCTGGGTTTCACGGTGCCGACTGCCGGCACCGCTGCCTGTGTCAGAATGGAGCCACCTGCGACCGACAAAGTGGAGCCTGCTCCTGCGCCAGAGGGTGGACTGGAGTCGCCTGTGAGACTGGTGAGTCACCAGAACCTGGGTCCTCACCTGGGCACCTGGGATTCCTGTTGCAGGACTGAGAAACACTGACAATGAAAAGTGAAAGAAAGTAAAGCTTGTGACCTCTGGAGAGGCTGTGTACAAACACAGCGGGTGTCAAACAATGCAGATGCAGAAACGTGTCTGAGCCGGGAATGTGTTTGTGCCTCCTGGAGGACCAGGAACGAAGCAGTTTCTGGATTACAGTTGGACTTGGCGCAGTGTTTATACACGTTTGTTGGGGCGATGACTCTGAATCGGGAGGGTGTGAGTGGTGTGGGACAGCTTTTCTTCTTCTCTGGAGCAACTACCAACTTCTCTCAAACATTGAACAAGGAAAGCACAGTGCAGAGCCCCACAAAGTCCTTCCACCTGGGGGTGACCTCTTCACGCCTTTGTGCTGAATCCACTTTATAGCTGTGACTCAGTGGGACAGCAGGTGGCAGCAGTGCTCCAGAGCTGGTTCTCCTTCTGTTCCACCTGTTCTTCAAAAGGTTCCTGGAACCATGTGACCGTCAGCTCCTCATCACATGATCAACATCTTTCTTGAGTGTTTGCTCAGAGACAGCTGAGCCACCTGACCTGAGATGTCCCAAGTCTGAGCTGTGTTTGTCAGGAGTCAGACCTCACGTCATCAGACTTCAGACCCAGAACTGAGTTGGCGGATACTTGTTCCTCTCACCTTCTCTCTGGCGCTGTGTGTCTCACAGAGTGTGAACCGGGGAAGTTCGGGAGCGACTGCCAGCAGCTGTGTGAGTGTGAGAACGGCGGCCAGTGCGACAAAGAGACGGGCCGCTGCAGCTGCGGCGCCGGCTGGACCGGAGCACGCTGCGAGAAAGGTGAGTCTTCTGGAGGAGGGACGTTCAGGGGATGAGACTGAGCCCCGCAGGGACACCGAGACTTCAGGCTAACCACAGCCGTCACCTGTGCGCATAGCATGTGACCCAGGCCTGTTCGGTGCCGGCTGTGAGGAGAGCTGCCAGTGTGTCCGGGGCGCCACCTGCCACCACGTGACCGGCGAGTGTCAGTGTCCTCCAGGCTGGAGGGGGAAGCTCTGTGACAAAGGTTGGTGAGCAATGACGTCATGTGGATGTGGTGTAACTAGTGGTGGGACTGACTGACCCCTGCACTCCAGACTCACAAGCTACAAAGGTTTGTCATAGACAGATTTTATTCTTATGATCAGCATCACGAGTTGCAGTGCCGTGGTTAGTGTGTTGCCCTTTCGTGTAATGGAGGTGGTTATTGGTGCGATCGACAGGGCAGCAGTTATGGGTTTAACCTCTGCCCTTTCATCTGCCCCTCAGCCTGTCTGCCAGGTTCCTTTGGCCAAAGTTGCCAGCAGCAGTGCACCTGCTCTCCGGGAGTCTCCTGCCATCACGTCAGCGGGCAGTGCGGCTGCCCTGCAGGGGCGACCGGGTCCGGCTGTGAGCAGAGTGAGTGACCCTCTGAGACTCAGCTCAGGAGCCGAGCCCTTCCACTCAAGTCCATCTCCTGTCTCAGCATGTCTTCCAGGAACCTATGGCCAGAACTGCAACCAAGTGTGTCAGTGTTCAGAGACCAACCAACTGTGCCACCCGGTGTCCGGGCTCTGTTATTGCGCTCCAGGATTTCATGGCCCCAGATGCTCCCAGAGTAGGTTGGCTCTGAAGAGCCCCGCGTTCCCGGAGTGCTAACCCCTGTCTCGCCCTCAGTCTGTGGCGCCGGTCAATATGGTCCCAACTGTGAGCGAGAGTGTGCCTGTGAGAACGGAGGTGGGTGTGTTGCCGCCAGCGGCGTCTGCCAGTGTCCGGCAGGATTCATCGGCGCTCGCTGCAACATCAGTAAGTCATGGCGAGGCAGTGGGGGCTTTGGTGGCTGAGCGTCATTGACACCAGTGTGTGGTCCATGGCAGCATGTCCTCGGGGGCGCTATGGAGCCGACTGTGCTCAGGTGGCCCGGTGTGGAGACGGAGGGAACCACCCTGTGACGGGACAGTGCGTGTGTCCACCTGGACGCCGAGGGGACCACTGTGGACAAAGTGAGTCTCAGACTCAGACCCCCTTTGGTCTGGACTTTATATTAAAAGTCCTTAATATAATAGTAATAGTAATTTTTTTTAACTTTCTCAGCATCAAGTCCTTCAACTTCTTCTGTCCCTGCTTTTTTGAAGATTGAATTATTAGTGATTAACGTTTTTTCACCACTAAGTGCAGAGAGGAGGCCGGTCACTTGTACTTGACTCGCTTGTCCAAACTGCTGAGCGGTCGTCTTGAGAAGGTCTCATCTGTGGCACGTGTGTTCTCAGGCTGCCCTCCGGGGTGGTTCGGTCCAGACTGTGCGCAGCGCTGCAACTGCAGCAACGGAGGCATGTGTGAGTCTGTGAACGGTACCTGCAGCTGCACTCTGGGCTGGACGGGTCAGCACTGCGACACAGGTACCGACTCCACACACCAGTGTTGTCCCAACTGCATGTGCATCACTGAGTCTTGTCCACATTGCAGAGTGTCCCGCCGGCAGGTTCGGTGCCGACTGTCAGCTGAGCTGCGAGTGTCGGAACAATGGCACCTGCGACCGAGTGACGGGGGCCTGTCAGTGTGGGCCCGGATATTACGGCCACATGTGTCAACATGGTGAGACGGCGACATGGGAAACCAGTCATACACTCCCTGCTCCTCCTGTGTCAAGTGTGACCAGCCAGGGTCACCGACCCGCCCTCCATTGGTGTCTCTGTAGTGCAACTATGTATGTTATCAAACTGGGAACCTGACACACAACATTTCCTCTATCGACACCTTGCGTCCTTGTGTCTTGCAGCAGCCTCTTACTTCCATTTCAGACAAAAAATGTTCCTTTCTACTCAAAAAACATCACTTTTACCATCAAAACATTGAACTTAAAATGAAATTCAAAACATTCTTTTTGTCATGGTGAATCAATGTTCTGCTGATGTGAGTCCTGGCTCCAGTTCTAAGGAAATGGATGTCTCCCCAGATTATCAGCTAATACTGACTCATCTGTGGCGCAGTTGTGGTCATGCTAGTGAACTACTGAGGTCCCACTTGCTCATGGGGCTGCCACCCCTGTGTGTGTCATGTGCCCTCACAGCGTGTCCCCCTGGTTTCCACGGGCCGCAGTGTCAGCTGCCGTGCGACTGCATGAACGGCGCCTCCTGTCATCCGGGGACGGGCCAGTGCGTGTGTCCCGCCGGGCTCACTGGGTCTCGCTGCCAGAGAGGTCAGTCGCAGCTGGATGATGTCACCGTTTGGCTGGGTTTTGAACTTCGGTCTGTCTGGTCCCACAGTGTGTGACCACGGCAGCTTCGGCCTCGGCTGTGAGAGGCTCTGCAACTGCCAGGACGACTCGCCATGTGACCCGGTGACTGGGCGGTGCGTCTGCCCAGCAGGGAAGACCGGACCCCGCTGTGAGTTTGGTAAGTCGACTTGAAAAGCTCTCATACTATGAGAAAGGAGAAGGGCTCCCGACGATCTCTTCACTCATCTGGTCCGTCTGTCCACATCTGGTCCAGACTGCAGAGTGAATCGCTTTGGACCCGACTGCTCCCTGAGCTGCGAGTGTGAGAACGGCGGGCAGTGTGACCGCAGGAACGGCCGATGCAGCTGCCGGCCGGGTTGGACCGGACACTCCTGTGAAGAAGGTGCAGCCCCGCCTGTGTGACAGGTGTCTGAATGCTGTGGACGTGCAGAACCGCTGACCGTCTCACATCTGCTCAGGTGGATCTCCAGAACTCAGCAGCAGCAGGGGCGGCCCAGATGACAACTCATTATAGCACCCGCCCCCTCCTCGCCGGAGAGAAGCTTTCTTTGAACCGCTGCTGGGAGGATGCAGCCACAGCGTCTTCCACAGACTGAGGAGATCATGGATGCCACATTCGGAAACAACCTTCGAGACAAAGTGCCTTGAACTGTCTCCGCCTCACTTTCGGCCTCTGACCTCTCGTGGTGGTCCTGTAAATAACTAGTGCACAGTTTTGTACCAAAAGTCATGCATTACTTGGAGGTATATTTTGAGTCAAACCTGGACCTGTGTGAACCTGCATCCATGGCTTGTGTATAGATGGCTTGATATTTATATTTTTTACTGTCGAACGTTTGAAACAGCGATGGTGTGTGAATCATTAAAGCAACAGCGCTGACGTCCCTGTGGTAAATGTGCTGACATGGCAGGTCTGTTTACCCTCACTTGAGTGAGTCATTCTGGGTCCGATGGATGTCAGTTGTGGTCTGCTCCGGTGTCAGTCTTGCTCCTTGTGGAAGATCCCGGACCAAATACAGTACAAACTAGGATCTTCATCAGCAACAAGGGGGGAACCTCATGGTGTGTCTGAGGGTCCTCTAGACTCTGTTTGGGTCTGGGGGAAGTTTGTGGAGTGTCGTGGGCGTCCAGTTCTCATCTGTCTTTTCTATCTAGCAAGACATGAACAGCGTACATACACTGAGTTGCCATCGCCGGGGTCAGGGTCAAGGGTCGGGGCTAAGGGTCAGGGTCCAGGAAGGACTCAGGATGCGAGTAGGTAGCATTCCCACCATTCTTCTGATGATTCTGCTGGACTCCGGACAAACCCCTGAGGAAGTTGGTCAGCTCCGCACCTGCAGGGGGAGCCAGAGTCAGCTCTTCGGCAGGACCCCCCCACACTACCTCCCACAGGGAAGAAATGGAGCCAGGCAGAGTTGTCGTTCTTATTTTAATCATGATTCTGGTCAAGATCGAAGCTGTACATCCTAAACTTGAGTCAAGCACAGTGCCGAACGATGCCTGCTGAAGAAACAACATAAAAAGGCCGAGGTGATCACAACTGGAAACGTTTCTGTACAAAGGTAAGAGTATATACACCAGGTCATGGATGAAGTCCACCGGTGCAGCACGCGTGGAGGAACTAAGCTTTCGCAGAACATAAAAATAGATTCTCTTCTGTGGCTCCAGAGCCGACCCGTTACTAAGCCATGAGACCGAACCAGAACCTCTGGCAGCCTCCACCTCTGTTTTTCCTTCAGGCATCGGGACACTGAGTCACGACGGCGAACCTGGGACCGATGTTGTGTCGTCACCGGCGTGGAAACGTCGGACACAGTGACACTCCAGTCTCGGCCCAAACCCCGAAACCAAAAGACACAGACTCGAGGTTCTTGGCTCGGAGGACAGTTTCAACACTTTGGATCACCCGGAAATACCAACACAGCAAACGCAAGAAGACTGTCTCTCTCTCTCACTCACACACACACTTGAAGTCATCTGTGCGACAACACGAGGGCCGCGAACTGAGGGAGCTGGACGTGTGTTGAGATTTGGATCAAAAAACAAATCAAGCAATATTTCAGTAATGATCAAGGCGTGGAGTTGTACAGTAGGAGATTCAGACACGAATCCTCAGAGGAGCTGCTGACATCTGTTCCAAGAGAATGGTGGAATGCGCAGTGAACCTTTGCAGGTTTGTTCTGAAAAGATCTCTGTGGTTTTTCTTTAGAGTTGGAAACGCTCATTCTGCAGAAACTTGACCTTCACAAATGTAAACTCCAAACTCAACAGCTCAAGGTCATGAAGTTGTAGAGGGGCTTCTGTGTGTGTGTGTGTTCATGAGTGGAGCTTGAGGCCAGTGATACGTGTTGCTGCTGCTGCGGGGCAGATGACGTAGCAGCCTCCACTGAGGGCTTCCAAAGTGGGGGTTGGAACTAGGGTTAGTATCCCATCATTGAACCTTCAAGACCGTCTTCTTCTCGACAGCTTCCTCACTTCAGCGGCCCAACACGTCGCCGGACAAACAACCAGTCACTCACGAGTCTCCCAGTCGGTAAAGACTTGTCATCCACACGGGTCTCAGAAAGCGTTGGATGAAACGGGACGTCACATGCACTTGTGCTTTTGTCACAGTTAGAGAAGCACCTGAAGCGGCACGAATGAGAGGCGTCTGTAATACGTGTGTCATGTAAAGCGCACAACACTGCTCCTAAGCTGCTAACACGCATCCTGGTATACGACGTTTGTCTGGGTGCGGAGATATAAATACGGATGCTGGACTGGACACATGCGTGGAGATCCCCAGGATCTCGGGGGGGTTGGGATACACTTGCGTGTGACAAAGATCTTTGGCTCAAGCCACGCAGATTTGCACCTCAAAGTTGGGGGGTTGAACACGGTTGCTGCGCACAGTTATGGGGCAGGGAAGAGAGCAGCAACTGTAAATAAGGCAGAAGTTCTGACGGAGGGAAACTGAAGACTGGTGGGGATTCTAACGCGTCCTCGCTGGCAGCTCCAGCGGGGACAGACACCAGAGAGGATCCTCCGGAGCGCTGCGGGCCGTCAAACCAACAACCCTGGAACACGGACGGACACTAAAGTGCTGATCGTTGAAGCTGGGACTGAGGACACAGACGGAAGGGTCGACTTCCAGACGACAGAACAAACATGACTATGTTACATGTGCAGCGCAGGCCTTCTCCACTTCGTCCTCAAGCTAAGTCTGGCTGCCAAGCAAGCATGTGCTTGTCATTTCTGACTCTATGGTTTAAAGTGTGACTGAAGTATGAGCGCTATGTCGCTAACCTCTTTCCCGCCCACACTCGTCGCCACTTCCCTCCTCTTGCGGCGGCGGCGATTGGATGGTCCTTCTTTTTTTCTTGTCGTTTCCCTTTAACTCTAAATGAGGTCCCCTGGGTGGCCGTGGGGGCCAGACTCATGCGCCAGGGTCTCACTCAGTAAAAGCTCAAGCAAACAGAGGATCAGGCAAAGGTGAGGCGCTGCGGTAGCAGGCGGCCCTGCCGGGCGAGGCGGCGCGGCGCGTTAGGAGCGGTAGTCCTTTTTACTGTACGGCTTGTTGCCCAGGATGCTGTCCACCTCGTGTGTGATGGAGGACGACAACTTTGGAAGAACCTGCCGGAGAGAACAGACTGCTGTGACACCAGGGAGAGAAGGAGAAGACACACGTCTCCTCTAAAATGGACGCTGCTTAAGAAGCACAGAACTTCTCTGGCGACTTGAAACACTTTGCCACCACATCAGGAGCGACAAGTTGAACAATCCAGCCAAAGACACTCACGACCGCACGAGAGATCTGCTGATACAGATGTCCGCAGTGGCCTGGGTCTGCCCTCGGACCTCCTCCCAGTTGGACACCTTCATCCTTCAATGACATCAGGGCATAGTTCCAAGTGATGCCCCTCCTCCATGCTATCCTTCCTCGCTCGCAGCTTTTCATCAGCCTTTCTTTACATTATGCTTTCTTGGATTTCCTTCTCGGATAAAGGACACGCTTCTATTTCCGGACTTCTCTGTAGTAACACGGAAAGTGCCGAGCCCTGGGGAAATGTGACCATAGCATTTGGAAATGGAAATATCAGCGGAGGAGGGGGTGGGGCGCACACTGGCTAACACACAGACGACACTGGATGTAAGTCCCAGAGTTCTGCGAGGTACTCAAACCCCCACTGGCTTTAGAATCCCATTAACCAGTTAGGTCTTATCGGGAGAGCGGTGCTGGAAGCTGGACTCCCCTGGCAGCCCATACTCGGCTGACCTTATTAAGCGGGTACGGCAGAGCGGCCGAGCGTTACGCCCGAGATGTTCCAGGGAGTTGACGTGACACAGCAAAGGCCAAGTCACATCCCTGCAAGTCAGCACAACTCACCTGTATGGCTCCTATGTTCTCCATCAGCTGGTCAGTGCTGGACGCGCCTAAGAGGACCGAGCTCACCCCCTCATTCCGTAGACACCACGCTGAAAGAAGGGACCAGTGCAGAGCAATGACACAAACGATGATGGCTGCCACACATAAACACACGCTTGTCGAAAAATATCTGCTGCTATCCCACTTTTACTGAAGGTTTGGAGACACCAGGGTCACAGTTCTTCACCAACAGACACCTAGTTATGTTGACAGTCTGGCACTTCACTGTTGTCAGACAGGAGCCACAGCATCTTACCACTCTGGGTCAGCTCCGTTTGATCCAACCAATCTAAAATCCAAAAGTCAACCCATCAGGTTCAGGGAGAAGGAGCATCTTCAGGGCTCTCTTTGGATGTAGGATCGTGCCGAAGCCTGTGGGCCTTTATTGTCATCCACCACGTCTGACATGGCAAGTCTGATGTTGTAGATGGTCCTGACTTGGAGCTGATGTGAGACCTCTTAGTGTCCACTCAGGGTTCCCTACAAACACTGTGGATCGCCGAGTCAATAGACAGACAACCAAATGCAGCTCAGGTGGAGACCGACTAACAGGGCTGAGAAGGAACAACACAGGTATCAGGGAAATGTGTCTTTGTTTCTCCACAAATAACCAGGACCCAGAACCCACACATGCCTGGTCTCAGTCGACTGCAAAACACTGATATTAAAACAATGTGACCAAACTGCTCCGTAACTCGTTCCTGTGCTGCACCTGCGGCAAACATCTTGCTTCTTCCTGAGGCAGTAACACGCAGCCGTGACATTAGGACTCGGCCATGGTGGAGAAAGAGCTTTTGAATAGCTGTCGCTGCATGAAAGGAACGAAGGCATGAGTGAGTGGACCCACTGTCCAGTCGCGGCCACTCTGCTCGGCACAAACACACTTGTTTGTCCCGCTGCTATCACCACGGGCTGCATCACATAATGGAACCCACTGAGGAGATGACAAGACCAATGTTGGGATTATGATGCGCCACATGTCTTTGGCGTACCCCGGGAGCCTTTCTGATTCAGCCGTCTCAGTGATGCGACGAAAATCCTTCATTTGTCATCGCATCTTCACCTGCAGGTGCATCAATACGGAGTCACGGGCAGCCCAGCGTCTACTCCGTCACCGTCATGCATGTATTCAGTCCCGAGGCCTCACTGTGACGCAGTGGATGGGATGCCAGACATAAGTCGCGCGTGTTGCTTTCAGGATTTATGACAATTGGGAGAGATGAGGGGATCCGCTAAGGGGCCATGAAACCTCATCGACAGCACCATGTTACTGCAAAGGTGAAGGATGTGATCGGAGATCGACGCTCCAGATTTTGTTCCTGTTTGTGCAGTTGAACCCAAAATCAATATGTTGGTTGCAGGATGAATGTCTGGGGTTGCACGTTTGTTGCTGACACAGCGCAGAAGTGCAACAATGCAGAGATGCAGTCCAGCACAGTTACACGGCAGGTGATCCAGCTGCTGAGGCCTCACTCCATTATTCTCAAGAGGTTTCTCAAACCAAGTCGTTGTTTTTGAGAATGTGCCTAGTTGTTTTTCCTCCAAATCCATCATGAAAATCATGCACTTAAATTTGCTTCTACATTAAAGTTAAATAAATATTTATTATTCATTTGTTGAAGGGAAGTGGGATTTTAAAAAGTTTTTCTTTATTTCTAGCCAATTCATTTGGATCTCTTATTAAGAAAACAGTTATATTTTGAGAATTATTGGAAACACGATTTAAAAAAAAGAAAATAATATGCAGTATGTATGATTATATAGTAATAAAATTCCACATATTTTATGATTAAAGAAGCAAAAACAATTGTCTGATTGGTTGGTGGGTAGCACACCCCCTTCGCAGCAAGGTTGTGGGTTCGATTCCCAGATGGAGTTTACATCCCTGTGTGCGCGTGGGTTTCTCCAGTTTCCTCCAACAGCCCAAAGACACATGACATAATTGGACACTCTAAAATTGCCCCAGGTGTGTGTGAATGGTGTGTGTGCCCTGCGATGGACTGGTGACCTGTCCAGGGTGATAAAATAAAATAAAATAAAATAAAATAAAATAAAATGTCCTGCCTACAATTATTGTGATTCAAATAAACTAATGAAATATTTCTTGTATTTAGTCTGCCATTTTTTCTATTTCTTTAAGTGGAAATTAAAACAGATGAATGAAGGATCACTGCAGAAGCTTGAGGTATAAACGTCGATAACATGTAACATGACCCAACAAATCAGTGCTTATGACTGAAGCAAGTGAAAAGTCTGAAACTCTTTGAGGGCCTGTTAGGAGCCGGCCTCACACGTGTGCACGTTTTCACACCGCCCCCTAGTAGAACCAGACACCCAGCGGAAGGTTGTTGAGCCCGGCTTGACCCCAGAGGGACGGACAGACAGACAGAAAGAGAGAGAGCAGCAGAAAGTCTCTGCGTACCGATGGCGAGTTGGGGCAGAGTGCAGCCCAGCCGCTCCGCGATCGCCTGCAGCTCTTTCAACTTCGCCTGCTGACGCCGGCCCTCCTCGCTCAAGATCTTGTCCTTCAACCACTGGTACCCCTGTGGAAAACACAGCACACCTGCTCAAAAACCCGGCCCTGGTCACACCGCTGCCTTCAGCTCCGGTGTCAGCGGGGCCCGTTTTTAAACATGTGACTCTGTCTCCTGCTACACTCCGCCGCCTCCACAGACACCACAGATTCCTGGGCTGCACAACATTCTGTCACCAGCCACACGTTTGTTTCAAAAGTCTGTTCGTCATTTGAAGAGGACAGACAAAAGAACCTGTAGTGCTCTTGGTTTCAGGTTAATTCATGTTTGAATTGCATACATCAAGTGTTCATTTCATACAAATAACCTACAGATGGGTGGCAGGGTCTCTTATAGCGCCATCATCAGATCGAGCTTAAACAGTAAACCTGAACCCACATGCCACACAGAAATGCACCAACTGATCAGTCCAATCTGCACTTATTTAGTAATAACTGAAGTCACACACACAGAGGTGGCAGTTCAGGAAAAGGAAATGAAGATCCATACTCATGCACTTGTGGTCAAATACTTTGGGATTATTGCTGACTTCAAGATGGCCATCACATTGGCAGAAGTTTGGTGGCTCAGAAACTGCAGGAATGGTGAAGGTGCATAAATATATTGGGACATTTTTAGTATTTATTACTTGGTGTTCTAGTTGTGCTTCAGTTGCGCAACGGTACATAGAATGTACCAGTTAACAATATCATTTAAATCAAAGGTGTATTTCATAATAATTTGATGAGAAGGAATGTTGAACGTGAAGTAGCACAGCAGCCACAATTCAGCATTTGATAAACAACTTAGAATTTTAGTGTTTTCTTTGCCACAATTTCACCACGTGATGTGACAAGAATCCTAAAACTGAAAGTAATAGTAAGAATGTTTCTGTTTTGCAGTTTGGTCCTATTTGTACCTATTTCAAATCAAACATAGTTGGTCTCTCCTATCGACATTGGGATCAGTGGAGACATCACCAAGTAACAGAACCAACAGACATCCACGAGACCAATCAGGTGGTCGAGCATAACGCACCACAACAACATGGAGGCGGAACCAGCTCACAGTCAGACAACATGCCACGACAGCAGCACGGACAGCGACAGTGAGAGCAAGCAGGTGAGACTAAGAGAAGCCTGGTGCTTTCCTTCTAACTCTGGGAGGTTACTGGTTGATCGTGGGGAGAACTGCAGGTGTGGAGGGAACACCTTCAGTGCACCACTGGACACAAGAGCGGAGCGACGCAACAAACATCCACGTGTGATGGACGAGGGGGGGTGGAGGTGGGGTGGCAGACAACAGCTCTACCTTCAGTGAGGCTCGAGAGTACGGAGGCACCCTGCCGTCGTATTTTCCTGAGATGATCCCGCAGGCCAGGGGCGACCAGGTCATGGCCCCCACCCCTGTGTCACAGAGAAGATTGTCAGCACACAGTTCTTTTGCGCCTGCAGCCACGGATTGGTTCAGTTTGGCAGCTAACCACAGCACTAATACTAGTACATTTTAACTCACAACTACTAGGACAGTCTATAGCTCCTGGAAGCGCACCTATCTTGTGGAAGAGCTCGGGCAGCTGCACCTCCACTTTCTCCCTCTGGAACATGTGATACTCGGCCTGCTCACAGATGGGAGGGATCTGGTTGAACTGCCGTGCCACAGAGTAGGCTTCCTGAAAGAGCACAGGATGTGATCATGACCAGAGCGAGCAGAAATCATTAGTCAGCACATCGCCAATAACCCGCGCTGCTATTCTCGTTCCCGGGCGCCATGTCCTGGGTGACACTGATGTTTTCTGACGGTCGTCTTCACAGGAACCCACCATTATCTCCATCGGGCTCCAGCGGGACGTTCCCCAGTACATGGCCATGCCTTGATTTATCACATGAGTCATCGCTCGCACCGTCTCTGCACATGAAAACACAGGGAGAAATGCAGCCGCTGTCAAATCCTTGTGTTTGCAGCATTTCACTCTGCGGCCCCATCGGCACTATTGATGTGGCCTCTCATTGCCCACGGAATGAATGTGATATTTCCTGTCCAAGTGGGTGCTGGGGACGGAGGCAGGAAGGAAGGGAGAGTGAAAGCGCCATGAGTGAGGTCAGTGATGGAACGATCCCGAGTCAGACCAGAGGGTGAGTGAACCGCAGACTAAACTCCTCCACTGGGGTTCTCCTAAGATGAACACAAAACAAGCTGAAGTTGGTGCCAGTCTTCTGCTGCCTTCCAGATTAACCCCGAGACTTGAGGGAGGACGTGCAGCCACAACTGTCACCATCAATTCTGACTGATAACTAGCTGCACAATCATTCTTAACTGTGAAGCCCAGTCATACTGACACTGGCAGGAGACTCGGTTCGGTACTGAGCTACAGAAACAAGCTGGACGAGCTTTCAGATGCTGACAAGCCTCCGAGCAGTCGGGGTCATTTGAAAAGTCATATCCAGTCAGCAGAGACAGGACCGTCAGCGAAGGGTGAGAGGACCATATTTGGAACCTTCATTTCAAGTGAACCCTCATTTCATTCATTTCCTGAATCCGCTTATTAATAATAACCACATGTGGGTCTTCACACACAACTCACACTGAACCACTGAACGGTGTGGGGATGAAGACAGGAATTTAAATTCTCTAAAGTACTGCACAGGGGCGAAGGGACTTATTGGGTTGAGATTGGCGAGTGGGGACGTTTGCTGATATGTTTGTGAATATCAGGCGCCTGAATTAAGAGGATTTCCCTGAATACTGACAGAACAGCACTTCTGCTTCCTCAGACTGTTTACTGCCCTTCAGCAACACGGAGAATGAAACACTCCAGATGGAGAAACCATGTCAGAAAACTCAGGGATCTCCATGAAGTTTCACTGCAACATGGACTACTGGCAAAGTGACCACATGAAAGAGCCAGTCGGCCATGGAGCCGGAGGTGGACGGGCGACCTCCGACCCTGACCTAGCCAAAAGAGAAACTCGGAGACTGGAGCAGATGGATACTGAAAGAGCAGCTGAGCCCACACACAGGCGAGAACTCAGCCATTTGAAGGTCTCAGAATCCATCCTCGCTGCAGCTGTGGAGGTGGAAACACCAAGACAACATTTTAAAAATAGACGTTTCACTTCACGCCGGAGGATTGTACATAACTACAGTCGTCATAGAGACGGATCGCAGCTCGAGGAGAAGCAGGAGGAGGTGGGAAAGTTCATCAGACGACAACTTACCTTCCATGGGTGTGTTCGGGTCGGGTCTGTTGGCGAACACTACATCCACATAATCCAACTGGAGTCTTTCTAAAGAGGCTTTTAAACCTGACCAAGACAGGAGAGTGACGGAACGCGTGAGAGTGAACCACGGAGACCAACTCAGCCATGTTTTTATTTCTGAGCTGAACTTGATAAATATGTAGTAAAAGTGTGCGTCAAAGTACAGTATCACCATAGATCATTATTATGATCTATGATCACCGTTGATGCCATAGAAACTAATCACGAATCATCTTGTCTGGCTGAAAATGATTCCATCCAGACCCATCTGCCTGCTTACCTTCTATAATGTGTTTTCGGGATAAACCTCTCTCCGTCTCTGCTCTGCAACAATAACATGAAAAACAGAAGGTGTTTCAAACTGTTGGTCTAAGTACAAGAGGCCACAAATGAATGAACTTTGGTGGAAGTATCTGACACCAGATCAGTACGGGGGGGGGCGCGTCATTCTGCCTTTATCGGCTGCATCAGAAACAAATTACACGGCAGAATCGTTTCTCATTTGAACAGCCAGAGTGGAGGAAACTTACTTTCCGCCCCAGAAGATCTTGGTTGTTATCACCAGACTTGAGCGTCTGCGAATGGAAAAGAGAAGCAGGTTTAGTAACATGCTACTTAACTCAGAGGAATCATGCTCTTATCCGTGAGCAGGAACATACAGGTGAGACTGTGGGAAACTGCAGGAGTTTGAAATACATGTTCAGGTGACATATTCTTTATTGGTCCCACAGCGGGGTTTCACAACACGAACCCAAGGATGAGCAAGAGCAAACAAAAAAAAGATGTCTAACTAAGTTAGTGTGCCGTTGTACACAGACACTACACCAGGACAGAGCGAGTCAAAGTTCATTTATTATTGAGCTCTTTCAAGGGGAGTGTGGGCGCGACCCATTTTAATCTTTCATCTCTCCACTTTCCAGTTCATAAAACACAGACTCCCAGTACGCGAGGACACAATCTCAGAGCGACGGGACGGAAATTAAAAAAACAATTGTGTCTCATACCTCCATCCTTTCTTCTTTATGATGCTCCCGAGCACCACCTCTGCCCTGTAGCAGACGGAGAGAAGCAGCGGTGAGGAGATGGCTGGGTAGATAGGAGTGTTTACACAGACAGATAGCATTTCAAATTAAAGTATTTGGACTCGGCACATTTGCTGCATAATGCATGTGGGAGCTTTCAGAGGAACATGTTCAGGAGCGAGCAAGGAGTCTGCGAGTTTCGACTTAGTCAGGATCAGATCCCAGCTGCGCTGCAGGGACACTGCCATGTCACTCATTAGCAACCACGGGGTGCGAACGTATGACACGTTAGGGACGGGACGAAACCTGCCACAGCAGCCGTATCACTCATCCGCAGCATAATGACGTCTCTGAGCAACAGGACACCTCCTCAACTGTCTCCGCAGGTTTGAGGGAGTCCAGGATTTGTCAGGCGGTGCACCATAGAAACGGACTCAGCAAGTCCACAAGATAAAACAGAAACCGAAAGGGATTAAAATCAAACACTTCCTGGACGACACACTTGTCACTACGAGTAGATTGTTCAACCACTGGTATATGAGAACCAGAAGGACATAGACTCATAGATGAGCTCTGAACAGATTTACAGCCAGACGCACACGGAGCTTCATAGCTTACAAGGGGAGTGACATGTTCATAAAGTCCCAGACCGTCATCCACTACCTATCATCGAGTCACACCTGCACATCTTCATTCATCCTCAACATCATTGGTAAATGCTGGACTGCCACCACTGATGTTCTGCCATGTGCTTTACAAAGAAGGGATTCATTGACACTACTAGACCCTCTGTAATGGCTGTGTGTCGCTGTTTGGCTTTCTGTTTGTATGTGTAAGTCACCTTTCATTTCGATCACCTTATGAACGTTTTTCATCATCAGTGGTCCAGCTTTCTTCCTGACATCTGCACTCAAAAGCTTAATGGTATGAGAAGACAGGCTCCACCAACTTCCAGTGAGAGCACCAAAGAGACGATGGACTTAGCTGCCACTTGGCATGAGATGACCTCTCCGATCCTCCAGGTTAACAGCGTGCTGAGCCAAGAGCCGGCAGGGCTACAGTAGGTGCTGCATCACTCATTCAAGCAGATGGACACGCTCTTACGGACCCTGGGAGGGGAGCGGGAAACACGAGATTCTCTGTGTGGTTCCTTCCTGAATCGTGAGTAACTCTGGAATCCAAACAGAAGGTACAGTGCGCCGCCAGCATCATGACCTCATCGGTACAGTCCTTAATTGGGTCTTTATTCAACTGGATGGGCCACGACTGGACTAGTAGCATAAGTTGTGACATAATGCGGCGTTATTAATAACTCATGTCATGTTTACTTCCACAGTCCTGCCTCATTATGCTGCCTGTGTGCAGCTGCTTTAATACAATATTTTCCAATTAATGGACCACGAGCAGAAATCTCTACGCCTGCAAGTCAATAAAGGAAGGTCCGTTCTGCCAGCTGAGCGGCTTACTTTCTGGAGCCAGTGCTGCATATGTGTTTGCTGATAGCAGCCGGCACGCCTGATAACAGCGTCAGCCTTATTGAATGGACATATACATATGTACTGTATATCCACAACACACACAGTGAGGAGAACAAGAATTTGATACACTCCTGATTTTTGACGTTTTCCCACTTACATGTAGCATGTAGAGGTCTGTCATTTTTATCGAAAGTACTCTTCAATTGTGAGTGACGGAATATAGAACTAAAATCCTGAAATTTTTTTTTTAATTTAGATTTTTTGATTTGATTTTGATTTATTTTCTGCATTTCATCGCATACAATTACACTTTCTCATATATATATATATATATATATATATATATATATATATATTAAGAGAAAGTGTAATTTCATGCGATGAAATGCAGAAAATCTACTATATATATATATATATATATATATATATATATATATAGAGAGAGAGAGAGAGATAAATTGTCGACATGTGGTTAAGAATCACAATGTTGTCTGCTGTTTAAACAACTGTCGTGTTCTGAGAACAAATAGCCAGCAGTAAACAGATGCGCAGAGAAGAAGGAACACATTCAGTGAAGCACCAGACAGAAAAGTCAGAATGTGGAACCTGAAATCTGCCGCCGTGTTGCTTTGAGTGTGTGATTTGTTCTAGTCCTGTGGATGCGTAATGTAATCTGCTCGGCGGTGGAAGCTGCCAGGATTAACACCTGTCTAACACCACTTACTGAGACAAGTGATACACCGCCACAAATGTTTGCACCTGCTGAACAGATTTATGCTCGCCACCTCTAAAAGGAACTAAACCTTGGAAAGTCAGGCCCAAGCATGATTTCCAAAACCAAAAACCAACCCCAGAATGGCGTGAAAACAGAGACTCCAAAGTCTCATAAGCGCGTCATCCCAAACATTCAGGTCAAACATCTCATCTTCAGCTGGGTCATGGGGCAGTTGCACAAGAATCCTCGAACCTTGCTGCAACCTCAGTCACCTCTCTTCAGACATTCCCACAGTAAAGGCATGTTTCCATCTGGATCACCTCTCCTTCCAGCCTGTGCTTTCTGCGAATGCAGAATTTTCCTGTAGTGACAAACTTGTTTTTGAAACGGTTGGGAAAAAAAGATTAGACAGGAAAAGTCGTGGCATGTGTGAACCAGGCTTTAGTCCTTCAATACGGCATGCTTGCGATTTAAAGTGCAGATAATTTATTAAACTTCCTGCCACTGAAGCCGGATGAGATTCAACAAGGATCTCTCAAAACCTGTCGCCCAGCAGTGAAATCCATCGGACACAGTTGGACTTTTCGTTCAGCAGTTCTGGACCTGTCTTGTGCAACTGCGCCGAGATGGAAATGGATGCCTCTTTCTTTCACAAGTTCTTCGGAGCTTTGTGTTCACCACACTGCACTCTTCTCTCTGGGAACCTGGCTATCAAGGTTGTTTATGAAACATCACTCCCAGGATGACCGCTCCCAACATGGGCGCACTGAAAGCATGGAACTCTGGACGATAATAACCAACTAGAATACACTCAGTGGGATAAAAGCACCGACTTGGTGCTGTTAATCACAGACACTGTTGCTGAAGGATAATCCTATAGATTATTTCAAAGCATCCAAGTTAGTGTAAAGCTGGATTAATTCACATTCAAGTCAAGTCCATTTCTTTACAAAGCTCTCACAGGTTAAAAATACCGCGAGTCCCAGCTCTTTGAATTTAGATGGTGGACACGCTCAGATGTTCTGAAGCCTCTGAATGCCAGTGCAAGTGGCCATGTGTCAACAAGAGCAATCTACTTGGACATCACACAACATATGGCACAAAGAGGGGCAACAGTGTCTGAACAGTGATCAAATGTGGAGTGGAGACAGAAAACAAACAAACAAAAAACAGGTTGCATTTAGGAACCACCACTATGGAGGAAAGCAAGTCAATGTGTGAATGCAAATGATGACATTTGTGCCAGATGATTCTAGCTGGAGTCTTGACCAATACCACAAAGGTCTGAGTTGAGGACACCTCACAGAACCTGCAGCTCCCTGCTTTTATTATTGTCAAGTTTGTTCAAGCTGTGTTACGCTCATCATGTAAATGGAACATGTTACTGGCAGTCGTAATACATACACCCAAAATGAGAGTCTCAATGGGGAGACATTAGTTTTGTTATACTTTAGTGTTTTCAGCAGACAGACAGCGATGGGCCTCCACTGTTATTACCTCTGCAACAAAGAAGCCCTGAAAAGATTGGGGTAATAACAGATGGAAGAGTCACATGACCTCGATGGAGACAACACGTTGAAGTAACAAAATGACCCACAGACTGAGTGGTTAAGCGTGGAACTTCACTATTAAGCACGAGACACCAGCTGGTAAGGCAGACATGGGAGTTGTTTATAAATATGACTAGAGACTCAAACTGTCAGAAGCTCGCAGGCCATGAACATGGCAGCAAATTGTCCTCAACTAGAGTTTGCTCTTATTGCTCTTAAATTATTGCTGGGTCTTGTGTTACGGCAGTGTGTATCAGAAGAGCCACGCCATTGATGCCCTTTATTTTAGGGCTAATAACCTGCTTATAATGACACTTACTCACCCAGCAGACTTTTCACACTGCTGCTTTAAGTAAATACCAGAAGAGTGAAACACAAAAGTTTCATTAGTGAGGGACTTTGTGGCTGATGTTTTTTTAAAAGGTCAGCAACTATTCCTGCGTCGTGCGACAACAACATTTCTGCTAAAACCCCTGATATTTTATGGAGTAACTGAAAATATGACTCCCATAACAGCACAACTTCATAACACCCGTTTTTTTAAACACCTTTTAAAAGAGTGAGTTGTGTCAGCGTGGGTTGAGAGAACAATGTCAATCTAAACATAACAAAATAAAAAGAAAAATATGTCTGACTAGACCCACAACAAGTGTGATCCCTGGCTCCGTCAGTGAATCAGAAAACCTTTGCAGCAGCAAAACTTTGACTCCTCTCGCCTCCACTCTGAAACTGCATGATCGATCACGCAAACAAAAGTCGCTCCATCTTTGTGGCAGGATCTATACTCACTTCCCGGCAGCGTAGACCTCCGCTGTGTCAAACAGATTGATGCCATTTTCATAGGCCAGAGTCATCAGCTGCTCGGCCATCTGTTGAGAGGAGAGGCAAGAGCGGAGGGACGGGCGGTTATTCGAATATTCCTCTCTTCGTTATTGTCAACTTTATGCAGCAGCGGCTCTGAGAGTCGCTTTCAGGTAAAAATAGGAGTCTGAGGCAATCAGGGATCATGTTGAGGGGTTCTATTCCCAAACCATGATTGATGGAGGATGACAACATCCATATGTCCTCACCTCATCCGTTATCTGTCCTCCAAATGTCACCCATGTTCCTGTAGAGAGCGAGAAGGATGGGGATCAGTATTTAGGTACACAAACACGCAAACATCTTCCACAGCAATTTCAACTGGAGCACATGGAAGAACAACTTTATAAACAGCTTTGAACCAGAGCAGTAGAGATGTGGCCCGTTGTGCTTGGGGACTGTTTACAGTTCATTGATTCTAGGCTAAAAAATGAACTTGCTGATGTTGGTTTGCAGTATGGTTGTAATCACGATAAATGAAATTTCAACAATAATAATAATTATCACGATCAATACATTTTCATTCTATTCCATGTGTTGGACACTACGTCTCTCTTGAAACTGTTTTATGATGAAACTTATTAGTGGATATTGTCTCCAACATCATCATTTCTTTATGTTTAAATATAATAGTTAACTAAGCGTAGAGTCATATAGTGAGTCATTTAGTCATATTCTATTCTACAAATCATTATACAAACTGTCAGTCCTCTGTATTGTGTGATGAAAAACCTTTTCTCAATTCTCTCTCCTAAAATGGTGGTTTTCCATTGCCTTACTGAAGATTTCACTAATACTTTGACCGCTTTAGAATTTGTTGATGGTCCCTAACTGATGCAGGGCTGTAGTATTAGCGCTGCCTATGAGAGTGTGTCCGCCATCAGTGACGGATGGTCGCGTCATGTTCATGTATACAGCGAATGAGCCATGTGTTTATCAAATTTATTGTGCGATGCAGAACTGTCATCGTGGCGATTGTATTTGGCGGTATATCGTGCACTATAAGTTACCTCGGCTGACAGTGTGTGACGTGGAGAAAAGTCCTTCTGTGGTGCTTTATGGGTTACTGCCAGTTGTTGACACCAAAAACAAGCTTGCAGCCTTAAGACCATAGAAGTGCTCTGTTAGTAACAAGAGTCGTTCATTGAGCTCATGAGGCCTTCGGCTCTGTGTTTGTCTGAGACTGCGCTGAAGTTTTGGCTGCACGTACATGGTGCTGACCAATCCTTCATACATAATGCAGCACAAGGTCGCCTCAAATAGCGAGAACAAAGCGGATGAACTACAATACATTTAATGTTTAAACAGAAACAGAAGAGGAGCGCACTCGGATTGAGGGGGGAATTAAAAAAGCTGTTTCATTTACAACACACGCACACATTATGATCAGAAGGAGTCTCGCTGGCCACAGAGTCAGCAGCTCTGGTGTTTCCCCAGTCTGCAGAGGTCAGTTGCTGTGAGAAGTGCACAGTGTTGGAAACAGTGAGATGAAATGGTGACGGGGTCGATGGTGGCCAAGTCAGACCATGTGCTCTGGTTTCAGGGATGAATTGAGAGAGCCAATCTCACACAGTCTGTTTTCAAAAGACCCGCACCGGTCTAGTTTATTTTCCATCAAGTGCCCACTGATGGAACTTTGGAGGTCAGCGTCCTCGGACAATTATCTGTCAGAACCCTCATTCACTTTTCCAGCTATTAGAGCAACAAAGGCTCGCCTGCTGGAACGTGATCACACCTCCATCAGCGGCCCTTGACCCAGGCTCTGGCTCGCCGCCTCTATATACTACTAAGGAGATGAGCACTGCTGGTCTACAGCATACGAGAGCCACAGTATTGGTACCAACACGAGGACCTCTGTGGTCGTCGACGTGGCTAACTGCAGAGAAGATGTGGATGCAGAGCATGTGGATGAGGAGAGGCTGCATGCGGCTTTAAGATCCAAACCAACACACAGCAAAACAATCTTACCTAAGCCCAGACACGACACCCGGAGGCCCGACTTCCCGAGGTTTCTGTCAAAATAAAGACAAACATTTACCTTTGGAATCCAGCGAGGCTATAACTTTTGCTGGTTCTATGTCCAGACACAGCCAAGGAAACGGCTGTCTGTTGTCCTCCATTTGTCTTGAGAACAAACAAAGGAGTGCAAACAGCCATGTTCTGTCTCACAGCGAGTCTCCTCGCTGCAGAGGAAGATTACACTCCAGGTTGCTGAGGAAAACAGGCTTTAGGTTGAACAGTGGCAGCGACTTGTTAACTGCTGTGACACGCGCTCACTGGCTCAGTCAGAAAAGGCAGTATCTCAGTCGCACATACACTGTATACTGTGAGTGCTCTCGCAATCGTCTGAAGTGAGACAGAGGCGGGGGTTTAAGCAGACCCACCACGACATCCAAAGAAACGTCTCAGAGCGCACCAGGATCATTCAGCCGCCATCTGACTGAAATCCCCCTCCTCCACTCAGAGCTTGACTGCTCGCTACGACTCGCTGCTAAAGCTGGCGTCCCTGAGCCCATCACCACGCACGCACGCACGCACTCGCCGCTGACAAACAACACTTGTAGTCAGGTCTCCTAGCAGTTAGGAATTATAAGCACTTTGATCATAAGATGTTTCATTCATGCATGGTTTAGACCTGATGTAGACACACAACTTCATTCATGGGCTCAGGAAAAATAAACCTGTAAAAAACTGTTATGTTATTGAATTTGCTTTACTTTGTGTTACTTATAAAATAGACCTTATTTTCTAATCGAACCCTTCTTTTTATGCTCATGAACATCTTCACACGTCCACAGCACTGGCGGCTTCTAACTACTCCACGTCTCAAATCACTGAGCCTAACTTACTTATGGATCAGTCACAGTCCAAGATACATGTGAGGATAGGTTTTGGTTTTCATTCTTCTGGTCAACAGTGAAGCAGCAATGAAGTGATGAACAGCATTTGATATGAAAACCACAGGAGCTGATGTTTTATGTGCAACAGTCATTCAGAAATTGACTCAAACAGGACACCAAAAGACCTCCACAACAACATAAGGCATGGACAAGACCTCTGCCACAATGACAAGGCAGTCATTCATTCTTTCATGTGAGGTGTATGCGGTGAGAGGGAGGCACACCCTGGACAGCTCACCAGTCATCAATTAACCTTTGCATCTTCGGAGAGTGTAGAGACGTCTGATGTTCACGCAGAGACGTACAGGGTATAAGGTCAACCACTGTACCCAACCTCCCCTCAGAAAATCCTGCACTTGTTTGGTAAAGACAGCAAGCTCACATCCATCAGAGAAGAAACAAAAGAATTAAAGGATGAGGTTTACAGAAGACGGATCTGTCATTCCCTCGCTCACTCACTCATATGGCATCTTTAAAGCCACAATTTGCACTTCCTCTTTTAATCTGGTATAATTCATCTCATTTTGTCAGCATTCTAAGAATCCTACTGTACTTTCTGTCATTGTAAGCAGCGGGATCTTTAATCTCTATGGGGAATCCTTTAAAAGACTACTATGTCAGTGACCACTCATCACGAAATACAGCATCTTTATCTGGTCACCCTCAAATATATCAGCAGGCGAGGGGAAAATATTTTAAAAAAGTGCCATCAGAGATGATGATGTAACATGTGCAGGAGTCAAATCCAGAGTGTGGGAGGAAAACCACTACATCCATACAAGAGCACAGCTATAGAAACACAACACCGCCGTGTGCGTGAGGAGAGTTTGGTACGGCTGTACGTGTGTGTGTGTGTGCGTTTGTGTGGGACTGTGTTCGGAGGAGTTCTGATGGTGCCCGACTGCAGCAATGAGTAACAGATTTATTCTATTGTGATCTGAGGAAAACATCCCAAAATACGGTGGAGGATGAATATAGCAATCTGGCTGTTGTCATACCCGCCATGGGGGCTAAATTTGAGTTATTGTTCGACAAAAACATTGCCTTGAGTTAATCCGCTTACATATACATTCTTCAGAGAACCTTTATCTAATGATGTTTTTAGCTACAATTTCAGACACAAAAGTGTGAATGGAATGGAAGGCTGAGTGAGACAACGCACATTTCAGTGATGAGGAAAAGACGCATTAATAGTTCTTGAGGCCGATTTCTCTCGACAACATTGTTATAGAGATGTGATCTGGTCAGCGAGGAGGGCGGTTTGATTCAGAGAGCAGGATGACGTCACACATGAAGCGCCGGTGACAAGAATGAAGCCAGACCACGGAGACCACAGACTCTTCCGAGGCTCTGCGGTGACAAGGTTAACACAAGCCCCCCGCGGCAACAACACTGGAGCTAATCTATGATTAACAGCCATTAATTTGTTTGTGCAGAATCGCTCCCTGCGGGCGCCGTAGCACAGCATCGTGAGCACTGTCAGTCACAGACGAAATCAGCCACGGACCAAAATCATGACCCAGCTTCAGTGATTTCAACAATCACTGATAACAGTTGAACAGTCTTCAACTAGTATAAATAGTTAGTAAAATAAATAAAAGAAATAGTTAGTGAGAGAGGTGTGGACCTCAAGTCCACACTTCTCTCACTAACTATTTCGTCCACTGAAGCAGAGTCTTAATGCGTCCACTGATTTCACACTTGAGAATAATGCTCGCTCACTCAGGCATCTTTGTTGGTTTCGGTACAGCCCATCAGGGGTTGGTACAACAAGTCAGCCTCCTCTATCTAAACCAGGGGTGTGATCAAAGATCATGTCTCGAAACACTGTAATCTGTTGGCTGTCCATCAGGTGGTGCTTGTTTCAGATGACTGGTTGGTTAAACAGAGTGAGCTTGACTGCTGGGAACCAAAATGTGCAGTGCCCTGGCCCTTGGAGGACCAGTTTGGACACCCCTGGTCTAAACCTTCCTCCAGTCCCATCATCCATCCTCAAAACAATCGCTTTAGAATCTATGTATGATCCGCTTTGGAAGAACATATTTCATTATCGTCGGAGTGTCGGAGAGGTAGCCTGTTTGATTCCTGACGTGTTTGTGGTGTTGTGTCCCTGAGCAAGTGACTTAACCCTGGTTTGCTCCTGATGGTTCAGATGGCCCGCTGCGTCACAGCCTACTGCCATCAGCGTGTGAATGGGTGACTTAGTGTAAAGAGCTATGGTTACTGGATAAGCATGGAAAGCACTATATAAATAAGAGTCATTTACCATTTTTACCATTTCATTGTGGAATAGCGGAGGCGTGTTCCTTTGGGAGGTTATATTTGACACATTTCTTCTGAGACTGTACAGAAGACAACAGTACTCATATCACACCTCACAGTGCTCATTCACTCAAGTTCCATGATCCCTGGATTCACTTCTCCAAAATAAGGACATTCATCCCTCATCTCACCACAATTTCTTTCATCCCATCAAGGCTGCACCGACTCATTCTTTCCTCCGCCATACACCGACTCCAAATTCACACGCGGTTAGATATCATCCACCAAACCACCATCATTAAAGTCAAATTTACCATCATCTTAAATGCCCTTCTGGGAATTAGACCACAGAATAGGATGCAAAGCAAAACAATGTGGTTTCAACCAGATTTCTCATTTCCTTAAAAAGAGACAGAAGCAGAGTGGGAAAGAACTCAGGAGGGAAAGCTACAGCTGAATTACTTTTGCCTTCAGTCCAGGCTGTGTCTTCCCAACAGATAAATACCAGCTTTTACAACAACCTTGCCATTGTCCTGCTTCATCTTTCAGCAGGCTGTTGTGGTCAATAATTTACTGGACCGATCGGCGCTATTGTTCATGGCCGTATTGACCCTTTTCTGGGGACCAATGAGCAGGTGAGTTTCAGGTTTCTGCTGAGGCTCAGCAGACATGAAACCCAACAGTCACCCTCCTCTTTAATTATGAAGAAGGAATTCACAGTGGCATTGGGGTCCTCAATACGAGATTTAACAGAATACTCAAGAACAAATCTTAACAAAATAACAGGTCAAGACTCAGTTCATCATCTGATTTCCAAACAGTAAACTGGAAAAGTGAAGTCATCGAGGCTCAGGGTCAACCAAATATTTTATGTTCACCAATCAATTGCATCTGAACCGACAACCTTTTGAAGGCAGAAATTGCAAGTGACATGTGTTTACCCTCCGAAAAAGGTCACTCAAATGGTCGGTTAACAGAAGTCACCAAGAAAGTCTCAGTAATTTATTATTGATTATTTGAAGGATGGCTATTGAATTACTGGACCTGATGAAAAACACGCAGCGTGTGAGAGACAGACTTTATAGTCATCCATCAGGGTGGAAACTGAGCTCCTGCAGTGGACGTCAGATATTATCAGAGGGAACTGGACCTAATTCTGGGATTGAACAAGAACATGTCCTGTCATCGTGCAGCAGGGTTTGTGGTGAACCTGCTGAGAACCCGCTTTAAAGCATGAGTCTGACCATTTCTGCTTATATGAGAATCCCATGAGGCATTGCAGGTCAAAAATTAGGGTCACCACAAGAGGTCAGATCACGTTTCTACCTCGAAGCATGACAATCAAGCTCCAATGAGACTGCTGACCTGTTTTTTTCATTTTAAGAAAAAGAGGCTGACTGAGCACTGTACAAACAAACGACAACTCTGATCTGAAAAAAAATGAGGGTCGTTGGAAGACAGGTGCAGCTGTCGACACAACCAAAGAACAAGTCGCTACGCCTGGTCGGTGCATGGCTCAACAGTGCTGTCAAGATGTCATTTCATTAAAAACAATACGAAGCTTCAAGCAAGCAAATGAAAGTGAAAAAAAATATTGTTGACTCTTGCAATGGTGCATCCAGCAAACCTCTTCCTGTGGTAAGCCTGTGATGTCAAGTTTGTCCCGAAAATATACTGAATAATTCATGTACATGTGCCCAACATTAATATGTCATGATTAAAAGGAGATCTGGGTCTTCACTTGGTAGTTTGGTCAAGAGCATCAAATGTGGCCTTCCTGAAAACACCCGCGGGACAACGCAGTAGAAACTCCTCTCTAGATCAGCTGATGACTTGGTGCGTGTCAGGAGACGCGCTGCGAGAGGGAATGAATGTCAAAAACCCGGCTGAAGTCGGATGTGATGAATGAGAAAACAAGGTCATGAGGCTGTAAAGAGGGACGTGTTGAGTGCTATGTTCACTCAGCAGACTATTAATACAACCCCGACGGTGCCTTCCACTGGAAAACACACACAAACTCACACTGGGTGCCACCAGCTCCTGCTGGCTGCAGGTGGTTTCTTCCTGCGCTTCGCTTTATGTAACATCCACTGCACTGAAAGGATTCCAGGGGCAACGTGATGGAGTTTCCAACTCTCTTGGTCAGACAAAAGAAAGCCTGCGGACGAGGGTGAACCACTTTGTCCTGAAAAAAGCTACTCGAGCACAAATGCACTGATGAAATACATTTTTCCCAGCTCCACACACTCACTCGTCGATCCCACCCACAATTTTCAAAGAGAACGGGATGTTCTGTGTGTTCCAAAGAACCATCATGCATTTTCAAAGGTTCCTGTACCGTAGAAAAACAATTCCAAATTCTGCCAGAGATTACACAAAAGAAGGTACTCAAAGTGCAGATCTTGTTGGAGGAGGAGAATTGGTTTTCTGACACATCATAACACATGTTGGACCAAGAATGACCACAGTCGCATGCACACATTTGTCGGAGGAAGGCGATAACTGGATTATGACTGTCATGGAACCATTAGAATGTAAAACTCATCCAAATATTAAGCATTCTATGCTATGTCCTTTATTTGTACCACAGTGGGGGAATTTAACGTGTCACAGCAGTCAATGACAAGAAAAGCATAAAAGACGTTAAAGATACACAACAAGATGCACAAGACCTTCACAACGCACCAGCATACACAAAAAGAGAAAGCTACAAAAAACAAACCCATATATAATACAATACCCATATCATATTCGAAAATAAAATAGAACAATACAAAAATACAAAAGGAATAACAGTCTTTGGGAAAATGTACAATGAGTCCTCTCAAAGTTTACTATTATACAACTTATATATAATCTATGACCGTTCGAGCCCAAATGTTTGAGCATAATCAAACTATGAAGTGCATTATATGGAGCGCTCAGCTCGATTGTAGCCCACTAGAATGGTGGTTTCTAAGGCAACAATTCTGTTTTCTCTGCTGCCATGAAAACAATGTCAGTGAAGTGATGAAGGCAGCAAGAATAAGATGAATACGAAGCTCATCAATGATGTAGATAGACATGGAAAATGAAGACATGACAAGGAGGTACAGGTGGAGGAGTCTGACTTGCTGCGGCAATAGCAGACAGGAACTGACCCAAGAAGAAGCAATAAAAGCAAAAATAAATCCAGAGAGATGTGTGGAACTATGCACACAGACATAGTCGGACATCAGTCAGGGAACTTCAACTCAATATTGTCTCAAAAGTTCAGCTTAACTTTAGACAAATGGCTTCTATTATTCATCCAAAGGCATTTCAGAGGAAAGTGAAAATTGGTTTTCTGGACCATTCTTTTCACTTCAAGGCTACGCTGCAAAAGAAAATGACTTTATAAAAACGATGTTCTCGCAGCTTAGGTGAGGCGAGGCTCATTCACCACTGAAGGCTGATGTACAAAGCAACCATTGAAAGCAGGAAAGATGCTGGGAACATGACCACAAGAGACTCTACAGCAAAATAAAATCAGTCAAGCCTGATTAATGAAGAAATGTGGTGAATGTGAAGCAAACACTGTCAAGTGGTGTGTTTGTGTTTGGACTCTTATTACTTAAACGTTAACCCAGAATGGACGGGTTTGAATTTGAGATCCTATCTGTTCAGGCGATCAAAGACGGTACCAGACGATGAAACCATTGATACACATGGCAGGAAAATTATTTAACTTCAGGATTTAAACCAAGAGGCAAAGAAGAGAAGATGAAGTTCCGGGTGAAGAGAGAAGCTCATGCATAACAGAAGCTAACATCTGCCTGCAGTTACGCAGTTCATGAGGGCAGTAAACGTTGTTTTCTATAGAGCCTGAACAGATTGTCAGCGCCGAGGGTTTGTCCTCAGGGTGAGTTTGTTTTCCTGCTAACTGGCATTTTCAGACACTCTTCTCCAGGATCAATCTGCCAGTGCCCACGGGAGGCAAGTCGCTATGCTATGTTCTGAAATAAACCACTTGTGAAATCCCATGAGGGAAACACGCAAGGTTTGAAACGCTGCATACAGAAGTCAGTGGAAAACAAGCCGTACACAAAATTGATTTACCAACGTGGAAATAAAACTGCTTCAACCACTATGGACGGCAATACAGTTCGTATAGAAAGCAGGTAGTTATTTGTTATAAAATGAAGAAGAAATTGAATGGCATCACACCAAGCAAGACTCAAATTCATTTGGGTCAATTTCCACTCATTGCTCATTAGATTTTTTTTCAAACCATCGAGGCGTCGCCACAGCAAGCCAGCCACCTTCATCTATCATCATCATCATCATCATCATCCTCACACCCGTCCTCTCCACTGCCTCATTCATATGCTCTCCTGGCTTTAGTGACCATTCAACAATAATTCCAACCGGCTCCAATGTTACTCAGCAGAACAACATGATCTAACTAGTTCTATGAGAAATTGCATCCACAGAGGTTTTATAAACACGGTGCCATGTGAGACGAGTGACTGAAACACACACGGCTACTGCTAATTAAACTATCAGAGCGGCAGCTGTCTTCCATCGCTCCCTCAACATAGCACAAGTGTTTGGACCATGTGGTCAACCACTATTTTAAAACACCGCCCTCATCCTTGCTCAACACAGGCTGCACCTCAAATGTGTACAGTGAGGTCTGCATCCATGAATGACGCGACCCACTGCTAGGTAATTTCCCTCCACACGCCCCGGGCAAACAGATGGCGAGAACTCCACGCACGGTTAAAGCTTAACAGCTAAAGTAACTGAGGCTGGAGCCTAGTTTGGCCTACATGTTGGGCTGTGGATGTTCTGTTCCACTACCACAGTTTATTCATGATTCATTTTTCAGGAGGGTGTACGACACGCTGGCTCGCTGATGAAGAGGCCTCACAACGCAGGGAAATCATCCAGGCATGCGCCCACACTCCCAACGCCCTGTCGTTCGCTCCCACTGCTTTCTGTCACCCACTGATGCATCCCAAAAGAAAAAATACTGGAGCCTCTTTATTTCGTCACAACATTGTCTCCGAAAACAAGTCCAACACTTCTACATTTTGCTGCAGCTAAATGACGTGTTACAATTATGAAGTGAAGTAAAGATAAAGTGAATCATAACGTCAAGGTAAAGGTGAATCCTGTGACCACATGCTGGGGTCAAATGCTCATGACTGCTCACTGACATTCATGTGATCTAACCTCACGTTTCAGAAGGACGTCCCCGTGAATGGGGAGCCACAAGTGGACTGGTACTGTTTCATCACATGAAGAGAACTGGAGATAGCGTCGGCTAACTATGGCACAATAAAAATCAGAATGAATTGAACCTTCTGGTTAATGCATGATAAGCTCAACACGGTTTATTCTCAAAATATTTACTCTTTATGAAAACACAAAGCTGTTCAGGTGTACACTATTCATAAATGAAATTATGAATAAAATAAATATAATAAAACAAAATCTAAATGTCATAAAATATTTTTCTTTTTCATAAACAAAGCCCAAAGAAGACAAGTGAAGTGTAAATGAAAGTATCGCCATAAAAATGGATTTTAAAAACAGTTGGGGCCGCAATCACACTCTTAATCATTTTTTTCTTTTCAAGAACTTCTCCATAGTTGGTCAATTCAATGACGCACTGATGGCACCATATGTGGCAAGTGTATTAAAACCGAGCATCTCCCACACGGAGCAGAGGTGTAAAACAAAAAACTTTCAGCGGCCCTCTAGGGGGCGCTGGTGGCCCAACTATCGGCCTCAGCCTATATTAGTTATATCAGAATCACTAATATAGATAAAAGTTTCGAGTAAAGAACCAACACCAGACTGTCACTGCAGTTCTCCACCTCAGGATGACCGTCCATCAAACTGATGGTGTTAATCCAGTGTCTACTCACTGTCACTTCAGAGGAGCCATAGTGAGCAGCTCTGTTTTAGCTAGCAGAGCGCGGCAAGATTAGCACAGACATGGATCCAGCAACAACGCCTCGTCCTGTATACATTCGCTTCGAAACCAGGCACATGATGGAGCAGAGAGGCGCAGGCGTGAAATAGATGCTGACTTAGCTTAGGACTGCGTTTTAAATGTGATGCAGAGAAATAAATCTTCAGCCAAAATGAACACACACAAACACGTGACCCATTAGCAGCGGTGGATCCGGCTGCATTCCCAGCTCCGGGTCAATACCCGGAGTCATTTTCTGGAGAGCAGCGAAGCTATGAAATGATAGTAAACATTTAAAAATTACGCATTCTCCAGCATGAGAAGAGCACACAAACGCCATCCTCTTACACAACACTGCCTGTAGTGATTTACTGTGGCCGTGACTCACCATCAACTGCACAACCCTAAAAACCAAGACAGAGCATAAAGGTGAGGAATTCTACTGACAGTCTGGTCCTAGGCGAGTCGCTTCCGGGGAGGGGGGTGAAGGTGAGTCACATGTAATTTGGAAGGTGGCTGCAGTAAATGACACACAGTGCGACTTAGCTGAATTGTTCCGTGCAACTCTGGACACTAAAAATTCAAATAGCTGCCTAGCTGACCTCAGCTGAGCAGTGTCTTCGGGGAAACACTTCTGATCACTGAAGTCTCCTGGCAGACACTCACTGACCAACACAAAGCTCCATGGTCATTGGCTGGTGTGGAATTGATTCGCCCAAATGAAGACCGAGCACAAGCCTGCTCCTCGAGGCACAAGGACAGAAGCAATGTCACGTAAGAGTGAGCTTGTTTGTGGTGAGGCAGCACAGTCAGCTACTACCTAGAGAGATGTTCACTTTGATGGTTTCAGCAACCTTGCGGGGGAGGTCACTGGTCCCCAAGCCTCCGTCTTCACCCACGTATGTTGTCATCAAGCTCTATTCAAGCTCCAGGCTGCCATTTATGGAGAGGAATTTTATGCAAATGGCATTATTTGGGATATTACAGGGCTCAAAGAGTGTCAAGAAAAGTTATTTTGGGTGGATTAGAGGTGACGGCAAAGGGTCTCAGCTAGATTTTACATATTTTACTCATCGTTTGACACTGAGTAATGTGAGGCTTCGGATCTCGAGTGATGCAAAACCACCTTCCAATGAAGCCTCTTCAGAGAGGTGGGGTTGATGGGACTACAGTGTTCTGATGAGGCTCCGGAACAATGCATAAATCTGCAGCAAAAATATATTGTCTACAAAAGGTACAATGCTAAATAAGTGTAAATCTAGGTCTCAGTGAATCAAAGCCAGAACCGAAACCAAGCCTTGGTGACGTCACTGGAGGTACAGTAGATCATATAGAGTAGGTACAGTAGATGTTGTCACGCCATTAGAATGCATGTAAAAAAGTTCCTCAGTTTCAGCATCAGAGGAAAATGCCGAACCGTTTCATGACAGCTGGATGTTTCACCGCTGCCATTGAGCATGGAAGCCTATTCTAACCAAAATATACATCTGTGTTTCGCTCTTTTGCTGGATTATAATCCCCTTAAAGTTTGGCTCAAATGGGTTTTGAAACCAACAGCCCATGGTTTTCGAACATAAACAAATGCTGTGATGCCAGTAACGTATTGCTTAGTAACATGTTAGTAATTTTTGTCATCTGGAAGTATTTATATTTAGTATCTCCGACTGTGTCTTTGGCCATGACCTGTCATGTCAGTCGTGTTTTAAATATCATGGCTAGACACATAATGTGCAGAAACAACGATTAAACCATTAAAGAAAGGGAAGAAGGCATCGCAAAATGTGTGGGAAGTGTGGAGATGTAGCGTTTTGTACTGCTGACCCTTCATAAAGGTGCAGTTTGCAGAAATATTTTTACAAAATTCCAAAATAATTTATCATAATGTTGATGCATGAGTCCTGGGCTCTGCTACCAAGGTTTGAAAAAAAACAGAGAATGTGGTTTTTCTGGTCAGGGAGTGTGGTTTGGAGTCTTGACATTGATATGCTCCTGTCCCGAGTATGGAAATTTGCTGGAAGCACGCCATGGATCGGAAAGTTGCAATACCCACTTTTGCTACAACGGCTTACACAGCAAAGCAGCCAAAGAAAAGGAAAAGCGAATTGGTCAAGAGATTAACAAACCAGAAACAAAACATGGTTAAAAATGGGCGGTTTGTTTGAGAGAGCATGGACTTTGGGATGGCCACGGAATAAAGCCGGAATCTGAGCTGGCAGCTGTCCTCCTGGACGGGCAAGCTAATAAATTAATGTGTTTCTAACGCGTACTGTTGCTTCTAAAGCATATTATGCTGACTTTTGTGGACACATATGCGGTGCTAACAAGTAGCAATCTACTGATGTAATTCAACCGCAGCTGCGGAGAAGTTATTTGTGTTTAGAAGTTTAAGACGAACATAACTTCGAACGCATTTTTTTGTATATGTATGTGTATTGTATATGTATGTATATGTCTGTGTTTGTTAGTGTCCCAGAACTGATGTGGAAAAATTCCAATCATGTTTGTGTTGCCAAAGAGCACCGAAACGAAATTAAAGCATTCGGCTGCCTACAAAAAGAAACTCGCGCTTCACCGAAATTTCCTGTGAAAATATACCTGTGTGGTGTCTTGTGATCAAATGACTCTTGACTCGGCCGTTGAACCGCAGCTGAAATAAAAGGACAGCTGGTTGGTTCAGAGGTGTCAGGATGCTGAGCTGCAGCTACCTGTCAGTGGCAGGCTTCCAGATCACAGTCATATGCAGGTGTGAAGTTTGGTTTCAGATACTATTTGGACATATTTTATAAAACCATATTCAGGTTATTGTCAGTTAATTCCATTGAAAATCCACAAGCACCAGGTTGAGGATACCACGGTGTTGATCTGAACATGGTGGAAAATAGAGGTCAAGCAGCCAGGGTCTTTTTCGTGAAGGAGGACCACGTACTAGATTGACACTTGGACAGGTGCAGCATCTTCAGCTATGGAGTAGACAGATCGCTCTGTCTATATGAGGCCAGCGCAGAGCCAAGCGACCAAGCTCCCAACACACAAGAAGATATGCAACATCCAGACATCCCCTTGGAGAAACGGTGAGGAGACATTTCACAGTTCTGAAGGGAGTAAGGTGGAGGAGGAATCCTTGGTAAAGAAAGTCAGGGTCTGAGCTGAACTGCTGGCCCCATGAAATTGCATTGGGCAAGTGGAGCATGAACCCTTTGAGGATGACGTCAAAAAATTACTGCTTAGTAAGGTGATTGACCTAAAAGAAAAACTCAATTCTTTGCTTTGATTTGTTGCTCCATCAAGAGCTGCATGTTTGACATATAAGCGTTGACATGAATTTGGCTCACTGTAGCCCACTGGAACATCACCCAGGCCTACTGACAAACATAAACCTGACTTTGTCCAAGCCTCTCCTTCCAAACATTTGACCCTATAGAAGCGTCTCAGAGCCTCCCGCTCCTGTGTTACCTCCAGTTTTCATCAGACACACAAGCCTGCCCCACAAACGCAGCCCTTGCTGTACTTCAGACGAGACCGCAGAGAAGAGGAACACAAACAGCCGCTGGCCCCCGAGCTGAGAATGTTTTCACTCATTCAATATCATTAGCCTCAATAATGTGGCAGCATGGCGAGGCTGCCGACAGCAAATCGCAGATAAAAAGAACATGATAGTTCTGAGACGATCACTGATGACTGATGTGCTGCCTGAGACGAACAGAAAACGCAATGCACATTTTATGTCTTGTTAATTAAATAAGTGACAGAAGCTCCACCACAAGGTCCAGAATCACTCAATTCCCGGCGTGTCGGTGCTTTGGTGTGGCACGGAGCTATGATTTTGTGTGATGTAAAACATGCGGCACACATTTAGACCATGCTCAGGTATTTTGTCAAACACCTCCATATGCATTTCTTCTAATAACTGCTCCCCTCGCTGTCAAGCTGTGAGCTTAAATCATTTGCCACGCAAAGGCGTTTCTGTTTTGCATGAAACGCTTGCATGCACAGAAACCCTCAACTGCCTGAGTGTTAAATATGCAGTGAAGTAGATAAAACACAGTCATTAATCTTCTCCCCCTCCCCCCCGACCCAGGGATTTCAGCACTCTCTATGGAGAAATAATTTCACTTTAAATTAAACCGTTTTATTCAACGGATTTTTAACATATCTCGTATGTGAGCAACACGGTGAACCGGAAAGATGAAATGCAACGTTTTTACAGCACAGTGAGACGTAAACAAGAAAATCATACAGGATGCTGCTGTTGTACAGAGATGAATTATTATTATTTTTTAAGTTGTTACACTTCCTGTTTTCATCTTTAACACAATGAGTAAAGTGCAGGTCCAAAAAAAGAAAAAATATATGTTGTTGACAAAAATATGGAGCATTTTTGTCCTCACAATAAATTAAGTAAACACTGGCATTTATATGAATATGCTTTATAAATATAGTAAAACATAATTTCAAAACTTCATTTAGCCACTTTCACCAAATTGCTAAAATATAACATAATAATAATAAATAAATTAATATGTAATACATTTTAGGTGAAACACTAACCTTGATAATATTGATAAATGAAATATATTTAGGATTTATAAGCTTTGTCTTTGAAAGTTCCAGGAAGTCTGATAATTCATAGTATTTCTGAATATGAATTAGCAGCTCTTCAAAGGAGGAGATCATCAGAAATCCCATACCTATACTTCATGCCAGTCTTCATGCTTTGCTCACTGGACGATGGAACACTCTGAACCGACAGCTGCCCGAGACTGCGAGCCACCATGGCCACGGCACGGAACTTGCTGCGGGTCCCGGTTCCAGGGCTGTTGGCGTTTTGTCGGTTCAACCGGTCCTCAGTGTTGCGGCTCACCCCACCACGGTGGTCCGTGCACACCAAGGAAACCTGCATCTTGGGTCTTTGGCGCTTGCACGAAGTGCACAAGTTCTAGTTAGCACACCTACAGATTGTGAGGACCTTCCGGCGCTTCAGTCTATAGATGGCGGTGACCCAAAATCAAGCCTCACGCTCTCCTGTTACAAATCACTGCCAGTTGATACAGTAACAAGCTGTGAGTGTCCAGGGAGGAACGGAAGGGCAGAGGGTCGGAGAGGTGTGGGGAAATGAAAGCACCCACTGAAGGACTGCTGATCAGGTGAAAACAAAGAAGGTCCCAAAGGCAACATGACTTCCATTAAGGAGGCGTGTGAACCCCAACTCTCCTTGAATCATCTGGATGTTGCTTGTTTTAAATGGTGTGCCTCAGAGATGGAGAAAACACCTCCAGCTGTCAGATCTGCAGGAGTAAAAACACATATCCAACCAGAGTATGACGGAAAAAAATCCAAAGAGAAGCCTGTGGGTTCAACCTCCAGATCTTCTGTGAGAGACAAATGCCTGACCCCCTGACAAAGGCTTCCCTGCGTTGACCATTGCCTGGATTAAACTTCCATCTGCATGCCTCAGCGAAGAGCGGCGTGGTGCACGCAGGCGGGCGACGGGGGAGAGAGAGAGAGAGGGAGGGAGGGAGGGAATGTAGTGGGAGGGATATAAGAGAAGCTCTGAGGAGGAACGCTCTGAGTGAGAGAGCCGGGCATTAAAATCTGCTGAGAAGAACACGCGCTACCCAAATCTTGTAATGCATCTTTCTCGCCTCTCTCTCAGTCATTTCCCCTGGAGTGAGGTGTGCAGTGGCTCAGGATGTCAGGATGTCAAAGGAGGGAGAGGAAGGAAGGGAAACTGGTCAGGACTCAGAAACAGCCCACAGTCCAGAGAAAAGGGTTCTCACTTTGGTCTGCTTAACTAACCATGAAATCATTGTTACATAACTTTGGTATCTCAGAAAAAAGACAGTGTAGTGTCACAGATAAACCAACAGTGTGTGTTGTTAGTCTCCTTCAGTCCAGCTGTTCTTCTTGGTCTTGAACAATCAGGATTCATTGTAACTAAGATTGAACTCTGAGGAAAATAAACAGTCGTCAGCTGTGAATATTTACGTAGGGGATGACACTCACAATCTGACCAGTGGTTATGGGCGGGGTAAAGCCTTACCATCCCAGTCTGCAGATCTCAAAACAACTCTGAAGGTGCCATTGACCTAACTGTATGTGCAACATTGGATGGGTGAAGCACCTGTCACAATGATGCATGGCCAAGTTGGGTCAAAAGGAAGTAGCAACCTCAAGAGATTCCGATGCTACAACTATTGCTTTTATGTGAAAAGTGTCACTGATAAGTCAGAAACAGCAGCTGCTTCAAAGTCGATCTCAAACACGCAAGTCGCAACCCTTACTTCGTGTTGCAGGTATTTTTGGTAAAGGGCAGGGCATTATTGACCTGCACCAAAGCAGGATGGATGGGTCAAGAAGGTCACCCATAACAATAACTAAAAGGCTGTAGACAGTCATTCAGGTGAAAATGGATCAGTGGAACAATGAAGGCACGTCCTGCGGGTATGATAATGCGTGATAGCTGAAAGTAAACACCGTGATAATTAGACTCAACACAACAGTGGCTGGAGAATGAAGAGACACACCCACAGACTGTAACACAATCCTGGCGCTTATCTGAGCAGACCAGCTAGTGTGGCAAGGAGATAATTAAAAGAGATGTCACCAGGAGATGATGGGACGGTACAAGCCCATCACTGGATTCCAGCACGCACGCCTATTCTTGAAACTGTGACCTTTTGCTCCCTGTAATTCAAAATAGAGCCTTGACAGAAAAGGGTCTTTAATTCAGCTGAAATCTGATTTCAATTTCACCAAGTGTCCAGGGAGCAGACGAGCGAGACAACGGAGCGGCAAGCTGCGCTTGTCGGCCAATGTTCCACCATGAAAGCAATCTCAACACCCAGACAGCTCCTGGGTTAAAGTCACAGCCGTTAGGTGTCGCGGACAGATCATAGGTTGGAGCCGGTCAATATGGGTTTATTTGGAAGCATTTTCTTGAGAAGAAAAACAACATTGGACTGGTTGGTCTTTCGACATAGAGAGCCCAACTGTCTGCACTGAGCGAACTGTCATCAGGGAGAATCTGGGCGTGATAGGAAGCTGTGACCGCTGCGAGTGTTTTAGGTTTAACATTTAAACCAAGACACAATATTGGCAGACAAAAAGCAGTCTCAGTACTTCTGGGTTCAGGACTAAGATGCACCAAAAGCGTGACGCCACTTTTGCTGCGGACCCCTGCAGCCATCACATGGAAAGGACACACATAATTATATGTAATTATCAAGCAATCTGGAACATTCACCAGGGCTATGCAGTAACATTTGAGCCAGTTACACAAGAACATCTCAGCAGTGATAATGCTGCAGCTGAATGCCTGTGTCTGCCTGTGTACTAAAGATTCCAGAGGAGGGGTGGACGGCACTTTACTGCGGCACTACGTTTATGACGCACAAAACTAACTTCCTTTTCTAACACCACCTGTATGGTGGCTCCTCACCCTCCTCTAGTTCTTTTTGCAGGAGTCATCTCAACATCATCAATCCGGTCATGAGAGAGCCTCAGTGGGAGCAGATTTCTGTCAGCTGAAACAAGCAGCACCTGACTGACAGTCTTCAGGCACCTGTTTGGTAAAAAGCATCCTCTTTATTATTTGGAATGAAAACCGGTACCCACTGTGGCCCTTTGTGGATCAGCTTGAGACACCTGGGCTAATCCGTCAGTCCTGCTTCCCTCACTCATGAACAAGATACTTGAACTGCAGGAATCACTGTGCTGCAGTCAATGACAACCTTTTAGCGCTTCAAATAGCCACCAGTGTCCAGAAGGTTGATAATCATTAATCTACATAAACAAAAATCTCACAAAAACCATTCTACATCAGTGACTATAGCTCCCATAATAACAGGTGGAACGCCTCACATTCACTGACAGTAGGATGTAAAATAAAGTGTGAGAGTGGTGACTGGTTTCTTGTAATCACAAGCTGATACAATGTTCGTTGTCAAGCTACTGATTTATGTGAGTCTGAAAACCTACGCATTTATGGATCAATGAGCAATGGCCAGTCCAGTAATCAATACAGGGACACATCAGCCCAAAGACTCCATCACTCTGCCGCTCTGACATCACAGACGTCTCCACTGTAATAAACAATAGACAGAGAAGAAATGATCACATGCACCGTCAACATGAATCAGAAAAAAAGTTTAAAAAAATCTCATTTAACAATCCCATTTGACTGGTTGATGCACTAACAAAAACAAAAATAATCGCATGTATCTGTAGAATGACTTGTGACATCATTTGTTGTTCAAAAAAAATAATGACAAAACCCCAGCGTAGGACACTCCCCCATCGTGTAATACGTTGGCATTGGGAGAGTGGACTTTTGTGTCTTTGCTGACGAAAAAGGCAGCTTTCAGTCTTGCATGTTGACGCAGTACATTTTCTACTGAAGCACATGTTCCGAGGCATGTCACTTAAAAGAAAGACAGAGGTAGGGGTTCGGTAAGTCGCAGGATGGTGCTTTTGTTCTCCACTTACCGTGTCAATTGGTATTTAAAGCCCCTCAAAGGAGGAGAGCCACGTAATGCTAATGGTTTTCAGTCCATTGAAACACCAATGTGTCAACATGCACTGCTCAAGGCTACGTTTGGCATCTGTATAGGACGCAAAAGCCCACTTTCCCAGCCTCAATGTACAACGCCCGCCGTGGTAGTGAGGATGGGTTGGGGAGAACACGGAGAATTATGCGCCAACATGTCCTAGGTAAAGTCGTGAGAGCAATATCACATTGACGATTACGATGACTAATACAATACTGCAGAGGCTGGAAGCTGAACCCAAATATGGCAGCAGAGATGAATAAATAATCCAAATCCAATAAACCATACCGTCACACTTCCGCTGACTTAATATGAAACAACAGCCATATTCTCCGTCTTCATTTTGGGTTGAATATAGAAAACATTGGCGACAGGACGAATGCCACTTGTATGTGTCAAGCATAAAGATGAGAAATCCCATTGATCAACAATGAAGGGAGGCACTAGCATGCGCATGTTCCTGGGTGTGCTTGTTCATCCTTGTGGGGCCATTTGGCTAGACTCCACAAGGTTAAGACTGAATTTGATGATGAAGTCTTCCAAACAGCTAGGTCATTATAATAAGGTTTCAGTTGGGTTCAGAGTCTTAGTACGTGAGGCTGAGGAAAGGATTATGTCAGTGAGCGGACCCCACAAAGATGGAGCGCAATCCCGTTGTCTATGACAAGGTGCTGAATGGACCACTCGCTGCCAACCAGTGGTCGATGCTTCAATGAACTCGCATTGAACTCTGGGTAAAATAACATGTCCAAGCATTTACTTCATGCATCCTCGCACCATTAAGTATCATGACTTTAAGTGCATTGATGAAGTGAATCAATATTGTCTTAAACATAGGTGATCATTTAATTTGGTGTCAGTGAGAATTGGATTTTACTGTATCATGAAAAACATGGTTAAAATGTAGTAGACATGTGTCCACGTTCTAATCCCGCTGCACTGCAGACATTTCCCTTCCAGCCCTCAAACAAACTCAGAGCCCCAGTCCGACTTCACAAATGGTTTCACTTCCATCATGATGCTCTTTGAAGTTCACTTTTATCTGGACTTCTGTTCTCAGCGCTACCGTAGTAGAAACATTTTGTCCCGGATCACATGACTCCTTCGTGGAGTTAATTTGAGCGGACTGATGGACGAGCATTCAAAGAACGAAGTAAGTAAGTGGCGAAAATAGCCAACGTTTATGTAAGGTGTGAACAGCAGGGCTGTTTGATAAAACAAACAATAAATACAGCAAAAGTCAGAATACCTCTTATTGATTCTAATGAAAGCAACTAGTCATTAAAATTTTCCACGGTTACCAATTTCTTTATTCGAAAAGCAAGAGACTTTAGAAACCCTACGTGTTTGCTTGCCCGCAGACTAACAAAACTGAGTCCTCTTCTGAGAGATTTTCAAAATGAAGTCAAAACTTTTTGAATCCAAAACCTGCTCCAACTCAAAACCTGAGCTCAGAGACAAGCCTCACGCTCACTGGGTGACAGTGGTAATTCATTGTTTCACCTGGTGCAGTTTCACAGTATGAATGTCAAACTAAGTGATGTGAGTCTAAAGGTTTTTGGCTACAGGCAGAGGTGAACAAATCCATCTCATGTAGGAGCCATGACCTCCTCCATTTGATTAAGCTTCTGATTTGCAGTTATCCGAAAATCTAGTGTGCTGCTGTTCCCCCTCTCAGACACTCAATCACGGTGAATGAATGCAGATTGCTGAGCTGATACTTCAGTGTGTGGGGGAGGAGGGAGAAGACTGTACATATACAGCAGCATGAGAGTGTTTGATCACGACTGCAGCTGACATGACGCAAAAACAGTGGTGTAACAACAGCATGAGTGCTTTTTCTTGCTGTCCTCACAAAAGAACTAGAGCAGTTGGGCCCTCGACCAGTCCAAATGTCCACAGTTGAGGTCACTCTTGCAGATCTCCCTAATGCTTCACGGGGGAAGAAAATGAGTGAAATGTCAAGTTGAGGATGAAGACCAGCAGTTTCCTTTCCTTCCGTACAACACCAGGCGGTGAGTTTTTAATAAAGCTGCTCCAAGAATCCAGGTTAGGATCGGTGCAGCTCAGACTGTTCCCATCCCGCCGACACAGGATGCAACAGCAAACTTGTGACCGCGGAGGTACGATGCCACTGTCGTGAGCAGAGATTCCGCCCCGCAGCAGCAGCAGCGCTGGCGCTAAAAATAGATGCTGGAGCTTTGAATCAATTCTACTTAGCCGGTCTGGACTGAACACAAAGAACGGTCTGGGCTTTCTAAAAAGAAGAGAGGAGGAAGGCTAAATTCCCTTTCAGAAGCAACAGTCAAAATGTCCCACACAGTCCCTTCAGTCAGTCGCCCTGGGGCAAAGTCTGGGGTAAACCATCCATCTTGCATTGGCACATGAACTGCAGAGCTAAAGCGCTGCAAGGTACTCAGCCAGATCTGAGTGCAAGTGTCTGAAGTGTACACTCTCAGCAGTCCTCAGAGGGATCTGTTGGACCCTTTCATAGACGCTCACTTAGATGACAGACTTGACTGTATAATTCAGCATTAACCACAGACGTTACGCAGAATTTCAATACGGGACAACTACGGTCCTTTTGACAATAGCATCTTCGTGCTTAGTACATGCATCGTGGTGGCCTCAGATCAAACAAATGTTCGCTATCAGACAGACAAAAATAACTGCATGATGATAGAAATATATTGGATCTGATCCATTCAGTTGAACAGATCACATGAGAAGTAACCAAATTCCAAGAGAAAATTTTCAATTTCTTATTTTGATATTATCACGTTGCTTCAGGTCGCAGGAGCTGGAGGATGGAGGTGGGGGTGGGGACTCCCTGGGAGGAAATCAGAGTGCCCAGAGGAAAGCCATGCAGTTGAGCTGAGTGCAAGAGCCTTCTTCGTGGACCAGGAAGGCCTCTGTCATATCTTGTATCTTGCTGTTTACGATGACTAAAATGGCGAGCATGGTCTTCTGCTGGTGAAGTGAAAGACTTAATGTAAAGTGATTTGAGGTCAGACAGATTGACAGCATTGATTGACAGTTGAAGTAATGCATTTCCAGCAGCTTAAGGTGACCCGGGGCTAAAACTTTTCACCCCCCGACCCGCTCTTGAGAGTGCCGGGATCCAATTAAAACACATTTCCTCAATTGTTTCTTTTTCCATTCAGAGCATACATTCACATCGCTGTATGAAAGGACCATCATTATCCTCGAGATTCCAGTAGTGCCCAAGGACACGCAGGCGTGAGAGATGTCACATCTGTGTAGAGAAAACGCAGGAATTCATAATTCTCCAGTGAACATGGCAGAGTCCCAACGGACGGGGCTCAGCAGGAGCAGCCAGCCAGTTGTCCATAATGCTGTCTAACGAACAGAACACTGGACAGGGAACCCCATATCTAGCCGATGATCACTGGCTTTTTACTTCTGCTTCCATCACAGATCTTCCTCCCCAGCATCACTCGCAGCAAGAAGGTGAGCTCAACGTGGATGGAGCTCAGATAATAGGGTCGGGTCAGACAATGAGCAGAAAGTGTAAGATTACACAGCGCTGAATGAATGTGCTCCTTAATTTTGTCTCCTGTCCTGGGAAGCCACACCGATCCCCACCATGGGAGGCGGTGTGAGGAAAAAAGCCACGCCCCCATCTTCATCACTCCCTCAGACGACCACCATATTCTGGATACCGCTAAATGCCGGTGGAACCATGACTGAAGCCAAAAAAATCAATCCTTCTAATGAAGTTGTTTCCAAACTTGTGTATCTCCAACATGCAGTTCTTGCTCAGGAAGGACTCAACATTTCCAGAGTACTTCAATATATGATAAACTTTTTTTCTTTGTATTAAGTTGTCTTGTTGCATCATTAAAAATATACAAAATGTGTTTTCGTTTTTTTAAGCACACAGTCAGAATTATGCTTTGCTCTTTGGTTTTTCTTAAATGGGAAAGGGAACAAAAAGGCTCTTTTGATTGTAAAAGTTGCTGATCCTGGCCGAGGTGATGCTGAAACCACTGGGACTGAATCACGGCACCAGCTGAAGTGGTGAGCAGTTGAAGAAATATGGAATAAGTCTCCATTTTTACGCTACATTCCCTTCAAAAGCAGCTTGAGGTCACTAAATCTCATTTGCAAACCCAACAAATGTAAATCCTCCCACGAGCCTGCGAGGTCAGGTCCAAACCACTGTGGTATGGTGTTCTCGCCCAGGGTGTATACTCGCGCTCAGACCGGACACAGTGGAATCACAAAAAGAGCGAGGAACATTAACCCACTCACAATATGCACAGAAATAAAACTGACACACTAATGCATGCTGGTGCAGCAGGCAGTCTGACTTGATCCTCGGGGTCAGCCACGAAGCTCGATGATGACCAATGCCAACTGAAATGGAATGCATAATCCCAAATTAACAGAAAGGTCAATCACATTTCTGAATGCCATTGACACACACTGAGTGATGAAAACTGACAGAAAGAGGAGCACGGGCTGGGCGCTGTTAAGCCGAGGCCATGCAGAAAGTTAGTGTCTGAAAGCACCTCAGACAGGAAAACTAGCCTCCTACCCGCTGTCACCGCAGCGATTCTCATGCGCAGACCCCAACCCCCTGCAGCTCCTCCAACCAAACACACCCCCGACACAACCAGGCACGATGACACAACTGTATCGGCAGCACACACAAACTAGTAACCCTGATGTGAGAGCAGACAAACCAGACACTCTAAGGTGAAATAACTTCTCCTTTAGATATGAGGGCCGTTTCAATGAACTTCAAATTGAAAGCATATTGAATTAATAATAGAGCATCGTGTAAGAGGAAATACTGGCAGAATTGTATGCGATGCGTCAATCAAGAAGCCAAAGAAGATAATATTTACAAAATATTTATACAGCATGTTAAGTTACACGTATTGTATGTTAAGTTGTTATGTTAAGTATGTTAAGTAACACGTTTTAAAAGGACATGTGGAAAACTAAATACAGGAAACAAGATTAAGCACTAAAAATATTAGGTTAAAATGTATTATCAATTATTCTGTGAAAAGAAAGAAACAAAAGTATCAATTTATGGACTGGACAAAGTAAGGTTTTATACGCTCAGTTTTCACACAGGGGCCGATAATCACACACAACTGGTTGTGCGTGGCCCCTGGGCCTTTTCCTATCTTGTTCAATATATAAAAACATCCGAGCTACAATTACCATAGCAACACAACAATGAGTCATGTCGCAAAAAACAAGGCAAATAGTACAGTTAATGATATGCGTCATATATATACTGGCAGTATCCAGAGATCACAACAAAATTTGATGGTTTCCCAGCACCAGGCGTACAATAAATATGGTGACTCAGCACTATCTCCCAAAAACAAACCATTAACGATCCAAATAATGTCCTATATTCCACATTAAAGTTCATTCAGCAGGACATATGTGACCCTGCGGGGCCATCAAACTCACTTGTCACTTGTTTTGAAACCCCATCATCATACAAAGGGGAACACTGCATGCGAATCAACCTTCACCTGGAACCAAATGGTGTTTCTCGACAAGAGGCGACTGCCACCTCAGCCGCACGACCATCCAACCCGTCCACTCTGACAAGCTGCCACACGAGTCCAGACAGAGATAGCTCACCCAAGGAAACCCAATCTATAGCTGCACATCATCTGTCACTCCTCAGAGGGGAAACGCAGATTTACCGCCGCCGCATGACAAACTGGAGGCGGATCACCGCTGAAAAACAGGATACAAACCTCACACTATGGGTCGGGTTTAAAAGAAACACATCACCACGTAGACACACTCACACACGTCGCTCCATTCAGTGTATCTGATGCTGAGCATTGTACCAGATGCTGAGGAGGTGAGTGTCAGAGGAGAAACTAAACACTACGAATCACACTGATAATACAACTACAACACTTTTACCTAGTGAACTACACGCTTTCTACGTCATAGGCACCTGTGAGAGCGTACCGCCATCTAGTGGCAGACCGTCCATTTACAGCTGGCCATCGAGGTAAAGCGACGTCATCAGATACTGGCGTTAAAGCGAGACCACGTGACTTCAAGCCATTCATTCACCTATAGTGAGCCAGAGTCTAATAATTTCTAGTGTGGCCCAGAGTTTAAATAGCCTCATAAATGTATCAGTTGTCACAGAATTAATAAAATAATAATTCATAGAAGAGGACTGACTCAATGTTGTGATTCGTAATGGAGGTTATTTCAAACAAAAACGCTTTGATTTATGAGGTTCAACAACAACAAGGTAACAACTTTACATGTCTTTCGATCCGATCCTCTGCCGCGTGTAAATTGGCAGCAGAAAACTAAATATCTAAGTGAATAGGCAAAAGAGTTTATGGATCATTATCATCTTCATCCTGCCAACTTCATTGACGAGGCAGCGTTCCAACTTCTGTCACTCGATCAGCGTGAAATACCAAGCGTCACTGACGTACAACCGCGTATTTACCGCCATCTAGTGGGCAAACAGTCGAAACGTCGAAACTGTTCTAAATTTACAGCAACTCGACTCGATCCCAATACAGTATTCCAAAGGACTACAATGAGAGTGAGCAACACGCAGTAGCCAGGACATATTTTCTGAACATCTGCAGGTTGTTTTGTCCTTGAATTGTTGGCTCAGATGAAAAATAACCTTCTGTTGGCCTCAAACAAAAATGTCACCGGATGTGACTGTCTTGCTGCCAAATGATGCATGGTTATTTAATTTTCAAAGCTGTTCAAACCAAATAACAAAGTGGGTTTTTTAGCCCATCCAAATCATTTAAAAGGATGAAGATGAAGACAGCTGTATTCAGCCTCACAGATGCCAGGACAACAACACCTTAGAAAGATGAAAGTAAACATTTATCCCTGAAATAAAACAAATGAAGTATAACTATTATTCTATTATTTATCTCAATGGGTTCAGCATCCTCACACGAAGATGAACAGATGGATGTTGCTTTCTTTTACATGAAATTACATGAAACCTGGACCTGGTGAACCTAAAATGTGACTTACTCAAGACACACTTAAAGCCATTGAATTGAACAAGAAATACCAAAGGGAGCAAAGAGAAACCTGGTCAAGCTCCGCACGGCAGCGGAGCGTGCGAGTGGCTGAGCAGAGGTCATTACCACGTCCATTAGAGTCGTGCCATTATAGAAATCTATACAGCAGGAGAGGCACCACTTCCTGTCTCTCATCCTTGACCTTCCCAGCTCAGAGAAGTTTGCTCCTGTGAGTGGTGTTTCAACACCGGCGGCCCGTCTCACGTCATGTATGTGCTCATTCATTGTGTGGTGTTTTAATGTTAAGTTGGTGTTTGGCTGGAGCTGCACTGCTGACAGCGTGATCTTCTGCTGTAACACCAGCCCCTCTCTCTCCACACACACCTGAAATAAAGATGAGTGTACGTGGCAGTGTACTTCAAGGACTGACCCGAAAGGAACCCACTCTAATGACAGCACTGCAGGAAACGGCGATCCATGCGTGGGCTGACGGTGGCAGTGAGACAGGCCAACACTGGAGCGGTAAACCGACACCAGTTAATTATCTTAATCACACTTGAGTGAGGAAACGTTCAGAGTCCTCATGCAGTTCAGCCACCTGCAATCAATCTATATGTTGTCATGATGACGCCTCGGGACTCTCAACATGATGTTCCTGCAGGAGAACAAATATGTTGGGCTTCTTTTAATGGTGGCACTAATCATCTCCGGTGGTGTGTGTCACACTCTTATCCAATCACTGAGGGGCCAAAAACCTAAAGTTGTGAGTAGGGCCGCAACGATCAGTTGACGTCATCGATAACGTAGATAACGAAAATTTGTCGACGTCAAAATCTGTGTTATTCAGAAGCAGAGAGAAAACATCACATTCTCTGGGCTCATTAAGATATGTTCATTTCTGTTCCTTTAATTGGTTGCAGACTGAGGTCCGACTCCAACTGGCCACCGTCGCTGTGCGCCTATTGCTCCGCATCACCACCTCCGACTGACCGCCTCAGTCACAGTCACGGAGGAGTTTAAGCGGCGACGGGTCGTAGTGTTCAAAAGTGTGGCTTTGTTTTGTTTGTGAAGATAACACGTCTCAAGGACGAGCAAACCCCTATGACACCATGGGAGAATGATGGAAGAGAGTTCCGTGTTTGGTCTGTGACGCCACACACCCTCCAGCGAACAGCTAGCATGTTGGTTGGTAACCAGAACTGAAGTAGGGTGCTTCACTGAACACATCATTTTCTCTTTTGATGTAGATGTTGATCACATATTTTATATTAGATACATATATGATTATTGATGATTTTAAATTCTTCTCAAGGACCAATAAAGACCTCCATTTTAAAGAACTGGAGCTCTCTGTCAACAGGGTTAATACATGTTCCTGGATTATGTGTCATTATTTTAATATACTTGCTTAATAATCTATAGTGTCTGACTATCACAGCAAGATGATTTAAGCAACTTTAGGTTGAACATAAATTCGAAATAGGTCCAAACAAAGGTAATTGCAATTAGTCGACTGATCAAAAAAGTAATGAATAGATTAGTCGACCACGAAAATAATGGTTAGTTGCATCCCTAGTTGTGACTCAAACAGGTTGAATGCTTTTGTATTGTAGTCATAATGTGAACTTGGGAGTGCTTTTCCCTCAAGGGCCGTGATCATAAACAAATGAGGTCACCAAATGACCCACATATTGTCGCACTACCTGCTGGGTGTGGCAGCCGAATCCGAACTCTCAACTCCAAGCCACGCTTCTCCGCACCACACAGACAGACCCAGTCCCTACGGTACGGGTATCCTGGGGTGTGGAACAAGAAATGAAGCCTTTCAACCTTCAACTGAGACTGCAACAGCTTAAGATAAAGGATCTGCTAACGTTCAGCAGAAACATGAGGGAGGCAAAAGTCCTATCAATGCTGGGAAGCCCACTCCTGAATCTCTGACAGCATTTCACTTGGGCAAGTGTGTCAGTAAAGTCTTCTCTCCAGTCAGTTATATTCAGGATTCCCTAACACAAGCCTATTGTGTTGCTAGTACATACACTTCCAGTAGCATCAGACTTAAATACCATTTTAGACATGATCATGCCATGTCATCTAGTCATGAAAGCCTTTTATTACCAGGCCTGCCAGATGGATGCATGGCTGGATGGATGGACAAGGCTTCTTTGAGCAAATTAATTTTAACATTGAGAAAGTGTCTCACTATATTTCTCATTCAGTTAGAGCTCTGACCCACAGATGCTGTGCAACACGACGCTCAGAGTCTCACAACGACCCCTCGCCCTGTCATGGTCCAGTCGCTGAGCTTTGGCCAACACTCAGGTAACCATGTGCGAAGAGAGATGACACACAACACTGCGTCCAGGTGACAGTTCAGCTCTATAGAGGTGGTAACCGCAGACGTGCAGCTGCATTACAGTCACTGATCTTTGACAAGACAAAAGCCACTGTGTCACAATGAAAGACTAACCCTCTGATAACACGCAGACCACAGAGGTCAAGACAGTCCTCAAAATAACAAGAGAAATAGTAGAAATAGTTTCAAATTTGACATTCCCTGGTATATAACCATAATCTCATAAATTGTTAATTCAGAGATGGTAGGAAAAGACAAAAAAACGTATCTTAAAAATAGTCCTGCGATTCAGTCTAACAGAATTCACTGGCAAAAAAGAGAAGAAGGAAACTGGACAATACTCTGACTTCTTCATATTTTCCCAGGAAAATGTTTTACTGTTGCTCATACCAAGTTATGAGGCCCACAACACCACATCAAGTACACTGAGTCTGTTAATTCAAGACAAAAACATGGCTCGAACAAAACACTGGGGTGCCAAGACACTGATGGGAGCTGGCTTCACTCTCTGAGTGTGAACAGAAAACGAGTGACTCCTCAAATAGGAGCATGAGAATCCTCCAGTGTTGGGACTTGGCTCCATTCTGGTCCCCGTCTTACCTGTACTTCATGCCTGTCTTAAAGGAGACACACTCCTCCAGAGCCAGGCCGTTCATCTTCAGGAAATCTTCCATGTTCTTAATCTGAGCTGCCACTCTCTGCTCCCGGAGCCTCTGCAGCTCAGTCTGGTCGGTCGGCCTTGCCGGGGGCTGATTGAGTCCTTGGTCCGAATGGTAGCGGTTGATCCCGCTCCGGATGCTCTCACTGTACGTCATAGACAACATCTTGCTGCTCCCACTGCTGCTACTCTTCCGAACCCCACTGCTTGGCGCTGGAGGTTTGGGGATCTGCAGGGTTTCAGGAGGACAGTAACTGGATTTGCGCCTGCCCGGAGGCCCAGCTGGGCCCCCGGCATACCCACCCGCGAACATGCCACCTGCCCCAGTAGTCTTCCAAGTGTTCTACCAAAGAAAAGGGAGTGAGGAGGGGACGGGACAGGAGCAAGGAGGTGGCGAGACAGGCCCTTAAATAGCATCTGCTCCGCTCAAGCTCTGGGCAGCACATGGCCATGCGTCCTGTAACAAGAGTCGCACACCCGCCCCTGACAGGTACACAACGGCAGGGTTACACCGATCGGGAGCATTCAGGTGATTAAGGAGCAGCATCAAATGGGACACATGCTCGCTACTCAAGGAGGCATTCACACATGCACCAAAACAAGGGCAGCCACTCTGGGCCAAAGAACCAAGGGCTCCTCAGACAACACACCAGGTGCACCGGAGAGAGGAGCAGCTCTCTTGGGACTGGGACCTTAAATGACAATGTATTGCATTCACTTGATTAACAGGCTACGTTGTGTCGCACGTGATGTCCGGAAAATACAACTTGACCTGGAAGTCAATGATCCTCAGCCAACTAAATGACCAGGGCGTCACCTTAGTAGGGTGAAATTAGATTTGGAAATATTTTGGAAAAGAAAAGTATAAAACGTCAAACAAGAAACTACGACTTCACTTCACACAGGTTTGGGAACGAGGAACTGAATATGAACAAGTTTTTTGTTTCACAAGGTTGTTAAACGTTTGTCTGCGTCACACAGGACAAAACATTAATATTAGCACAAAAGCGAACAGGACACTGCTTGACTTACTGTTAGTGTGACAGCACTGAAGATTGTCTGCAGGAGAGGATTTCTCAGCTTCAGCCGACATGTTTTCATTTCAGGTAATAGAAACAATACCTTATACTTGTGAGAACCCTGGTAACTACATCATGCAAGACCAGTGTCGTCTACATCAATAATTATCAAGAATTCCTTTAACATCAACATAACAAAACAAGTTTGTAATAGATAAAAGAGTGGGCCTAAATTATTATTTTTCATTTCTCCTATTAACACAAAAGATTTTTTTTTACAATAATTGCAAAAAAAAAATGGCTAATTGTTGGGGAGGCACCGAGCTTTTGGAGGCCAAAAATATTCAGCCGAACAGAGGCAAAAAAGCAAGATAGTGGCGTGTGAGGGGATCAAACACCTTGCAGCGTAGGCGCAAGGATGATTTTTGCTTTAGAGTGAGAGCACAGATTCCCCGCTGGCCAGTCAGCTAGAGACACAACAGGAGAGGTTCAACACGAGTCATGATTATTTTGACTTTCCGCCCCATGTATGACACGTTTGTTTCCTCTTAATTGATTGTTTCTTTGTTGTCCATGCTGTCCAGTATCAAGCATGGCGTAAGGCAACACTTGAGTGCTGAGTGTGATACAAGTCTGCATGCAGTGTTTGGAGTTTTTGGTTCTTTTAAAGTGTTGGAGCGGGAGAATTGAATTGTAGTTTGGAATGATTGTTCAACCAAACTATCTAGAGCCTTCTGTTTACATTATCAGCCTATTATATAATGAGAAAGTGTTTTTTTTTAAATTATTATTATTGTTGTTGTTGTTATTACATTTAAAAGGCAAAGTCTGAAACATTGAAAAAAAACTCAAAATATTCAATCATCTAAACATTAGCTCTCTCTGACAAATGTATGTAAATGTGTCGTACTAGTTGTAAAAAGTAACAAAACCACATTTGCAAGCATTTTAAATGTATTTGGCTTCAGCTACAAATTCGGCGCATCCCTACCAACTGCACAATTATGTGAAGCTCACACTATGAGTTGAAGTCTAAATCTGACTGTCTATCTTATACATAAACAAATTTCAAGTTCACTGTCATTAAGGACAGTCAGGGAAAGTGCGAGTGAGCCCAACATGACGGTCCAAAAACTATTGATTTATAAAGCAGTGAAATGCTTGAACAGCACTTTCTGCTCCTCAGAAAACACAGTCAGCAGCTCGCGGCATCAGCTGAGTGCAATCAGGAAAAGTTGAGATCCAAGTTTAAAAAAACAAAAACAACAAAAACTTCAGACAAACTTCTACATTTGAAACGTCAACAAACGGCAGGTGAGGAACAGCACTGAGGTCAGCTGCATGCTACTTCAAACACCCGCCACATGCCGACACGCACACACACACACAGCATCATATGCTCGTTCATCCGACATTCCTTCTCAAACTCACCCGATTTCTTGGGGGTCGGCTCATGAGCAAGGCAGATGGGTCTCACTCAGCTCTTATAAACACACACTGCAGACACTGATGGAGCAGGTCCACCCAAACTGGGAGTGTCTTACGAGGAAACATCTAAACCAATTAGTGCATCCCTTCCCTCCCTCGCTACAAAGTCTACCGCCACAACCGACACCTCTCATCCTCCCCTCCCCACCAGTTCTTGGAGAGAAATCCATTTATGTTGTCCAGTGGCCCGACGTGTTTCTGCCGACCACAGCAAATAATATCAGCCCTGAATTATTCACCAAAGCTTTTGCACTAAAAGCCTCTCATTGTTGTTCCACAGGAAAGAATACTAAGAGCTAGAGAGTAATGAGGTTCCCAGTGCGTGTCTGAGTGTGTGTGTGTCCACCCAGCAGCAGCACACAATATCAATGGAGTACATAAGTGTCCACAAAAAGGATAAGCCACTGAGCTGCTAACCTAAGTGTAACAGAACCACACTGGTTAAGAATGCTCTCACAGTGTGAAGGTCAACCCTGGAACATCCATTTCTGCTAAAGAACCATAGAAAGTGGACCACTACGTATCAGTTTTATGTTCCTGGGAAATTGCCATACTATGTCTGAAATATAGGAGGGAAAACACAGTGATGCTGACCACCGGGAGCAGATGTTAAATGAGCCTCTGAAAACGTTCATTGTCTGCCACTTGGTCCCTTATGGAGGTTGAGTGGGGGGTCAGACCTGTCCCATCTACAGAGGACAAGAGGTGGAGAACTCCCTGGACAGATCTCCAGGCTATGACGTGAGACATAAAGCCCAGACGCATCCCTCAGTGTCTTTTTGACTCACCCACACCACACCTCGACTTCTTCCCCACCATCTTTAATATAGTGTAACTCCTCATGTAGCCATGTGACATCACAAACTTTTTTATTTTATTGCTTATAACAATGACTTCATTATGCTTATGAGCAACAGTCATTGACTGCAGTTGTGATTTCAACTCACTACAGTTGGAGTGTTGTCAACTGTTGTGCTTACTGTTTGTGATGGAAGAGCCCAGTGCCACAGCATGGCCTGGTATGTGGTAACCCACCAGACCTTCGGTGCCGTATCTCAGTAGATGAAGCTGAAGAGGAAAGCACGTTTTGCCGGTGCTAGCCCCATTTTTGGAGAGTCAACTTGGACTATTGACCGCTAACTTGGAGGGGAAAACATCCGATTCCACCAGCTTTCATTTAGGAAAACCCTAAAAAACCCTGCTGATGTGTTCAGCTTGAACACTGCGTTCGTGAAGTTGCCAAAGCAGATATGAGGTGGAAGCCATCAATCACTTCTACACCCATAAAGCCTCCACTAAAACCATTTTACGCACCATAACAACTTCACTTCACTCTAAGCACAGAGAGAACATCCTGGTATTGATCTGCCATTTAAGTCAGCAACAAGGACAAACAAAACGCATAAAAATGACAAGAATTTATACAAAACAATACCAAACGTGCAGAATAAACTTTGTCAAATCAAACAACCGATGGCTGCCAGTGCTGGCTATTATGCTGTGATAGACAAAGATGTATGACATATTGATCCACGTCCTCCAGGGATGAAGCCAGTTTGCACTTTAAAGCTGGAGAAATGTGCACGGCGCCACAATAAATCAGGGGTATATTACCAGCAGATCCACCAACTCAGGGTTTTTATGACTAGATCAGCAAAATAAAGTGTCAAGAGAGCGAATAAAATCAGACACTACCACAAACATGCAAAAGAGAATCCACACTGAGAGCCAGGCTGGACATTAAGGGAAAAACACTTTCAAAGACAGTAAGGATGGATCAGAGTGTTCTCTCATCTGGGGCTCCCTACCACCACCTGCTGTATGAGTGCGATCAATGCACCGGAATTTAACAAACTTGTACGAGTGGTTGGGTGGGGGTCTCCACTCTGAGAGCTTTGTTTGCTGCGTTTTGATGGAATTTTGAACGGAATATTGAACAGAGGAAGCTCCACACATCCCCACGACACACAAAACAAAAATTGCAAATTAGTACAATTTCAGCAATTTGATCCCCTCCTGGGGCAAACATGAAACTACAGTATCCAATTCTGCACTCGGGTTTAACTCTGCTAGAGCCACGCCAGCTAAATACTATATGGTTGTCTGCTGCAGACACTTCATAATGGATCTGCAGCTTTCAACGACAGGACAGCGAGTATCTGCAACTCCAGCAATGAAGGGGAGTCAAGTGAAGTGTAGCTATCAAATGTCCATATTGGCATTCACCTTTTCAGCTCACAATCTCATCAGGAGGAGGCAAATCTGACCTCTCCTCGATTGTTCTGTGAAATCAGGTTCATCAAAATATCAACACGATGTTCAAAAAATACATGACAAATGCATTTACTTTTGTTTGTCAAAGGACTTTTCAAAACACTAACATACAGTAAATACACAGATGTTAAACATTCCAAGCAACAGGACACCAGTCCTTATCTCCAGTAACAATCCCCGCTCAGCGACGACAGGGAAACCTCTATAATCCTGATCTCGCTCTGCCACTGGGCACCTGCCATGCTGCTACGGAGGAAAGAAGGACAAAGACGAAACAAGCAGTTACCTGTAGAACTGCAGTTGTCGTTTTGGGCTCCCATAGCGAGCACTGAAGAAACAGTGGAAAAGAAGGAAGAGGACAGGGTTAAAGAGTCTGGAAAGGAAATCAATGACAGACAGTTCACAGATACATGAGATGAGAAACAAAGAACGAATATTGAGAAACGGAACATCATTCACAACCTTTGACCATTTTACTGAAACTTTCTGAAAATGACTCTAGTTTAGTCCATGTGAAGTGAAAGAAAAATTTTGCATCAATAGGGAGGCAACTACACAGAGATGAAGGCACACTTTCGTTTGCAGGGCTTATGGTGATGTCAGACATATGACACTAGGATTATTGCTAATGGGGAATCGACCCACAATCATCCTTTTGATAGCAGAACCTGGAGACCCAGCAAGAGACTGGTCGGCAGCAAAATATTCCTAATATTCCTCCGATTAGAAAGCAATGAGTTAGTTTTGTGAACGATTGTTCAAAGTTTGGAACACATCTGTGGTTTCCTACTGTCAGATCAGCATTAGACATCCCATCAATAGCAACGCGTGTCTATGCCGCGAGTGCCCCAACTCGAGAGATGTGGATCACCGCGAGATTACAGCGGTAAACAAATATGATGACCGTGATGTCCAAAATATGGTCGCAAAAAGTTCGAGAACCTGTAAATTTCAGGTTTACATATTCGGCGAAATTACTGGGCGGAAACACAATTTAGTGTAAACCAGTAAGATGACACTACAAGTTGGGCATTATATTGGCACTAATAATATATTGAGGGCGTCCTGTTGAGGAAAGTGGGTGTCCGGTTTTGAGTGTTGGAGGGCGTCCATTTTTTCATGTTTTGAGGTTAAGGGCACCCTCTAGCTAAAAGCCTGCTCGCTCTACTTCACCGCTGCCATCTCAGTCCATCACTTTGATGTCTGACCAAAAACACTGTTTTACACTCCCTGACTCCCCTGATGACGATTGCTATAACAGATTCAATAAAACTTAATAATTCATTTGATCTCAACATTCAATATGGTGGCAGACTTAAAGACGATTCCAATTGACCCACGGTGACACTCCTCCTCTCCAACAGAGCAACATCATAGCAACACTGATCTTTCACAGAGTGGACATTACCTGCTTGCAATGCAACACCTGCACGGAGGGTAATCGGCAAGGTTTACCAGGAAAGAGACCTGGTCCCGCACATGCAGTAAACACACGCTGAAGGTTGCTCATAAGCTCCTCAGCTGAGGCATGTGTTGGATACATGCGGGTACAAAACACAACAGCTGCATGGACATGCCTGCAGGCACTGGTTCATTTAAACGTCCCTTCTCATGCGCGTCCTCACCAGTAGAATAACTCAGTTGCACCCGGCCAATTGAACATGGCGGACAGCTGAACTGAACTAGCACCTACGTCTATCAGGAAGCTGTTGCTCTGTATGAAGATGACTAACAAAACTTATCAATGATGATGATTAAATCTGTCCGTTTGCTCAGAAGCCAGGGGATGATAAGAAGTTGTACTGGGAAAAACCAACATCAATGTGGTGTATGAGGAGAAAGAAATGGTTTTGCATTAAATGCCATGAAGGGAGATCAACAACAGCTGAACTGAGAGATGACCCAAAAGACAACTCTGGCACCATCTTCAGGTTGGAAGTGATACTACAATATATCTGATCGTGTATAAATTAATATTAGATGGACTCTATTACAGACGCCTGAATGTACATTGAACCAAAGACAGAGTGCAAATCAATAAACCAAGAAGCAAAAAGTTGGAAATGAAACACTGTCAATCATTCCAAAATTGCTGTTTTCTAAGGGTGAGTTTATCTCCATTGGGAACAAGAACTTAGTGACACACATTTACAGAATGTGTTGTCACTTTTGTCTTCTATAATCCCAGTCATTGAAGCAGAATAAAATACATCTGGACCACAGAGTAAAACCCCATGATAAATCACTGCACAAACTCAACATCCGCTGGTCACATGATAGGTCCATGTGGTAACTCAACATTGAGCGACACAGTTGCTAGTATGTAAAAGCAGGAGTTTAAGAAGGTTCAGCTGTGCGTCTGTGAAGGACTGACCTGTAGATCATGCCGGGCGAGCCGGTCTGTCGGAGGGAGAGGCGAGCAGGGGAGTCTGTGGTAGATTCAGGATACATGAAGACAGGACGAGGAGGGTGTGGCCAGCCTGCCGAGGATGGTCGTCTTACACCAGGACCAGAGCTTCGAGTGGGTCACCAGGCTGGGCCTGCGCAGGACCAAGGAGAAGCGTCAGTGAGCAGGCGCGGAAGGATTTACAGCCTCTCTATTTCCAGTTACTCTCCACATAACTCGACAGTTCTCTCAATTACTTCCACAACTTAGAAATCCATTTTTAATACACTGTCAGTAAGCTTCACAGCGCAGCTGCTTCATCTACACCACTTAACATCAGTGGGCATGCTGCATCCCAAATGAAGGTCAGAGGAAACTACTTCCAGCCAACCAGCTCAACTCAATTACATGCTGAAATGAGAGTTTCAGACGGATGTTTCAGGGATTATGTCTTCACCCCGGCAGGCCGGCTCCTGCGCCTGACGCCGCTGTTGCAGTGATAAATAGATTTTACACCCTGCCCACAAAACAGATGCAAACTTCCGTCACGGGGGGGAGACACTGTGATCACAGCTTAATTAAACAGTTGTTACCAATCTGAACTCAAGTAATTACACACAAGTAATTACACCAGGTTCCAAAGAGTTGAAAGTGAATTGCTATACATGAGGTTTGCTCTGAGCTTGGAGCTCAAACCGGATTCAAGCCCAGGACCTTAGGGCTGTGACGCTGCAGCACTTAACACTGACTCACTGTGCTGCCTATCTTTGATACCTTCTTCTTTGTTTTTACAGTTTCTTCCATCCAGTCGTGACCTAAGTCTTTCCTCTCCCAAACACGCCCCAACACCAACTCTTCTGTGTTCCATGGTGCCAAGAGAGATGGTATCACCAACATGTTCCAGGTCTGCCTCCCAGTCAGATATTCCAGAGGTGACCCAGGTGCAGTGGTTCTGGTGGTTGAAAGAGTTCCCACACCATCTCTCCGGGAGAATCCATTCAGCCTCACTGAAGTGAAAAACCATCTCAGCCACAACAGTCACTGTCCAAAGTCAATTGGTAAACCAGGAAAGTTGTATTATAACAGTACAGCTCCAGGGATGTCCCAATGCTGACACCACCATCGGCTACTCGCACTGATACTGGCCTACTTCGCTGTACTGTACTGTACTGTACAAATACTCGCTCATTACAGCACCCAACACCTACTACAGTGATTCCTCTCTATACTCCGCGGGCCCAGGCTAAACTTCAAATGTTCAAAAACATCTCTGGTGTAATGTTTGTTCAGGGAACATATGCTGAAAAAAATTCATATTTTAAAATGGTATTATGATATTGGTATTATTAATGACTCTGTGCCTGGTTTTAGCAAGTGCTCAAATGTCAGTAGGAGTGATACATCCAAAATGGAGAGCAGTTGGCTGGCGTCACCATTGAGAGCTTAGCAGTCCACCAGAGAATTGGAGTACATCTGCTTCCCCTTATGAAAATGCGTTTGTCAAGAGAGAATTTGGGAGGAAGCCACCTGCTCCCTGTGGAGGGTTTTTTTTTTTCCTTCTGGGCATGACATCAATGCAGCACAATTTAGGAGGGCTGTAATTCCATCATTGCTCAGTCATACCTGGGATATCTGGGTGAGGGAGCAACTGAAGAAGGAATGACAAGTGCTAGTGAAGAGGTAAACCTCTTTACATCGCAGAGCAGCGACTAGATGGGAGAGCAGCCGGAGGTGATGCAAGCAAACTGCCAAACTTGGTCGTCCAAGCCAAGCTGATGTTTGATTATAATTATATATATATCACAGTTACTTACAGAAGTGAAAGAGATTTAATCTAAAATCAAGTCACCAACAAAGAGAGCAGTGATGCAACTGATAACAGCAAACATATTGAATCCTGTGGGCAGAGATTATTTTCAAACCTCATTGAAAAGGGACCTTAAAATCACTTTTTACAAGTGCAAATGAAATGTTGTCTAAATAGGAAGCTTTTATGACCATATCAACACTGGGTACTATTTAGTCCGGAATAAATGTTTGACATTGCTTGCGCGTGTCACATCTCTCTGCCACTGGGTGGCGGTAGATCCCCGCAGCAGCACAGTGGACCAAACCTGTGAGGAGTGGAAGCATATCTGCAAAATGTCACTGGTCTTGCGGGTTTTTTTTTTACGCTTTGAGTTTTAGGCGATGTTCCTGACAAAAACACGGTGTTCTTAATGCTCTCAAATCCGGTTTAAATCTCAAGAGAAAACTACATAACTCTGAAAAGGTCAGTGTCTTGTCTCTGAATTATTTCTTTAACTGAACATCAGGATAACTAAAACTATAAAATTAATCAAAGAGATTTGTTTCACATCTTTAATGAATGATGTGCAAGATGACTACTGATAATCACAGGTTAGGTTTCTGGCCAGAATAACGTGGATATCTGCAACATTTACCTGCCAAAATTCGATGAAAAAAGAAAAAAAAAAAATGGTGCGCAACATGGTGGGCAACAAAACAAACACAAGCCTGAGTGCTGCTTTAATCAGATAACTGACTGACATGCGAAATTAACTTAATGAATATTTGATGCTTTTTGCCAGAGTAGTCGCTAAACCAAGACAACTGGGCATCTGAGGCCAGAAAACTGCCTTGACGGTTCTCCAGCAGTCGACAGCGCATCAGATGAAGACGGCAGAGTGATGTTGCGGAGCTTTTGACCTGAAAGTGACTTCCTGCTATCGACAGAGAACCAGGAGTGGTCTCACTTCTCCAGCAGGTCACGGCTCATCACCGACATCATAATGAAAACATGAAGGTGACTTTGTCCTGCCATGAATTTCACAGGCCCAAGGACCCATCCGTCATTCCCTTTCGCCAGTCGCCTCAATCAAGCCGAAAAGGAACCCTGCTCATCCCTGCAATAGGTGATGATGATGACGGCGTGACCCTGAAACAATAAAGGGAGCGGCAGATTTACTGCAGCGTACAGCCGCCTTCTGGAAAACACAGGCGCTGAGCAGAGACTGAGGCAGTAAGGGCACTCTCCTGGCTGGTGAGGCATACAACAAAAACTTGCTGAAGGACTTGCCACGATCCTTGATACTGAACCTGCTTTAGGTGTCCCAGCGTGATATACCTCATCTCCACAAGAGAGAAACCAATTTGTGGTAGGGATGGGACCGATCCGATCCAGTATAGATATCGGGCTCCGATACCAATGTCTGACGGACTGGGAATTGCCGATCCATCCAAAAAATATGACTAATCCATAGGAGTCAGTTGGAACCCAAATTACAGGTAAATAAAGTGGAGCGGCGTGTTCGCTGAGTGAGTATATGATGTTTTTCTGATCAAATGAAGCAGTGCCTTGTATCCATTCACTTTCTACATATATCTGTCTTGGATTTAATCAATATAAAATGCGATGTGAAACCTTCAGAGTAGCTAATTTATTTTCAGGATAATATTTTCATTGTGACATCTATTTGCTGTTTCCCTTTCACCATAATAATGGTGATTTGCAGTACACGTCTCAACATACAATGATGGAGCAGACCTCAAGTTTTACAACAAAACAACTTAAGCAAAACTTGCTAATTCACCAGTGAGGAATAGAGCACGACAAACTCAAATATAAGGGATTCAGTGATGCCAACAAGTTAACAATGGAATTGTACTTATAGTCAGTGTACAACACACATCACACATCTTGTTGAGTAGCACAAATACAGATGAGAAAAATCAACATCAGCATTCACTTGTACTGGTGTTGCCATTGCTAACACATGTGTTTATTTGCAGTGAAGACCTTAAATCCAGCACAAAGCTGTTGGCAAGGTTGGAGCCCAGTATTGGTCATAGTGAATCATGACTCTGTAAATTTACCTCAAGCTTCCCAGAGCAGCAGCGCTCCGCTTTACAGCATGACAGCGTGCAAACATCTCAACTTGAACGTGTCAGGAAACATTCTGGTGTGATCGTGAAACTGCTATTTGAACGGACAAGTGCGACGGCAGGGACAAAAAAGGAAGCCATTCCGTTGTGTGAATTGAAAATGCAACGTATCATTTTGAATCCCATTATAACGTGAAATCAAGGGTCCATGGGATGCAGCAGCAACACGCAGTTTGATCGATCCACAAATGTATGGGGCTACAACAGGGACAGTTTCCATTGGCTATAAATATAGAAATATATTCTTATTTTTAATTTTAATACCATTCTAGTTTTCAACTCCAATACAAAAATGCTTCTGCCAGTATTCCGTTTATTTCTTTATATTCTTTTTTTCAGCCAATATTAGTTTTTTTCAACGCCATCGTCCATCTTTCGAGTTCTCTTCAAGGTGGCACTGTTTTAACGTGGCGGGTGGGGAGGGGCCACAGGAGATGATAGGGGAGTGGGAAGGGGCGGGGTTTGTGCTGCGTCTTCATGTCATTTGCATATTTGTGCAAGGTTCAGCATAGTGATCCAACGTCACGAGTGGTAATGGCACTGTTCAGGGCCCCCACGTCCATCTCTGATTCCTTGGGCGCTGGCCACTCTCGAACGCTGTGCTTCATGGCGTGCATTCTGGATTCAGCAACATCCAAGGTGACTGTCTAAGCGTGCCTCAGTGGCATACACTCAGATAAAACTCAGGTATGGTATGTTTCCTCCAAAAACGTATCTCTAACCCTGCACTGCATCCCCTCTGCTCCCTCCGCGCCCTCCACGCTAAAATAGTGCCACCTTTAAGACGAACACTGAAAGACGAACATTGGAAAAACATTGGAAAATAGAATATAGGAATTGAAAAACAGAATATTAGCATTTTTGTATTGAGGTTGAAAACTATAATGGTATTATAATAAAAAAAAATATATATATATATTTATATATTTATTTTTTAAATTCTTTTGTATTCTTTTTTTCCACCAATATTCTTTTTTTTCAATGCTCTGTAAGCTGCCCCTGTTCTAGGCTCATACAAATGGCCCCTGGACTCTTTCATGGATGCGATAAACTTGGCTTGGTGACTGAAGAACGTCTTGCTCCAATGTTGCCCCATTATTATGGAACTCAGTCCTTGAAATCAAACTTATTCACATAAAAGAAATAATCAAATCACCATACATTATTAGACATTTACTGCTAAATACCCAAATACTATCCTAATTGAATACGTTGCAAAAAGTACATATAGATGAAAGCAAGGACACTAGAAACAGCACGTGCTTTGTCACAACCCAAATGAATCAAATGCTGCAGAGATGAACTAAAAATATACCTTAACCCATGTGAAACAGTTGGGGCTAGCTTAGTTAGCTTTGACATCCTCTGCGCTACATTATAGAGTAATGCAGCAATCTGTGCTTGGCCTGGAGTGAGCTGCAGTTGAACGTTGTAGCTGCTGATGACTGCAGCAATGCGGTACACTCCACACTCTGCTTGGCTCAAGTTCTCAGGCTCAGATTTACTGCGCTAATGGGCCAGCGTGCACTTTGCAGATTAAAATCATCAGATATAGATTTTGGAGAAGAAGAGAGACTTAAAGAAGCAGCCAGAGTCAGAGATCAATTGTCTAAATATTTTACAGCGATCTTAAATCAAAGAGACGGCAGAAACAACCGAGTGAACAACTTCCAGGCAGACAGCACGACTGACACCAAACGAAGAAGGAAGTTGTTTAAAATCCCTCTGGATTAGCATCAGTGTCACCTGTCGCCTGCTAACAAAGGTGAGAATCAAACAGTCACACCTGATGAGCCTTCAAACAGTCTCGCTTGACTGTTCCAGCAAAATCGCCGCAGTGGAGAACCAAGGGCCTATTCCTTTATTGTCTCGTACACATTCTCACACACAGAAGTGCTATCGGGTTTGGTGCTAGCAGTAACAGAAGTACAAATAAATCGAGGACCAAATAATTCCACAGACAAAAGCTGATGTTCACAATGAATTATGACCCAAACGTAGAATCTGATTCTGCCACAACTCTGATGGAACAGCTTCATGTGGACTTGTTTAGAACGGATCACAAGTACGCTGCATTTTCACCATGGATTTATTCATGTCATCCAAATGGAGCAGCTGATCAATTGCTCAATTCAGTGGTTTTCCTACACCTAATTGATGCCAGATGTGCAGACATTAGCTTTATTTCAAAGCTATTTAAGTGACGTTGTGATTTCCTTTCATGAAAAAACGTTGATCAATGCTGTAAAATAAAAATCTAATTTAAAATATCCACCCCTTATTTGCATCCTCAATGGGTGGTATGAGTCAGGAGCATGTCCCAGCTACCTAAGGAAAGAGGTGAGGGACGTGCTGGACAGCTCTCCATTCCGTCACCCGGAAGATACTGCCAGCCAACCACTCATACACACGCTCACGCCTACAAACAACATGTAAGCCACTGATTTTCTTTTCAGACTGTGGGAGGAGTACCCTGAGGAAACTCATGGACCCACGAGGAACACACCACGCTGTATTCAAACTGGCATCAGTTCTGCATTGAGGCTGCATGTGTTTCTGTCTGAAGAGCTACAGTTGAACAGTAAAAGCACCAGGACTTCATCATGATGACAGAGCATGGATACACAGATCTACCCAACAGCAGCCCAACCATTCAGCATCGAGGATTTCTCAGGAACACACCTTTGATCACCAGAGATTGTATTGTTCACATGAACCTAAGGCAAATTAATGGCGCTAACCACCATCCCAGAAAGCAAATACAGAGGTACCTTGGTTTTTGAACTTCCCGGAATTCGAACAAATCAGAGTTCGAACAAAAATTTCGAGATTTTTTTGCTTCGGATTTCGAAAGAAAATCCAGAACTCGAACGCCCCTGAAAAACGCAGGAAAAACCATAACGTGCGCGGACCGATCAGATGACCCACGACACGCTTTGTTATTGTATATAACGCAGCCTCTGTATGCAGACGTGTCCCGATAGCTACATTTATTGACTGTTTTTTCTTCATATTGAGGTGTAAAACCTTTCCTCCGCACTGGACCGTGGTAGAGTGTCACAGGGGAGGTGCTCGCTCTCCGCACCTCCGAGGCTGGAGCGCTCACTCCAGGGTTTGATGTCCTGTTGTGGGCTGGAGCTGGGACAGGGATGAGGCGAGTCTGGGACAGAGCGTTACTTGGTTTATGACTTTGTCACAGCCAAACTGCACAGAAGCGCACATTCAGAGCTGGACACGCACCGGGCACCTCTTCACTTCTGGAGAGACGTCACTCACTCGGCAACCCCTCCCACATGCAGCGGCCACACACATAGAGGAACAGCGCACCTGCAGCAGACACTCTACATTCACTCCTACCAAAGCCTATTTTAAGGCTTGGAACGAATTATTTCTTTTTCCATTCATTGTAATGGGAAAACTCGATTCAGATTCTGAACAAATCGCTTCTCGAACGGCCGTCTGGAACGGATTGTGTCTACTGTCTTCTGCAAGCAACATCAGCATTCATCACATATTTTCAAGCGCAACAGACAATGGTTTGTATTAACTCTCTACCTTTGCATCACTTGAGGACATGACAGGAAGGGGTAATCCTGAGGAGTGGGAAAAAGTGCTTCCACCAGAGCTGTGGGACACAGATAATTATAGATGCTGCCGTGCTAGTCGTGGTCGTGAAGTCATGCTATCATAAACATGAGTCAAGGGCCTCATCAGCTCGTCAAAAACGAAATTGAAAGACAAAAGGCAGGCCTTCGTGCTTTTCATCCATAAATACACCTACACGCAGCTCCAGTGAATTCCCTCCTGGGACGAGGCTTACGTGAGCGAGGCAGGCCGTGCTGGCCTGGTTGTTTAGTATGTTGGCAGCTGCAGGAAACACACACAGGCCCAACCAGATGGCTGCGGAAGAAGGAGACGGGCTAACAGACCAGAACTGGCAGGGATATCCTAAATGGGAGTTCAGTCGGGCGCGGAGAGAGAGAGTCTCACCTTCATTGATTCTGGGAGGCAAACACACTCAGAGTCGTGTACATTGGGGTTGGAAATCTGAATCATGAGGAGATCCATGCCAAAATAACAGCCTAGCTCAGTTCCACAGCCGGACTGATTTAAAAACGCCTATAACGCTAGACTAGCGGCCAACATGAAGAGTGCACCGCAGAAAAGCGCGTACTCCCTCCTGTTGTCAAGGAAAACGAAATAAAGAGATGAGAGAACGGCTTCGGGGGCATTGAGAAATGTGCATTTAGAAAACATCTGCAGCTGTTTTTCTGAGGTTAATTATGTACAAACTAATTTTCACTCATGGCCTGAAAGCCGCTCTTACAACCCTGAACACACCACAATGGGCGGAAAATAGGGCAGGGTGATTAATCGTTCATGATTAATTATTGGGGAAAATGATGTCGATTGATGTCGATTATCGGCCACCACCCTGTTTATCGATGTGTTCTGAATCCAGCAGATGACGATGATGTGCCACGTAACGCCATAGAACATGTTTTTTTAAAAACAAGAATGCGCCATGGAGGTGAAACAAGCTCTGCGAGACCACGGATGAAATTCCGGAAAACCCTCTCCACCATTCACAGAGGCGCACACAATCCAGGTGGCAACACAATCCTCCACTTAAGCAGTGACAGCGCTGATTCCCCGACTCGGTCAGCTGGTGATCGAACAGGAGTGGTTCAACACAAGTGGAAATGATTTTGACTTTACAAATCATGTATCACATGTCTCCTCTTTTTTGATATTTCTTTGTGTGGTGTTGAGTACATAGCCAGGCCTGTTCGGACTGTCATCATGGTAACGCTTCAGGGCAACATGTGATCCAAAGTTTGCAAACAAGTGTGAATTTATGGTTCTTTTGTTTACATTATCAGCCTATTGTATGTTGGACAATTTCGTCATGTCTTTATTATTATTATTATTGGAAAAGAACATTCTTGAATAATTTAAAAAATGTCCAAAATATTCAGTCCTCTTAATAATAGGTTTCTTTGACAAACATGTAAATGTGTTCTCCACTATTAATGTGATATAAAAAAAACAGTAAAAGACACATTGGATATTCTGTATTATTCATTATTTGGCCAAGCATTTTTTTTTCCATACATTTACCTGGGATAAGTCACTGAAAGTTCACTCTGAACAAAGACGATAACAGAGTATTAACCGAAACTTTTCTCTGGTTGGTCTGGAAGTCATTTAGATCATTTAACCTGATGGCTATGAGCAGATTAAGATAGGCGCAGCAGGGCCTAGCGTAATCTGTAAAATTGACCCGACGAGATTCTTCCTTCAGTCCTTGTTTCCAATACGAAGGGAAGAAGTCCTCAGTGATCCAACAGCTAAACCTCTGCCTCGCCACGATCACAGTGATGAATCACGGGTCAGTAAATGTGGCAACTAACGTCCCATTTTTGACATGAGCAAGGTTGAGCACCTGCCATCATATCTCCGGATGTCCATCTAATAATACCAGCACCACACATTCACCAGCATCACCAGGTAATAAGCAACGGCCTGAAATATTCAAATGCTGGACTCTCACTAAAAGGATTCAGAATGACAAGTTTACAGTTCATTCCAGGCAGAAAAGACCATCAGATATGTAGCTTCAGACGGATAGTGGAGCATGATGAGCTGTGAAACACCCCCTGATGCTGAGAACATACGTCAGTGGTTATTATACATTAGAAGACATATGGTCCCAGGTTGCTTGTATCACTTGACAGAAGAGGATGAATCAGCACTCTGCACGTCCTTGCTCAACACTGCCGTTCTGCAGAGTCAGAATCAATTCCCAAACATAAAGCCACATTGTTGAAGTGTCTTCCACACATCATCCATCACAGGCTACATGTGAAAGCAGAGCATCAATGACCGAAAAATATAAATAAGTGTGACCTGAGCGAAGCCTCTGCTAACACTGCAGGAAAGAACCATACTGCAGTGGACCCAGAGCAGAACACTGCTCACTGCAGTAGAAATATGAAACCATCTTCAGTCATATCTTAGCACAAGCCAAAGACAAAAGGACGACGGATATAACTGCAAGGCATAGTCATCTTTGACCTGAAAGAAAGAAACTCGATCCATTGGATTTCAAAATCAAAATGTTGAAGTTGTATACCGGCTCAAACTTTTACAGCATTTGTTTATTCTGCACAAACAGAACTGCAGAAAAGGAAGATTTGGAGCATCTCTGGCCCAGTGTCCTTCCAGTAGTTATGGTATGCATCACCTGTACCCACAGACAAAACCTTTCAGACACTTTCTCACACACTTTTTGTGCTATCGTTTTTCCCTCCCCTCTCCTGCCCTGTCTGACCTATGGATGTTGGGAACTCATTCAGTACTTAGAGTTCCAATTAAAAGACAGGGAGATGTACTACAGACAAAAAAGGACTCACTGCATGGAAGTATTAAAGTTGATGCCTACAGGTTGAAGTTTACAACCGGAGGAAAGCAACTCTCTGGCACTGTTTCTGCTGCTTGTCAAAGATCGTAGGGCATCGCCAAGGCAAGTATGTAAGCACTCATGGCTGCAGAACTGCAGTCTTTTTTTGAAGTTGAAATTTCACTTGTTCACACTTGAACAACATTGAAACATCCGCCACTGTTTCAAAAACTTGTGGTGGAAACACTGTAAACTGATGAAGGACCCATTTCCCTTCAAAGTGCTTCTATACCACTGAAATCAGAAGGAGGACTCGACTGGTTCAAGTCCTCCATCAGACTCTACAGATGGTCTTAGGTCTGCCAACTTACTTTGAGACAGTCCTGGATTGTTGTCAGAGCACACATCAATTGCAAAGAGGCTTTAAACTCAAAAGACTATTTTTTCCCTGCAGCTACCCTTGAAATGGCGCATCTGAGGTCAGTGCGACCATCGCACTCGGGTACATGCTTGTAATGTTATACGACTGCAGGAATGAGGTGAAAATGCTGCATATGAAACCGATCGTGTCCGTAAAGAGAGAAGAAAGCCCAAGCGGTGATCGAAAGCTCAGATATCTTGCGATGGCAGCAGAAAAGGCAGGAAAAGGATGACCCTTTCACACCGAGCAGAGGAACTTCCCTAAATTTTATGCAGCTCATCTCAAACAAGAACATGTTGAGAAATTCATGATTTTTAAAATAATCATTCCCAGTAAAACACATGCTTCTGCATGTCCACTCGTGGGACACGTGCTCACAGTGTTCAAGGGACTGCTCAGAGTTGGTGTGTTGAAACATTAGAGGAAACATTGGTTAACATTGCTCATTAAGTATGAAAACGTTAATGTATCCTAAAGGAGCTTGAACTTTTTTCACTTCAATTCAAACTTCGGCAAGTGTCACTTAACAACTCCATTTAGAATTGATATAATTTGCACACTTCTCACTGAGGACTAATACTTTCCTAAGCTCTCCCCATGAAACTTTAAACATACTAAATTTTAGATCAGCCTGGGAAGTGATTGATACACTTAGTGGCCACTTTGCACTTTGATCTTCCGAGGTGCCGAGTAAATCACGGAGCAGCTGGGTGTTGATGGAGATTCATAGCTCAGTTGTTCATCAGAAAGGACCATCATTTTCAATATTTGTTGGGGATTATTTATTCAGCCACGAAATTAGATAGACCTTTGACATAGCAATTCTGGTAAGTGACAATCGAATGGAAAATAAGAAAGACATATTCATTTTAGCAAATTTTAATAATCTTGATGCGAAAACTGAAAGGTCTGTGGCCATGTTGCTGTAGTTACACTGCATTAACTATGAACCATACAGCAGTGAAAGGCATAACATGCTGCAACAGTTCATGTTCTTACAAAAGGGAATATCATACAAGCCCAGATTGAAACCAGCCAGTTTCAGAAGTCTAGCAAATCACGTTTGGCCTGGGACTGAGATTTAATCTTCTTAGATTGGTGTGATACATTAAAGGTATTGTAAAGACTCCTCTTAAACTAAGTTGTCTTGCCGTAGCGGAGCTTGTCAGCACAGTGCAATGAAAAAAAAATACTGCTGCTCAGATTCCCAGAGCCACTGCACATCCCATCACACGTTGACGCCACTTCCTCAGGTGGAGACAATAAAGGACATTTTGACAAATAGCTGGGGCAATACAGAAATGGTAGTGGTTCTGTGGAAACACACTCTAAAAAGAACAACTTCCACAATGTTTTCAATAAGAGTCACGATTAAAAAAACCTGAATTAATTCATTTTTGTTTGGCACTTGGTGAAATAGCAAGAAAACTAAAGAACTCCATTTCTTAATTTCAATTCATTCTTCAGGAGGACAATGACAGGCATGAGACTGGCACATCACTGCCTTCCATTGCTGTTTGCCTAAACTGTTCAGCTGGAGCAGCCATCAGTCTGAACAAGTGTTGTGTAGTGACCTTCCGCTTTCCTTATCACACGCACGACAGCAACAAACACGTCAGCTCTGCGAAATTTTCATGAAACACTGAGTAAAACAGAGCAATAATATTGGGTAAAAAAAGCATGGGTGAATATTAATTTCAATCCTACCGCTACTTTCATACAAGATCAATTATTTCATCGTCAACCTGATCAAAAAAAAAAAAACTAAATAAATTGGTCTTTGCTCTTTAGATGCATTTCTAAAGTCACAATCTACCTCACTGAAGTTTCCATTCAAAAAACAGATTCCATGATATATAATGTGACACCAAATGAACCTCCCTCAGCGATGACACTACTGCCACACCACTCTCACAACAGATGCACTTCCTCCTCTCAACAGTGTGAACAGAACCTGCAAACGGGTCAGCAAATGTGTGTGTGCAAGCAGAAACCATTTCTGGCCCTCAGATGCATGATGTATTGAAGCACAAATCCTTCTCCAGTGATTCACAGGGGGACTTCTCTTCAGCGCGATGAATCACAAAGAACAGTGGCTGCATTCGAATGTCAAACTCAGTAAACCCAGGCTGACAAAACCTGCAAGGCGTGTTCAAGCAAATAAAACAACTTCTCTATTCAAAGGGCCGCATCACAGGTAAAAAGGTGCAACCAGAAGGCATGTTAGAGAGCGAGAGACAGACACAGTCAAAACAAACCATGGTCAACAGCATTTTGCTCCTGTTATCAAACACAACTCAACCAACGAAGGAGATTGTGCTTTGACTTTTACAGAGCATTTTTGAAAAATACACATACATACGACCGTCAGTTAACCAGTGCTTAGTTCTATCCAGGGTTGCAGGGACCGCTGGAGCCTATCTCAGCAGTCATTGGGCAGGCATACACCCTGGACAGGTCGCCAATCCATCACAGGGCACACACACAGATTAACCTAGTGAGCATGTCTTTGGACTGTGGGAGGAAACCAGAGAACCCGGAGAAAGCCCACAAGTACACGGGGAGAACATGCAAACTCCATGCAGAAAGGCCACCGGTCAGACCGGGAATCGAATCTGCAACCTTCTTGCAGCAAGGACATTCATGCTGTCCTGCTATTGATATTTCCACCATCTTTTCCAACATTAAACTACTAAAGCTCGAATTTGTTTGTATTTTTTAATATAGGTCACGTAAAAGTTTTGAACAGTCATTTTATTGAAGCTTCTGATACTGTCTTTGTAGTTTATCTTCATGAATCATTTCCGTCATTTTCCTCCCCACAGTCATCACATCTAGCAAAACCAATGTCTTTAATTTTACAGTAAAATTATTACTGAATACTATATGGATATTTATTTACCTCTCTGATCGCGTTAAAAATAAATATATAAAATATACGTTTGTTTCATTGTTAATTTTATTTTGAAGTGAAAGAGCATCTGAGGTGAGTAAGTGGATATTTTTGTTTTTATGTAAATTTATTCCACATTTTTATAATTATCAAAAGAGTCTTTCACATTCACATGAAAACACATTTTCAAAGCAGACAGCTGAGTCCATTAGACTCATCCTAGGAATAATTTATTATTTCTCGTGGGAATTTTTTTCAGTTCAAACTCGAACATCCGGGAATTCAAACAGAATTCGGTGCGAACGCACACTGCAATGTGAAAGGACCAAACCGCTACGACAGAAATGGCTGTTCTCCAGAGTGAACTAATTCAACTAGAAAATGAAACATTGCACCTCAGATATCATAAATACCAGACCACTGCCTACAGTAATGAATATGAGATTGAGGACAGGACTGTAGAAATGCTTGAGTGGTTCCATCCTCGAATGGAGCTGACCTCTCATGCAGTTATGACCCCGGAAAACATGTAAAGCGCTAGACAGCAAAGACATTTTATACGGCTTCATGTGAACTGCCAAGGATGGATTACAGATTACAATTCTCGAGAATGACCATGCAAGTCAATCACTGCTGACGTCGGAGTGGAATGAAAAGTGTTGCTGTCTGACAGATTGTGAGAGTCACAGCCTGGCAGGACCTCTGGAGCCTCTTGAGCCGTGTCGCCATGATGTTTTGCAGCTTTACGATGGCTCTTGAGCTGATCCTTAACGACAGCTTAAAAGAGACTGTGAACGAACGACACGCTGATAGGAGATAAAATCCTCCTGTACATAAACACAACTGCACACGCTTCCATCCCTCTGAACACCATCTACATGTGTGCAGATCTGACTCACTCACGGTTGACTTGGCAGGGTCACTATTCACACACCACTCCAGGAAACTGAAGCAGCTGCTCTTTTAAACAAAATGAGGCTTCTTGCACTGGCCTCACCGCTGAAACACGTCCTGGAGGAAAAACAACTCATCACATCAGAAACATACTTCACGGTTTTGCTATTGATCCGTGCGTATTTGAACCATTTCTGCTCGTCTCATTTTTCTAACAATCTTTCTCGGAGGCAACAAGGAGCAGGAGTGCATTCGACCTGTTCGTCAAATGTAGGACGACCCTCATGGCTGAAGGCAAAGGCCCACACAATAACTGGGTGATGAAGTGGATGAACCCATCCATGCAACATGTAAGGAGCGCAAAGGTAGATTGACAGTCGGCATCTTCCGCTTTTGTTCTGCAGAAACACAAAAGATGACATCAGACTACCTTCACAAGCCCTCAGTGTTTGGCCAGTGGAGTGTGCGAATGTGGTTGAGTTTTCTTGCCTGAGGCACAAGGGGTTAACGTGTTTATTCATGTCCACATAAGTGCCGTTGGCCAGCCCAGAGACTGTGTCACAGACCATCACTGTGAACATTCAAGTGATTAACTTGGGCTTCTGTGTGTCAACTGGCCCTTCAAGACAAGAGGCTCGGAACACAGCTGCAAATGAAAGCACTCATCTGAGTGTTAGACAAGACTTGATCATACTGACCTGAGTTGAACATCAGACAGAGTTGATGCACTGCTCAGCACGAACTTGAACCGGGACAAGTACATAAATAAATCATTTGATTTTTTAAAAAACATTATATTGGTTTTACCATCCAGACATGGTACTTTTTTTTCTAATTACAACCATCCCTCCAGTGTGTAGTCTCTGTATCTTTAGCACAGCGTTCTCACTATGACTGTCTCTCATGTTCATGTTTGTCAGTAACCCAACACTCCACTGCTCGGTGTCGGCACACAATTTGACCTATTATGGGCAATTTTGACATTCAAAAACTAGAAAGAGCCCGGTCTGTGGTTCCTGTCATTCACTTCAGCAGGATCATGTCCTTCACTTTGAGAGCCACTCTCAGCTCAAATCTCTACAAGGCAGGTGCATGCTGCATGATTGTACTGGGCAAAACCTCTGTTAAATCTTGTAAACATCAACACAATAATACTTACATGTTTACTGCCATGATGTAACTTTTAACTTTTTCAGTAACAAATAAGTAACGCGCGTTACTTACTCGTTCTACTCTATCAAAAACAGATCAGATTATCATCCAAGTCATGTGCGTTGCTTTTTTGTTGTTTTCTGGAAGCAAAATATTTACATTTGCTTTCTTCTGCTGCGTCCTCAGACACCATGTGTGCAGCTTGTGTCAAGCTGCCAGCGACATGGACGGAGCTGTAGGAAAAACTACATGCCAGGTTTGAAATCACCTTGACAGGTGAAACGACAGTCAAGATAACACATTCGTGACAACACTGGCGTCTCTGTGCTACGGACACCCCAGCAATTAAACAGGAGATGAAACACACTGAAGCTTTGAACAGCTGTGTCTTCTAGTGGACAGGGAGTTAGTTCTTCAAAAACACTTCCCACATTTCGATATAAATTGTGATAAATATCACTTGGTTTTGTAAATTTGTGGATGTTCCTGAAGATGTATGCGCATCTATTTAATGCGATGGCTCAGTCTGTGTAAATCTTGTTAGCAACAGCTGTGTTAGCACTGCCACACTATAAAAAAGCGGAGAGACTGAGGTATCTATGGATGCCCTCCGAGGGCAACTGGCATGCCATTAGCAAGCGGAGTAAAAAATATATATATTTCGAAAATCTGTCAACAAAAACTCATATTAACCGAGAAAATCAATGTCACCCAGGCCTAGTGGTTAGATTGGGCATGTTTTTTTTAATATAAAGTTGCCAAACTTTGGTTTAGCTTAGCTTACTGTTAGCCAGTATGACAGCACACGAGCTGTCTTTTACATGGTAAATGAGTGATTATTTATTGAGTGTGGTGTATGTTGTTTCACTTTCCATTATGGCAGATAAAATGTCATATAGCCTGCAGTCACTTCAGTCAGCTAACTGACAGTCAGTAAAACGTGCCGTCTTTTGTCAATGCTAGCATTAGATTTTGTTGCTGCTTTTTTGATGCATCAGGGAAATCCTCATCCGAGACGGCAAGTGTTCCTCCGAGGTGAAGACAGTCCAATAATATAACAATAACATGACGCGATTTGTCTTATGAGTAACTTGATGCAGCAGTGATCCTCGGTCTGAACACATAACCTGTTCAGCCACAATGGCGATGGCCAGCAGATATGTAAATTAGACTACAACCACCTTCAGCCAGGCCGTTTTGATCGTTCATTCTCACAGGAAGATTAGGGGATAAGTTGTTTAAGGAGATGACTTTACCGGACTCTTAACTAGCGTGCGGTTGCCATGCTAGTTAAGAGTCAGGGCACCGGCACACTGATGGTCTAAAGCGCATTTTTGAGCTTTCAGTCCAATACATAAATCATTCTTCCAAAACAAAGGAAACACAGTCTCTTAAATATTTTACTTTATTCAGAAACGTGCAACTTTAATCCAGCCAGAGGACGTGTGTTGACAGCTCCATAATAATAACGGCCCTGAAACGCTGATTCTGGCTCAGAGCTTAAATTAGTTGGTCAGTCAGCCAGTGTACAGCGTTCAGTATTACACTCCGAAATGCCGCAAGTCTCCTTTTTGGTCACCTCTGTGGCGTCTCATTCTGTGGTGAGATGAACCGGAAACGCTAAAGAGCTCACGGCGCCCCTGAAGTCATAGAGGTGACATTAATGAAGAGTAGTTTTGCTCTCCTGCATGTAAACCTGGACTAGTGATGCAAACAGACTGTGCTTAATCAAGCTACGAAGCCTGGCTACTGCCTGCATGATGATCCTAAAACAGATATTCAAATAAACAAAAGCTTCATTCATGTTAACCTATTTTTTTATTCCGGATTTTTGCTGCCTTTTACGACGCCGATTAACCAGTTTTTATATACCTCTTCAAGGAGGCAAAAAAATGTTGAAAAACCTTATCGCAAATATTCTGTCAAAAGGACAACTAAGAAACATTGAAACATTGCAGTTTGGTGAACCTCTAGAGACTTTACTATGTTCGTGAAATATTTGCATACTGGCCGTGGGACTCCGAGAGAGAGAGCACTGCATTTATGAAAGTTTCCACTCTGGACGTTTTCAAACGTTTCACATTCAGGTGGCTGACGAACGCCGCACCCAACTCCAAAACGGCGTCAGATCCGGTCATTTCCGTCTCCACGTAAACAACACCTGACAACTATTCATAGTTATTTCTTGGGCAATTTGCTTAGCGTTCACGCTCGGACCGGTGGGTGTTGCTAAGCTGCACTAACAGCCTGCAACAGAGGAACTAGCGGTCTCACTTTCACGAGCCCCTAAAACTCTCTGCGCTCCATCAAGGGCTGGCGCTTTGAATGGCGTAATTAATTCTATTTTTTCCGTACATGTGCTGCAGGATGCAAACTTTACATGACAGACTGAAAAGCCACTGAACACCAAACATTCTGCTGCCGAGTGAGCAGCGAGTAGGGAGGAGTGGACGCATGACAACCAGCGGGGCTTCATCAAAGCATGTGATGGATTGTTGTGATCACCATTCACCGATCAAGCTGAAATCGGCCAATCACGATCAGTGACCGGAGCATCCCTAGTCTGAACATTAAAGTGGACTGAAAAGTGCGTTTTGGGAGAACAATGCCCAGGAACCAGGTTGTGCAAAGTTTGTGACAATTCTGTGAAGCTTGGCTGTGAAACATCAAAAAACAAAAAATAATGCGGTCGCATCAAAAGGTTCATCATGCCAGTCTCCATCATGCAGCACTAGCTAAACAAAGGGGGGCATCCTCACCTCATAAAACTGGTCCTCAACCAGCTCTTACGCAGCTGTGTGAGCAACATTTAAAGTGGAATGATACAGATAAAAGGTCAAAGACTCTTGACAAGGTCATTGCCGAAATGACTGCCATTGACAATCAGTCTTCCACCATATGAGGGACCTTGGATTTCGACAGCTTTTGGATGTTGCTGAACCATGTCACCAGTTAAAGAGTGAGACATTTTATCGCACTGAAGAAATGCCATCCATCTATAGTCAGGTGAAAGAAAATGACAAATCCATGATCCGTCCACAGTTTGCTTGCCTTTCACTACTGCCTGCTGGACACGCTCAACCGCATCATTGAGCCATTTTATCAATGCCAAATGGAACCAGCAGCAAGTTGTTGAATACAAAAGCTATGGATGGTCCTCACACAGAATACATCAGTAAGGTGTTCTCGGACCTAATAGAGGAAGTGACTCTTCAAATGAGTCACTATGAGAGTTCAATATCTTGTGTGATCCCCAGTGTTCAGGTCCTGCTTCTCAAGAATATTGGGCCGTCCACACAAAGTGGAGGATGTTCCAGGAGAAATACTGGAGGAACATGGAGATCCAGCAACACCAAGTTGTGCAAAACGATGAAGAGTGGCTCAGCCACCACAAGGAGGGCTTATTGATCAGATGTATGACGCACTACTTGGAAAACACACAGCAACAAGCAACATCAACCCCTGGCACACTAACACCTCCTACATCAGTCCCCAGTGAACGAGTTTTCAGTGCAGTGGGTGCCATCTATGGAAAAAAAAAAAAAAAAAAAACAAAGCCAGCTTTAGGGAGAAAATGCAGTCTCTGCTTGCTTCATTATAACTTGGTCCTCCTGAACTGGGATTATTAAATACAAACATGCTCACACATGCACACAAAATAGGGTACCCTCCAACCCCCGAAACACACACAGACAGAACGTGTGTCCTCTCAGTGTCTCTGAGGTTGTTTATTGTATGTTTTTGTTAATTCATGTTTTCATTATTCATCGATTCATTTCTACTTTGCTTTGTTAATATGTTGGCTAGGCCACTGACTGCATTCCATATTGTTTGTAAGGTTTATTGAACCATTTTTTTCAAGATAGTCAACAATTGTCCGTTCAACTGAACCAATAAAACCATTCTGTATAAGAATGTATACTGTCTTTATCCCCATAATAGGTTTGTAAACAAATTGATATCGCTACAATGTAATTTTGTTAATAGAGAAGCCAAATCAGAGAGACAAACTTCAGCCCAGAATATCGGTTATCGGCCTTCCTAAGCCACCACTTATCAGTCCACTACTACAAGGAGCTGCTCCTCTGAGGTTGTAGACGCTGGACTAACACCACCAGTGAGATCGAGGAACCGCAGTTGAACCACAGTGATATTAGTTGGATGCTGGTGATTTTCATCTGCTGGTTTGACTGTATATGAGCAGAAGTCTCTATGTGACATACGCTCACAATCACTGAAACAATTTAGCTCCAGCGACAGACTGTGCTTGCACCGTTTTATTGCAAATACGCAACTGTGTGAAGAGAAAATAATACTTTTTTACAATTATGCATGATTGAACAACCTTTAGTTGAGACTGGTCGAATTATGGCACTGTAAAATCCATTTCTCTTATGAATCACATATTTTTTGTTTGTTTTTAACTGTAATCACTTATGTCAATGCCAAATGAATTTGAACTTTAATTTCTTGAGGTTAGAATACAAACTTATTTTTTCTCAATACCATTTCATGCACTACATTAAATGCCAAACATTTTAGATATCGGTACTTGCAACGACATTGGCCTCTTTTGCAGTATTCCCACTCGTCACAGCACCTGATGCCCACTGCAATAACGATACTCCCCAGTGCACATTACGGTGGCAGACCACTTAAAATCGGCGAGGGTTCTATTTTTAACAGAGCTCTGCACCTCAGAGGATCGTTCAGCCCATGAAAAGTGACTCTTTGATCAGATGATCTATGACCCACTCCAGGTGCTGTCACAGACCCCAAAACTGGAGGACGTATTTTCATGATCATAGTTTTAAAAGTGTTTACTTCATGAAAACGCTCAATAATGACATTAGTAGTTACAGAGACTCTACTGATGATCTGTGCCAACTTGCGCTAACCTTTGTGACACCACCATCACCATCATCACCATCTGGATCATTGATCATTACAGCCATTTCAGTGAGAAAAAAAGATTGAAGGAACACAAGCACATGCAAAGACACAAATGCGTCTGCAAAAAAACTGAACAGGATAAAAAATTCTATTTAGATTTAGATGATCAGTGCACCCCCTATCACAAAGGCAAGTTTCAGGCTACAACGGTATCACAACAAAAGAAAAAGAAGAATAAAAAAAAAACCAAGGATTGACAGGACCAGTATCGGTGTTAGGCTCCGATACGGTTTTTGACCAATCCATCAGCCAAGTTTTAGCTTCATGTTTTCAGCGGAAATCTCTTCCCTGTCACCTGCTCTACGAGCTCACTGCAAACTGTAGAATGGATTGTTTGTACATCAGTTAGGAAATCCATTCCACAATTGGCACTAGCTTGCACAGCAAGTGAACGGGAAGAGATTTCTGTTGAAAACATGTAGCCATTTAGCAATTGAGTGTTAGCAAAAAAGCACCTGTAGCTAAAACTGGTCTTTCTTTCCTCCTGGGATTGCGTTTTTTATGGAATCAATAACACGATAAATTGACTTGTTTACCTCCATAACTGCATAATAATTCCTCCTCTCCGTGTCGTACATATAGGGAAGCAAGGTTTACAAACAACATGATGGTGTGGTGTACGAGAGATACACCACACCCTTCAACCTTGGTTTCAGTTAATGCATCAATCCCAATATCAAAATGGTTGGCCAGTGCTTTAGCTCCATGGTGAAGTGATGTTGATCACTGCCGCCGCATGACGAGCAGGGTGAATTATATTGTTCATTTTGTGACGTTAATATCTTGAATGTTCCCCTCTAACACTGACTGGATGGCTGAAGTCGAGTGACTACACACACACTACCCTGTCTTAAAGGGGAATGAACATCGGCTACAAGAACACTTTTATTTTTGTTTTTATTAAAATACAGAATTTACAGACACCAGTAAAATGACATTTGTCATTGTTGTAAGTTTCGGTAACAGTATAATTTCTGTAAATCGTCCAGCTCTACCCGCAGGACACGTAAATAAAGTGGAGTGCTGGTGTTCACTGATGGTCCAGCGAAGCTTTGCTGCATGTAAACCAACAGCGCAACAAAACATCATGTCGGATGTTTCCACCTCTCCATATCGGTATCTGTTGATATCCAAATTCAAGTAGCAGTATCGGATGACAAGTCAGAAGTAAAAAAAAACATGGATCAGTGCATCCCTACTAAACGCATTGTCAGATGGTCTGTTGCATAAATATTAAGATCTTAAATTTCCATGTCAGTTTTTTTTTCCTGACTTCCTTTTCTGTTTTGACTGTTTGCTTAAGTTGCCTTTTTTGATACACAGTCGTCAACCATGATGATTACGACAACAGAGCAGATCGATATAGGCATCTATCCATATTCAAGTATCAGATCGGAATGAGGATTGGTGCATCCCTAATCATAACTTTATCAAAGTTCTTCAAAGAACGCACGACTTACACACCAATGGGCATTTCCATTAAACTCATCAGGTCGTGAGATGTTTTTATTAACCGGAAAATGAATTATGAGCACTGCATATACTGTAATGAATGACTCTTTATGACTTTATTTTTCAATTACAGTGATTTATGAAGATCCAAGAGGCTCCATAAAGCCACGGCGTCATAATCAAGACTATCAGGAGTGGCCACCAACCGAAAGTGAATTTCACAGTGCCAAATGTGGCCACGGCTGAAACTCATTCTTGTGGAAAGCCAGATAGAATTTTCCATTTTCTGAGAAAGGACTACATGACAAGGTGGGGGGTGCCTCCACGGGTAATCACATTAAGGGTTTTCCAGCACAAGTGGAACTAAGCTACAGCTGTCCGTCTTATCTTTGACATTAAGAGCAGGCCTGTTAATGACAGCGGTCCCGCAGCTGCCAGGAAAATGGTCCGATATGCAGAGAGCGTCTCGCTGAAACTAATAGGCTTCAATGACTTTAATAATGTTGCCCACAGAAGCTCAGACAACAGGCATGACAAACTAAACACCCTCCATGGTAGTTACTCGACTTGGCTCCAAGAAAAAAAGTGTTCACCAGAAAAGAAATGTCAAAACAGAAACATGAGAGTTCCAAATGACTTTTGTAGGCTAATATCCAAAAGAAAGACTCCACCAAAATGTCATTAACAACCAATTTTAAAGGAAAAGAAAATATCCTGCCATGCCATTCTGTCACCAACAAGCAGTCCACTATCCAGGTAAGAGCTATGATTTACCTGAATAAAGACTACTTCATTTAATGTCACCTAAACCATCGACAACAAACAATGTAATTTTCCTTCAGCATAAAAAGGTTTTTAATGAGATTACATTCTCCAGGTATTTTTTCATTTGTGAACCAAATCAGTCTCTCCAGGATTTAGCAGACTTCATTATTGCTGAGGCCAAAAACCACAGATTGCAGTGAAAGTTGCGATCATTTATGGTTCTAGAAAACATGATGGAAAATAAGGACCTTTGTAAATTAATTTGTAAAAAACTAGTGAACAAATACATGTATATATCAAATTGAAAATGATAAAATAAGAACATCTTTTTATTATGGGCTGACACCATGTAGTGTGTGCTCATTTTGTTATGGAGCCAGAGAGTGATGGACATTTGAGAGGTAAAGGTGGAGAATGTGTGTGTGTCTGTGTGTATGCTTTGCCATACTTGTGGGTACCAAGTCTTGACAAACCACCTCCTCGTGAGGACACAAGGAGGAGGCCATTGTGGCCTGTCCTCACAAGGTTTAGCTGTGAATTTGGTTCAGAGTCCTGGTTAAGGTTAGCTATTTTTCTGTTTTGGGTGAGAGTTGATGGAAAGCCTTATGTCCACAAGATTTCAAACAGTGTTTACCAAATATTGCCTGCGCTATTGCACGCTACTGAAGCGCTGCAGCACCGATTCAAATTGGCAAGGATTTTATGCCTTGTGCGGCTACACAAAGCATCGCTTCAAGTTGGAGTGGAGTGGAATGTATAGACAGACACAACATACCTTTGTTAGTTCAGCATTTCACATGACTGTATTATTAATTATATATAATTATATATAATTATAATTATTTTATTTTTCAGTTTTTATAATCGATGGCTCAATGTAGCATTCATTATAAATATATATATATATATATATATATATATATATATATATATATATATATATATATATATGGGAGTCAGCATAACACTAGGCCAAAATCCGATTTCAATGTGACCTGATTGGAAGTAAACTGGTACCATTTGTAGGTCTGAGCTGGATAAAGCTGGTTCTTGGATGTGCAAGAAAGTGGGCCTACGTATGAGTGGAATCACGCTGCCGCTTGGGAACTTAAAACCTGGCTAATGAAGCTACAAACACTTAATCTGAAATGCAGAGTGATTACTGAACTCCGTTTAGGAAACAACCCCACTGGAACATCCCACAGTAATGTAGAGTGTCAGGACGTCTGCCAGTGATCAAGCTGGGAGAGAAATGATGCCAGTGGCCCACAACGTCCCGTGATGTTGGATATTCAGTATTAAGCCTCAGCTGATGCATTTCTATTGATAGTATTCTGGTGGAATCTGCTAAGTACAGCCCAAGTGGACTGTCAAGTGTAATGGCTAAATGGATGCCTGTCATGTCAGTGATGTGCCCCCCAGTCAGGGAAACAAATCAGCATTAGTGTTTAATAATGTTGCCCTCTTAACAAATAAGCACACATTTGAAAGGGAAAGGGGTGCCAAACTTGCGGCCCAATGCTTGACAATACGCCTTACAAATGATATGAGTCCCAGTGTAGATAAAGTACTGGAAAGAACCCAGGTGCATAAATGTAACCGACAGTGATTTGAATCCAAATGGAACTGAATCGATCGAAACCGTTGAAACTTTAGGGCTCAGATTTCTGGCTGATGCAGCTAAGATTTGAATCGAGGCAACCAGACCAGGTACCAGTAATAGTCATAGAAAATAACCATGGGTCCCTACCCCTCGTCGATGGTGGGTATCAATGGGCCATCATTGCAAATGCTGATCATAACCCAGGAGGCAGTGGTGCTAGTCCGATGTTGACATCACAGTGTACGGGTGTGAAGAACCTGTCATTGCTCAAATTTGCTCACAGCAGAAGCTGATCTGCCCAGGGCGGGTGCTAAGGACAGGATTGTATGAGGGAGAAATGCGGTGCCTGCGCCATCCTCCCCTGTTCCGACAAAAACAACTTCTTTTACTGGCTGATTGTTTATCACAATGACCCGGTGGTGCTGCTGCGAAACATCTGGTGTAAGCCTCAGAAGACTGAAAGTGCGGCACAGTTGGGTGAACTGTGTTAAAAATTATGATCAGATTAACCGGCATCCTAGTTTCTGACGATGGCAACAACATAAACCAGGCACAAGACATGTATTAAATTCAGGTCTTTATGAATTAAAACCTATGGGACATTCACCAAAGGCTGGTCAAATTTAGGTCATGGTGCCCTCTGTAAACTTGAATGTCAAAACAGTGTCTCAGTTGGGACTACAATCTCAAAATGATTGACTCCACATAAAGGTCTAATGGCCCAAGAGATAATGGGCATGTGAAGTTAAAGTTCACTGTCACTCTCACACTTCTAAGTTACTCTCACATGATCACCTTATGGCTTCAAGCACACGAAGGACGGCTGTTGCATGACCAATCCGTGATACAAAGCTGGATAAAGTAAATTTGGCCATCAGAGTAAAACACAAACGACTGACTGCCAATGGTGACATTATGCAGAACATTCAACAGCTTACTGCACCAAATTGAACCCCTGCAGCAAGTCTCTCTTGTGCTCTCTCTTTTGGAACAGAGCCCATGGGCAGGCAAACGTACACACTGTATACAGCACAAAAAGCGTGCCTGCCCAGCTCACCAGGGGAACCCGATGCAATTATGTTGGCTGTTTCAAGGGTACGTACGAGCTGCGGCAGCAGATGTAGGGCACGTGAGGTGAGATGGATGAATCGGACCTCAGATGTGACTGCGATTGGTCCTTTATTATTAAGCTATTTTTGTTGTCTTCTCCAGTCCGCAGCATGGCCATGTCTCTGACAGAGCATGCATTAAACATAGCAGACGTTCAGACAACAGGGGAGTGATGGAGACATAAGGTAAAGTACCTCGCTGCATGGAGACGCTCTCCAAAAATGTGTTTAGATCAGAAGCATCTCACGTTGACATCTTCAGACAGCTCTAAATTCTCGTTAGCACAGAGTACTTATGATACTGCAAGCGCTCCCCTGTATGCAGCCTGTTCACACACATTCTCACTGATGGAGAAGGCACGAGGAGTGAGGGAGGGCAAGCGAAGCCAGAGACACTTAGCTTTAGACCGAGTGACGATGCTCCGAAAAAACACCCACCTCAGTCTGCGGCTGATTCCTGACGCAGCGTGCAGAGCTGGCGAGTAAATGTGGGAAAACAGAAGCGGTGCTAGAGAAGCAGCAGATCCATGAGCCGAGCAGCAGTCTGCAGTACCAAGCACGCAGCAGTGACAGAGGAGGATACAATTCTGCTGAAAAGTGTGTGTGTGTGAGAGAGAGAAGAGGATGTGCGTGTGACACGGGGAGATGGACAGAGACGCAGACTGAAGAAGACAAACAGAGGGGAGAGAGGAGGAAGACAGAGAAGAGAGACAGAAGAAATGTGGGAGATTGAGTGATTGAGTGTAGAAGCATTAGAGAACCAAATGCCCCTCCCTCTTTGTGCACGCGCACATACATACGCACGCCTCACTCAGTCAGCACAGTCAGCATTTAAGTAAGCATGCGTTCTGTGAATGCAAGTGAGCTGTGAACACTCCGAGGCAAGAAGAGTGGCCAAGGATCACAGGAAGTATGTTCAGTCTCAAGTGTGAGCAGTGCGGCTGGATCCAAACTTTCACTTTCAATCAGAGTCAAATACCTTTGTCTCAAGCTCATCCATAGAATACATCATGAATGTTCATAATCATGTATGGTAACTTGTCAGGATGGGACGATACGCATTTGGCCTAATTTAATATTTTCCTGACACTTGCCAATTCGATTAACATCATGATTCAGGTTCGCATTGCAATTCTTTATATGCTTTGATTTATATCACGAGTGTGTTTTTTTTTAATTTAAAGACAAATGACAATAAAAATGCACATTACTGTTTCCCAGACATATGGTGACCGTGGATGTATTTATGATTTATGATCTCTATAATTATACAAAGCAGTTGATGTACACTAACAAACAGAGTGCTAACATGTTAACACTGGGCTGCCACTTCTCTTGTAACAATTGTAAAAATGAGAGGCTTGCTTGGCTCGTAGATATATTATGAATGCAGTCCGAAATGGCATTGTAGAGTGACAGTTGGCTGAGCGATGCTAGCATCAGCCAGGTGAATCCAATGAGTCCCTGGTCTACATTCCACCAACAGTTGTAGTTAAATAAAATCTTGTTACGAGTATGAAACCTGTGTTTGATTGGCTGCTCTGTTGAACAGGAGACACACTTCAGCTAAGCTTCCCTACTGTTTACCAGGATATGAACATCATTACCATCAAATTATTTATTTATCGTATACAATATATAGTGGTACCTCGGTTCTCAATCACAATCTGTTCCAGACGGCCGTTTGAGAAGCGATATGTTCGAAATCCGAATCGATTTTTCCCATTACAATGAATGGAAAAAGAAATAATGCGTTCCAAGCCTTAATATAGTCTTTTGTAGGAGTGAATGTAGAGTGTCTGCTGCAGGTGCGCTGTTCCTCTATGTGTGTGGCCGCTGCATGTGGGAGGGGTTGCCGAGTGAGTGACGTCTCTCCAGAAGTGAAGAGGTGCCCGGTGCGTGTCCAGCTCTGAATGTGCGCTTCTGTGCAGTTTGGCTGTGACAAAGTCATAAACCAAGTAACGCTCTGTCCCAGACTCGCCTCATCCCTGTCCCAGCTCCAGCCCACAACAGGACATCAAACCCTGGAGTGTGCTCCAGCCTTGGTGGTGTGGAGAGCGAGCACCTCCCCTGTGACACTCTACCACGGTCCAGTGCGGAGACAGGAAAGGTTTTACACCTCAATATGAAGAAACAAAAGTCAGTAAATGTAGCTAACGGGACACGTCTGCATACAGAGGCTGCGTTATACACAATAACAAAGCGCATCGTGGGTCAGCTGATCAGTCTGCGCATGTTATGTTTTCTCCGGCTTTTTCCGGAGGCGTTCAAGTTTTGGATTTTCGTTCGAAATCCGAAGCAAAAAAAATCTCAAATTTTTTGTTCGAACTCAGATTTGTTCGAATTCCGGGACGTTCGAAAACCGAGGTACCACTGTACAGCCAAAAGCAATTTCCATTATGAGAATTCTGAATATCACGCTAAATTCAATAAACACACAGCACTTGTTGCATTGGAGTAGCATACATGAATAAAAAGTATTAGTGAAATCTTCAATAAGGCGATGAAAAACAACCATTTCAGGAAGGAGAATTGTGAGGTTTTTCATCACACTAAACAAAGGACTGACAGTTTCTTTAATGATTTCAAGAATACAATATGACTAAATGATAATTTATTCACGTTTTTTTATATTTCCTCAATAGCCTTAAAATCAACATGCGATACAGCAGACAGATGGCTCAATTTAACCTGTAAATTAAGCTGTACATTATCATGATCATTATCATGCTGAATTTAGCTGCCACAATTCACGACTAATAATGAGAAGTTAATGTGAAGTGTAATCACATTTCCTGATACGCAATCAGCAACAATGATAAAAACAATACGTTCTGGTATGAGATCGGAATAACATTGAATCTGACTGAAGTGAAAAACTGGACCAGTGCTTCCCTCCTGTCTGTACGGATTCTAACTTCAACTGTCTTTGGTTAGCTGGATTTTTGGTTTCAACTCGGGCACAATGTCGTCTATTAGAGTAGGGGTTGCATCGCAGGACAGTCCAGCATGGACGCGAAGCCATGGTGCTGTGGTCGAAGCAGAATGTGGTTTGTCTTCTTTAAATATGCAAAACCTTGACACATTTTAACCACTGCATACGCGTGCACGCAAGACATTTGAGATTGCTGTTCGCCGAGTGAAACCACTATATAGACAACTGGACCTGCAGCCAGTAATTGTATATGTATTGGAGCTGGTGAAAGTTTAAGAGCTGATTTGTGGATTTCTTTGATTTTAGTGCTCCGCTGAAGTTCAGCACTGAGCGGTTTCCAACAGCAAACATGGTATTTAGAGTATTAGGTCAGTCAGATATATGTTGTTCGTGCGAGACAAATATCACGTTAAGCCAGGACGGTGCACCACGATTGTTTACATGTAGCAGAAACACCAAGGTTACGTCCCTACTTCTGGATGATGTTCACATGTCAGGTCCAGATCTTAACATGCACTGCGTTCGATGCTTCCCTGGGGCTGGGAGATCACTCAACCATCCTCACTCCCATGTCGCTGAAGGCAGCCTTCTGTGTTTCACATTGACACATAAGCGTTTCATTGGAGTCAAAAAGGGTTTCATTTCGGTGTAGTGTTCCAGGCAGGGAGGGGGGTTTGGGTGCATTACATTACTTACAGTGCCTAACCCCAACCTCTGTCTTTCTTTTAAATGATGTACTGCCCAAAGCGCCTGGATATGCCATGCGAGGTTAAACATGCTTCAATTGAATGCCTAATGCGTCAACATGAAATAACATGAAATGTGGAAGGCAGCCTTCGACATCAGCATAGGACGCAAATAGGGGTCCACGGATCTTTTCCACGGATTTTTCACTCAATACAGATTGATGCTTTTTTGAAAGTCGCAACAGGCTGATCCCGTTTTTTTTTTCCCCCACAAAACTAAATCACACACACCATTTTTTTAAATTAATTACATTAAGCTAGTAAATAACGATAATACGGAACAGCAGTGCAAAACACCAGAGTGTGTCAGAAAATTTCCTGAACTGGTGCCAATTTTTTTTTATTTCAAACCCATAGTACAAACAAAGAGGCTTCCAGTTCTGGTACGGTTGGGGAGAAATGCATCAGAAGCATTGGGATTGGTGCAGCAAGTGGATGAATTATGTCATGGTCACATGTTTTTGACTGCAACTCCAGAGTGTATTGTCAAATTACAAAGGACTCTCATACGTTTATGAGTAGCCAGACACAGATTAAGGACTAGTTAATATCTGAAAGGGTTTCAGCAGCACTATGTTTCTGTTAGGGGACATCACCGACTCTAGTTTAGATAACAATGTGAAACCCTGAACTAACTAACTTTAAATCATGTCATTGCTGATCCAAGTCCGACTATGACAACAGAAATGTCTCATTGGCACATTTCAATCTAGCAAAGCAGCTGAGCTGGTTGTGGTTACTAAGGCTCGAAAAAAAAAAAAAAAAAAACATCAGAGCCTTTGTAACCACCACCAGAGTTGTGTGTGTTATAAATATGTTTAAAACCATGATCACAATCCCTAGTTTACTGGTGGCGTGCGGCTTCCCTCCAAATCACACGCAGTGAGCCCCTACTGTTCAGGGGGTGAATTGATTCAGGGTATTTCTTGAATCAACAATGAATTTGGAGAAGGTAGAATAGCAATATATTGCTGAATCCATTTTTTTTTACCCACCCCTACCATAAATCGTGACAAAACTTCTCAACTGTGGATGCTGCCGGTTTGATGTTGGGATGGATTTTCTTCAGATTTGAGCTAATGGATGATTCGCCCCGCATGTGTTTGTGTGAGAGACCCGGAGCCCGAGGGGGGCAGCTGAAGCTTCACTGTTGCGCACCAATGTCCCTGGCCTTTCTCTCAGATCTGAAGCCCAGTCGCGAAATCCTCCATGTCTGCTTCCAGCCTGAGACACAACAACTCGCCCTTTTCCAATGAGGACACTTAGCATGGTGTGATACCACTCATGAGGTCAACAGCAGGTGAACACCCAACTGGAAAACATTTGTTTTGGCTTGAAACAGAGAACATATAGAAACTACCTTTCAACTGCACATGGCAAAGAGGGAATGAGAACAAAGCAAGGTTAGTCTGTGTTGTACTCATGAGGCGAGTGCATGTACATTATGTACATAACTGCCCTTTTACAGAACCACAACCAATCAGGGTCAAAACATCTAGACACGTTTCCACTTTGGTGGTAATAATATAAGTCTGATCAAGAAGACGGAATGGCCTGACATTTAGCAAGCGGTGGATTCAAACTGGTGACAAAGTGTAGCAACTATGAAAGGAACAACTGCCTGCTACAATAATGTCTTTCACACCTCTTGCGAGATGCAGACGCTGCTGTGCCATACAGAATGTCATTGGAAGTTAAGACTTGTCACCTGGTTGTGACTTCATATACGCTTAAACACAATATAGACAAACAAGACAGCCATCTGCCCACACAGTCTTTCCCACATTGTCTATGTTATAGTTAACCATAAAGTTCAATAAAACATACATAAACACTTTCAAATGTCTAGAAACTCAATGTCTACATATTAATACACCCCTGGTCTTTCCCACATTTATAGCCTCTGCCCTGCATCGAACTGACTCAGGAGGCCATAGGGAATTCCTCGAGGAGTAGCCATTAGGTTTTCAGTCCGTCTGTCTCTGATGGTTAACTGGAATGGCCACATGAAAAAACAGAGACGACATAGATTAAACCAATAAAAATAGCAGGCTTCTGGGAACAGGGCTACCTTTGTCTACCAGATAATGCGATAGATTCATTCATCACATAAAAGTCTCCCACAAGGACACGCATTAAATTGAGAGAGATCCAGATCCAGCTGTTCTCGGATTTAAAAAAACAAAACAAACTATTCCTCTTTGTCTTTCGGCATTTCTCATTAGGTATTTTCAGAGCAAGTCAGCCTCCTCTACCTATCCTCAACAGCCTCCCTGGTCACACCAATCCTCTTCACATCCATGACCCTCAATGGTTCTCTCCAGCTTTAACCTGGTACCTCCACCTTGATCCAATATGTTCCCTGTCTCTCCTTCCCATGTGTCCAAACCACCTGAGTCTGGCCTTCCTGACTTGGTCAGCAAACTTATCCACACGTCCCTCTGCTATAGTGGTTTCTAATCTTGTCCATCCAGATAAAAAAAAAAAAACATATGGAAAGAAAAACTAGTGCTAAATTCTTGACAACTTCAATATGTCAATTCTCAACATTGTGAGTATCAAAGTCAACAATTAACAGAGAATGTGTCCAAATCTGAACAAAAAGAAACTAAACCATCCCATCATTACATTCATATTAAGCAGTCTTGCCATAAGCACTTTTTTTCGACCAATATCGGTGGTACACAGCTGTGTGTGTAGATTTTGGTGGTTGACAAAAGTGTACTTCAGTAAATATTCATTGGATCACAGTATCAGAGTGAAAGAGGTCACATGTTTCTTTTTTTATATTGTAATATGACTGTTAAAAAGGAACTCTTTTATCATGCTGGGAACAGGAAGGCAGTGTTTCTTTGTTGACACACTGTTCACATGACAGTGTTCTGGAGTGATACAACAGACTGGCACTCAGAAAATCAGTTGGCCACACCATCACTGTCACTTGTTCACAGCAAAGCCATCTCTACATTATGTTAACTTCATCAGAATTCTCATATTTGAAGGCCAAATAAGCATTTACTTGGAAGAAGAGTGAAGTAGAACGTTGGTTTCATGATGAACAAAAACATTTTTTCATTCAAGACATTTGCAACTAATGTAGAAGAAAGTAACATGGATCTGCGTAGACTGTAATTCATGTAAATGTATTGCCAGTTACATAAAACTACCACATCATTCTGATCTACACACGTGACAGCAGAAATAAACGTTTGAGCAGGGTTCTGTTCCAACTTCAAACTAGCTTGGAACGAATTACCACATTGTATGGGAAATACTCTTCTGGCTTCTCAAAAGGACTTGTTAAAAAAATACGAGGTTCGATCCCTTCTCCCGCATATTAGTCATTTTAGATTAGGAGTCAAAGTTACTCTGTACATTAGATCTCTGTATTACACACCAAGTAGTGGTGAAAGTCTGGACTTCTTTGCTCCAGCCGCTGCCCTCTCAACCTTACAATGTATTTTATCTTCAGATGGTCAAATGGAGCTACAAGTGAGCAATCCTGCGCCATGTTTTGGATATTGTATCACCCCGTAATTCCTATCCTCGTGTGACATAATATAACTCGGATCGTGTTGTGCATCGCTGCTAGCAACTTACAGCGTTCAACTGTCTCGCACAGGCGATGCAGATTTCTCTCAAATCTGGTCGGTCCAAACAAGAGATGCAAAGTGCTGCTCTCTCTAATTGCATCATTAGCTAAACCAAATGACTCAGTGACTTCATCCCCCCCCCATCCCCCTTCTTCTCTCTCAACCCTGCCCCGTCCAGAAATAGGGAGTCGAGCCTCCAGCTCTTTACTGTACAGCTGCTCAAGCAGAATAATGCTAACATGTTATGTGCAACAGCGCAAAATGTTAACGTTCCAGAAATATCCAAGTGAATAACAGCGATAATGAGAGTGTGGTAGCAAACAGCCACTGAGGCGCTTGTGTTTTCCTTCAAGAAAGTGGCTATCAATTATTCATTTCAAGACAAAACAACATAAGGTGACCACAATCACGGTAATGATGATCACGTGACTTGACATCACGTCACCACGGCAGGTGCATTCCCTCATCTGACAGAAGACACCGGCAGGCCGACGACCAACAAGAACTACCGTATTCCAGAACACATTCATGACTGTGATCGTGTGGATTTTTATTTGAAGTGAAAAGACACACAAGCATCTCTGCCTTGTCTCCTGAGGGGAAGCAAAGGATTTATTTTCCATTTGGGAGAGAATGTTCGGTAAATAAGGTCAGTAGATTTCTCCTCCCTTCGACAACTCTGGCGTCTGCGGTTCGGCATGCTTTAAGGAGAATGAGTAATGGGGTGACTTCTGAGCAAGTGAAGCGTTGCACAAGATAACGCACACTTACTTCCTGTCACTGTAAATGAAACAGCAAATGAACGGCTGGCTCTTCCTCTTCCGAAGACGACATGCAAAATTTGTCATCTTGGCTTCAGTCAAATCGAACCTTTCACTTGTCTGCTAGTTTTTCTTCGTAGCGCAAGTGCACATCAGATCACAACCTCATTTACTTCCTCTTATAGCTCAACATGACCAGGGATCTTGAAAGGGCAGAAGTACAGCTGCCCAGTGTTTCTGTTCTCACAAGTGAACTGTGCAGTCATCTAACTGAAACCCAAGTCTGTACCTCATCTGAAGAGACCACTGCAAGTCTCGAGCGGTGGCCAAAGCCTTTCACAATGTATCCATTTCATTGAACAGCAGTCATTCCAAATCAGCTACCTGTCCATACCCACCTCAAATGACCACTGTAGTTTTGACGGGCATGCTGAAACAACAGTTCCAACGCATCGGTTTCAAATAATCCTGGTGGAATCTCTGGGTCATAACACAAACTGTCTGACCCAGCATAGACGCACAACACAGCAGGTAGTGAGGATTTCTTCTGCAAGCACATAGATCTGCTTTACCAGCATCCATTCTTGATATAGAGAAAAATGCAACGGGACAGGTAACATAGGTAAAAGAAGAACAAGTAACAGAAAAAGTAACCTTCATAAAGTTGTGATGGCGATTTGTACAAGAGGTTTGGCTTTTTGCGTCATTCAACACTCTAGGTGCAAATGGGCAACGACCTAAAGTGCAGCTACAGGAGACTTGCAGGGTCTCCAGCCAGCAGCGAGTCTAGTGAGGACACCGCGGCTTCACGTCGTCAGGCTGGTGAGCGGCAGAGGAGGAGGCGACCTGGCCTCTGCCGTGATGTGTTAGCAGCGCTGCTGCCGCCGCTGAGGACCTGTCCACCCACCCTGCCTTCCTTCCATCCATCCATCCATCCATCCTGAGAACAAGTCAGCAGCATCTCTGAACGGAGAAGCTAACATTACTCCCGCCTGGTCGCTCCTCACCAGCCGAGAGGAAGCACGAACGCGTTTAGCAAGCTAGTCACGGAGGGGACTCCTCGCGTCGACCGCACATTAGGTTCGTGAATAACCACAACCTGATGTAGTTGTTGATAGTTCTGACGAGCATCGGGAGCCATGAACGCTGCAGTCAACAGTGACCACTGAGCTGGAACAACGAGACAAGAGTTCCCGCCGAGACAACACGGTCGCAGGTGAACACACAACACTGGCAGTCGCCGGACACACTGTGGGGTCGAGCCTACCTTCAGAGGAAAGCCTCTCTCAGTCCCTCTGTCAGATGACCGTCTCGGTTCTGCTGCTCTGGCTCCACCACCACGCGCTGCACCGCAACTCCGCCCCCTTGCTGTTGACGACCTGCCATTGGCCCGCTGAATGACAACTGCAGCCAGACCGGAGCTCCTCATTTGACGCGCGGCCCGTCAATCTCGTTTGGATCCTGCTTCCCGCGTTCAGAGCAGTGCCCACTTCATTACATAGCGCAGCCTATTTTTAGGTGTCAACTGTCCGCTGCAGGCCAGAGTCTCACTTGACCCCCAGCAGTGTTACACAATAGGGTTAATGTTAGGTTTGGTCCACTATAAACGTCCGTGATTACATGTAACATGAATAGCGTAGTAAGATTTAAGTGTGTGTCCAAGTGTAGATAAAGCTTAAGTTGAGCTCCAAAGTAGACTTGTTTTATTTTATGTTCATTAAAAACAAACCAATATCACTAACACAGGTCTCATTCATTTACTCTACATTTCACTTCACCCATAACTGAAGTGGGTTTGGTTGGACATAGCCATCTGCTTGTTTACAAAGTAGCTGACTTGACTTACCACTCGATCCACATTCCCATTCTCAACAATGGTTCCCTGCTGTGGAGAGACAGAAATAAACTGCTCCTGAGTGTTTTCTGGAGAGACTGGACGCTCGCTCAGAGATGTGGCAAGGTGCTTGGTCATCCAGAAGAGGCTGGACTTAGAGCAGCTGAGGTGGTCGTATTTTTTCAAGTCACATAGGGAGGCTCCGGAGCATACCAAGGGTACACCTCATTGACCCCAAGAAGAGCAGTGGAAGACTTGTGGCAGAGAGGAGCTCTATGCTTGATACCGCAGCCTTCATGACAAACCTCAGATAAGCAGAACAACATGGATGGATTGATAGAAGGTGGAGTGACTAACCCTTGAACAAAATGCTTTCACAGAAACCTCACCAATTAGAAAGAAACTATCAATGGAGCACAGATTTACATTTCTTTTTATTTCTGCTAACGTCTGAGGCAAGTACTCTTTATTCGTAATTATTCAGGGGCCGAACACACCAGAGATGTGAATCAGCTTCCTGAAATACATGCAACTGTAAGTGCTGTAGAGTTGAAGAATGGTGCCACCAGCATCACCAATATCCTATTGAACGTGCTCACCACATTTTGCTTGGCTGTGACACGGATGAATACGTCAGTCTTTCATAATAAGTGGAGCCCTGACTTGAGCTGCCGTCTCAGCCCCCATAAGTTCCTCTACAATAGTCAGGGCAAACTCGAAGCTGGTTCCTGGCCCACGGCTGGTGATGTAATGTCCATCCTTTTGTACGCGGGCCTCTGAATATTTATAGTGATCTAAAAAAAGACAAAGAGCAGTAAGGACGATCACAATAAGAGCGCCTCAAGCTACAGGCTGAAAGACACAGATTTTAAAGCACACATCATACAACGTTTCCTCACTGCTGAATGATCTATCACTGTTGTGACTGACCCACTTCTGGTAAGTTCCATCAAAATCATTTCAGAATAACGTTTTCCTTCATTTTGGCGGTGAGACGTGAGCAGGAAAAAGCTGCAACATTACCACCTACCGTCCATTATAGGTAATTACAAAGCCACCCATATTGCAACATCACATCACATTTGAACTCGGTATAATCCACAGGGACAGCATCTCAGTGTGTTTACCTCCAGCCATCATCTTCTCCTTCATGGCAGGATGTGTGGTAACTGTGCTGCCAAACCCGATGCCATGTGCCAGGAGAGCAGTGGGGCCTGAAGAGAGGGGGGAAAGAGAATACGATTGAGCAAGTCTTCAGGGGGTTTTCGTCCGAGAGTATTTGCCTTGTCATCGAACAGTTCTGTCAGATCATATAGCAACATCAGAGCTGGCTTCATGACAAAGCACTGCCCTTAAGATGTCCTCAATTGACCACTGTTTCTAAGAATACACGCATGCAGCATATGGCTTCAGTCTCCCGAGTCTGCACCACACTGCATACTGCCACAGCACCAACTTCACCAACTAAGCTCATCCAGAAATCTGTTGACAAATTGAGAAATTTACTGATTAGCTCCTTGGCTGTCTTCCCATGTTGTCTAAAGAATACACGTTCGCCCGGCAGGACATTTGGCTCCAGCCAAGCTACTCCTACACAGTAAAAACCCATCGCAGAGGGCGGCAGTCTTAAAAGGAGAAGGCCGATCACAGAGACACAACCATCGATCCACAGAAACTCAATCAATACTCAAGCAGCCACCAGAACTTAAGATGATCTTATAACATTTCTATCATTTAAGTTTATCCATTGGGCGCCATTTTTTTGAATGAGACATTCCACTATGACATTAGTCATTCAAAAGGCCACAGTGTGAAAACTGTAAAGCCTCCTGTAAAAAGGAAGCATCCTCAAAATGAACCAGATTTTTTGCATCATCATAGTCTTTAACGTCATTCTCAAAGCACCAGTATGTATGCTTGTGGACTGTAACGGCAAACAGACTCGCTCTAACTTCATGCCGATGCAGTGCCGCTCCCGCAAGACACTTTCTGTCTCATGGCATGGTCATCGTCAGAGGGTGAATACACCTCTTAGTGAAATCTGAGTTAGTGAAATCCGCTCTCCAGGTCTCTGTTCTGGGCCTATTACAAAACTACAACCTCCCCCTTCTCCTCGACTGGGAAACTTTGGAAGAAATGCGTCCAGTTACATATATCTATCATCTGCTGATGTCACGTAGTAACTGCATCAGGCTGCATATTTGAAGGTGGGCTTGTTCAAACACTGCAATGCTACCCATCACAATGTTGCGACAATGGTGCCCAATAGGTTAAATGGCAACTTTCAGGCCCTCAAGGTTACCAAGAGACATAAATACAAAAGACCGCACCTACGTGGATTCATACAGGGTTCAAATAAGACTGAGCTGAGGCAGCAACAAGTTCCAGAGCTGGGTAGCAGAGTGGGTGAGACGAGGTGAATTTTCTTTTTTTAATTTTAGACTAATTGATGCACTGTACGTCTTTTCTGGAGTACAATGTTATGCTCAGGTGTACTTATAATAATTGTATAGACAAATCATATTATTTATTGAGGTGGAGGAGAGTTGGGGGGCACAAAACGTTTACTTCTTCCTGAGGGGGGGGCGCAACAGAAAATAATTGAGAAGCACTGGTTTCAGGGACTTCACATTCGACACACCTCATAATAGTAAACAAAATTCCCTGGCACCATCCTTTTTATCTACATAAATGCTGTCAAAGAAAACATCTAATTTAAGCATCACTTTCTAAAATGTTTCTGTCATATCAGTTCAATTCCAAGTTTAGTCCACATCATCAGTTTTTACAAACCGTGCTACATCATTTCAATCCTCAAAAGTTTCACTATAACACAAAAAATAGATGTCACTTGTGACGAATGGAGGAATGTTTTTAATCTATACAACACTTGTGTAAATAGTCTCTTCTTAAATCTCACTCAAACATTTTACCCTCAAAAGCACAACACACATCAAGTAAAAGTGCGTATTTCTGTCTCTTTTACCTGGTCATTTTATTTTGTCTTGTTTGGAAGGGTTCATTTTAAATAAGAAGCTGCACAACTACGCTGCAGGGAGAGTTTACTTCCACTAGGAGGCGGTAAAGCCAAGAAAAGCTGAACATATACGTGTGGTAGCGTCTTAAAGTTGTGTTTGAAACATGAAAGTTTCAGGAAATGACTGAATAACAACGATTGCTCATTTGTTTGAGCTCATATAATTTTCAACTTAGTCTCGTACCTGCACAGATAGCTGCGATCAGGCCCTTTCTGCCGTCCTGAGCTTTCAGCACCTCCTTCACAGCAGAAGACTATAGTAAAACAAGAAGTGAGTCCACCATGCACACATATAGCAAGTACCACGACACACGACTATTGATTGAATTGTTCTTGTAGCCTGATAAAGTTTTACTAAATAAACTATTAATATTAAACAAAAACATTAATAAGAATAAATGTGCTAACAAATGTAATTTCTTTAAATCATTGTAATATTTTTCAGTGTCAGTTCCACTGTAACTACAACAAGAAACCAGACAAGGAAAATAGCAGTGCATACTGTATGTAATTCTGAGGTGTTGTATGGACAAACTGATGGCATACACTGATGCCATCAGTTTCAATAGAAAATGAAATGTTCAACAACAGTGATTCAAACAAAAACATGTTGAACGGGTCTGTGGGCACGTCTCATGCCAGCAGAAGACACAATGGAACTGTGTTAGAGATGAAAATTCTGATCAGTTTAACGCCAAATGACTCTCACCTCTGCCAGATTCTGGGCCCCCGGCATCCCTCCTGGCAGCACCACCACATCATAGGGGCCCTGGAAAGCAGACTCTGATCAGATCAACTGGCAAGGACTCGCACTGCAGCATGCTTCCCTTCACCACCCACACTGCCATCTCCTCACCTTAAAGTCAAATCAATAGACAAGACTCACCTGTTTACTGGCCTCTTCCAGACTCTCGTCAGGACAGATGACCACGTTTCTGCTGCACTGGACCGGATCCTTGCCAGTCAGCCCGGCGACAGTCACTGATATCTGAGTGGAGGAATGGCTCAAAATAAGAAGTATTATTATGCACAGGTCGACTCAAGGTCAGGGCTTCAGAGTGACTTGGCACTTTTGACATTTCCACTTGAACTTTGAAGCCATGACCTCAAACAGTCACAGTGAAACTACGTGAAATAAAATATATAAAAATCACTGCATAAACTGCATCATTATTATTATTATCATCAATAATATCTCCCAAAAAGCGAGCACGAAGATGACTTGGATTTGAATGACGTGTGTCTGTTGTTTTTCGCAGAGCAGCCAGCTAATTGCTAACATTCTCTCTTATGGGGGTCGCAACAGTTACACACCCCGGCTCTCCGCATGATGTCCACTGGGATTACAGTCTCCATCTCCTCTGCACCTTTGGACAGGATCACCAGCGCTCTTTTTCCAGCCATGGTTTCGCGACGGTGAGCCACAGACGCGCTACTGCTGCTAACTGCGACTGGCAGCTAAAGAGCTACTTCACTAGCAGCAACAGTCAGGCGCGAGGTTGCCAGGCAGTGACACTACATCCCCCCTTTCAAGTTCTTCTTCGTGTTATTATTGTTATTATTATTAATTTATTTATTTGACTTTTTTGTTCGGTGAATCTTCCTAAATTAATGAATGAATGCTTATTTCAATCTCCTCTAGTACATGACAAGCGTTACATGTTGAATGGTGTTTCCAAATGGTACAGTGACATTTTTATTTCAATGCAGAGAGTGAAAATTGATGCTAGCAAAACAAGGAACAACAGTCCAAGTGACAGCTCTGAAAACAAATCTAAAGAGAGCAAATTTTATTTTTAGCCAGTAGAAATACAAGTAAGTACTTCAACTATCGGTCAGAGACTTGCCACCTTCAGAAGTTCTCTGATGACTCTGCCATCGTTGGATGTATCAGCAAGGTTGAGGAGACTGAGTGCAGGGCTGGACTTTATTGCTTGGTGTGAGCCGAACCATCTGCGGCTCAATGTGGCAACGTCCAAAGAACTGGTGGTGGACCTACTTAGGACCAAGTCTCCTGTGACCCCAGTTTCCATCCGGGGGGGTCAATGTGGATATGGTTGAGGACTATAAATATCTTGGGGTTCTCATAGACAATAAACTGGACTGGGCTCGGAACACTGAGGCCCTTTACAAAAAAGGACAGAGTCGTCTCTATTTCATGAGGAGGCTCAGGTCCTTCAACGTATGCGGGACAATGCGGTGGATGTTTTATGAGTTGGTGGTGTCCAGTGCAATTCTGTTTGCTGTGGTTTGCTGGGGCACGGTGGTGAACACTAACAGACTCAATAGACTCATCCGCAAAGCTGGTGATGTTGTGGGGGTGAAACTGGACTCCTAGGAGATGGTTATGGAGAGAAAGATGCTCCTGAAACTAAGGAGCATCCTGAACAACATCACCCACCCCCTCCATGAGCTCCTGGTCCAACACAGTAGCACACGTACCAACAGACTGAGACTACCCAACTCAAAGACTGAGCGCCACAGGAGGTCCTTTCTCCCTGTGGCAATAAAAATGTACAATTCATCTCTGAAAAAATCACGATGAAGGATTCTTCTTTAACATTGCATTTTCTTGCACATTGTTCACATGGTTCCACGTGGCTTTATAATATAATTTCTTTTTAATTTATTGTGATATGTTGAGTACAGAGCATGTTACAAACATAATTTCCCTTGGGATTAATAAAGTTTTTCTGATTTTTTTGTGTATAATAGTGGCAGAACCTAACATTGCAAAGCCACTTCAAATAATGTTCAAATAATCAATCAATTATTATAACGGAGTTCCCATTAGGAGCAACCAGGTCAGCCTCCTCCACCTTCATCTGTTTTGAACATCCTTCCTTGCTGAGCCTCTCCTCTCCATGACCTCTCACCCATGATCCCCAGGTTGTCTTTCTATGCTCCGCTTGTCACGGTACTTCCACCGCACATGTTCCCTGCCTCTCCACTCCACGTGTACACACCACACCACTTGAGCCTGGTCCTAACTCTGTCTCCAAACCACTCCAAAAGCTCTATTAACACACATAATAACGCATGACAATGTCGGAAACACATTCAGGCAATTCAAGTTTCTCCCAGTAGATGGCGACAGATACCAAAGTAAAGCCGGAGACGCAACCGTCCCAGTGAAACTTGACGCACGATTTTTTTTTTTACATCGATGCGTTCTTTTTGTTGCCTTTGATCGAAAATGTCTTTTAAAAACTATTTAACGTGTTCAAAAAAAGTCAGGTTAACTTCCCCGTGAAACTTGCGGAAGCCTCTTGCAGTGTAAATCCTGGATGGAAGGGCTTGAGTGCGCTGGCATGTGTCCTAGTCCATGCGCCTGCGTGTTTTCTGCCGCTCAGGCGCTTTTCCTTATTTGTACCACTAACTAGAGCCCAGTGAAACGGCTGATTAGACACAAGCGGACCGGCTGCTGGCGGCAGGTTGGCTGCTTCGTGCCTGCGAGTGAATCCAGGAGCCTGATGAATAGCAACACACGCAGCTGGGGATCAAGCCGCAGTGGCACTCGAACTCATTTCCATTCATTAATTCACTTATGTACATTTACTAATTCCTTTCAGAATGTAATCACCGAACGCATAATTACAAGGAGAATATGTTTCAAAGTGATTTGTAAGACAGAAAGGGGAGTTTGAGAGCGTCTTGGTTTTTATTGTCTCAGTTCTTGCCACAGAAACTAAAAGTTGAAGTGAATCTCGCAGACACACGTGCAGCGAGTGGGGCATCCTTCCGCTCTCATGCATTCACCAGCTGATGCTGTTGTGCTCTCATTTCCAAGTGGACAAAGGCTACACATGAGTCAGGGATGTGTGGCCCTTGATCGGATTTCATGTGGCCCTAACCCAAATCCAAAAATGGAATGTTTACATAAAAAATACACCAAAATATAAATCACATTTTTGACACAAATTTGAGCAACAGTGACAACATTACAGCTACAAATTGCACGGGCTGCTGAGTCAAGAGGCAATGGTTTTCCAATTTTGCTTTCAAAACCAGTGTAAGAAACATCCACTTTATCAGTTACCCTTCAGAATGAGCTCCTGGTATGATGTCCCTGGTGGCTTATAAACACACAAGTAATCCTTTAGTAGCTCATGATCAACTGACACTGACAGCTTGTTCCTCGTGTTAAACATTCTTCACATATTAAAGTATGTTTTGGTTTAGTTTGTCTTTAAATGAAATGTGTTTCACTAAAATATGCGTTAAATAGTTCTGTAGTTTATATGGCTAAAATGAAATAAGATGGCAAATGGGCTGAAGAACCAGGTGAAGTGATGGCAGGAGAACACTACAGCAGACCACCACCAAGTGGCTTGGATGGAGAGAATTCTTGTGACCCGGTGTATGATGTTTGGCTAATCCCCATCTCCAAGGCAAAGATTCAAAAACAGCCTTGTTGGAGAAGATGTGAACAGCTCCACTTAAATCATGCCGACATCTTCCAGGCCGTCCTAGAATTCAGTTATTTTGGAAATGTTTTCATTGAACTGTATGTGAAGCTCTGGCGCACCAAAAGCCCCTCTTAAGCAAGGAGGCTTCAACACCTACCTGTACACCCAGAGATTGGCTCCTCCTACTGCACCGGACATAAGGCACCACCAACATCATTGGAAAGGGTTCATGCTCCAGAAGCTCAGCAGCAAACTGAAATGAAAAGAAAATAAAACTTTGACAGGGACTGGGAACGCGGTTGAAATATCAGGAGATACATGTAATGTCATGCAAAATGTCATGAGCCTCCCAAAGGCCTCATTTGATTGTGTGTGAGCGTGTGTGTTTCTATGTTTGTGTATATCCACCTTGGGATTCATGGATATATGCAATGAAAGTTATTACGTTGTGTTTCACTAGAGTGTCCCTTTCATATTGAGGTCTGTCATGCTATGAGCGATCAAAACCAGAGCAGCTACTCTTCCTTTTAACATCAAAGTCAGTATGGCTCCAATTGTATCTTGGATTGCATTTATTTTTCACTATTTTTTTAATATATGTTTTCTTCTTCTTTTGTTTTTTTTTCTAGTCATAAGGGTGAGGATTGACAGGTCTACTTTGGTAGTCCAGGTTTTTATTTTTATCTCCCTCAATAAAGAGTTCAGTAAAGTACATTTACTAGTCACAGGTCATGAAATCTCATTGTTCCTGTCATCACTGTTTTCCTGAGGAGTCCATTTGTTTGTAACCCTTTCTCAGAATCACACTGCTCTGGAGTAACATCCTAGTATGACGCAGGGGTCAGAAAGCAGGTGAATATTTGGGTGGATTTAAATCCCCATCTGTGCACACCTTGTGTCTTTCACATATTGTAAACTAATGAGAGCACGGATTGAGTGACAAGCATATAATCTGGATTACATCTGGATGCTAATTCCTCACAGCACTCAGGTGACAGCTGTGCGACAGCCAGCAGATCTCACAGAAAAGGTGACATTGAATTGGACGCACCTGATGTTGCCTTTGGAGACATGCGATGGCACCGGCCCGGCGGGTTCCAGTGTGGTCAGTTAGCTGAAGAATCAACCTGTGTGGCGCAGGTGCACGGTCATGAAGGTGAGGGCAGCGAATTACACTAAAATGGCTGGTGATTACCAAACTCAGATGAGGTGATGAAGACCAAGACTTCCTTTCTTCAACCTTGCAAAGTAAAATGTCGTGGTCCAGTTTCTGGAATCAAACGTGTCTTGAAAGGCTTCAAATAAACTGTTACATGACTTTGACCTCCGCCTGCCTATGTTTGCTTTGTTTTGTTACACCTGCACATGAACACATTACTATATGGGACCTGTACGAACTGTGGTGTCCTCCTCCTGCAACACAACAAACATGTCTCCAATTGTGCTGTTTCAGAGATATTAGACATCAGACGAGTCTTGTCAATTGCCTAACAACGTCACAACTTTACACGGAACAAGCAAACGTGGCTGAGAAGTGAACAAGGTGGGATGATGAACACTGAGACTGTGATGCTGTGAGTTCATGACAGTCCTTATTCACAAGTGATCTCAGGCCTGAGCAAGCTGTCTGCAGCCCAGCGAAAGTTATGTAGTTAACATTTCATCTCAATGTGTCTGAGAAGAGAAAGATGTGTAGAAGAGAGAACGTTTTGTGAGGTGATGAATGTGTGACGCTTAAATGTTGACATGGACATATGTTCATGTTAGTCTCCAAGAAAGTCAAAAGAATGAGAATCACATCATGAGTTGTTTCTCTCGTTCGAGAGTGGCTTGGAGTTCAGTTCACCAGTCTGCTACCATCTTGTGCTGTTGCCCATGTTGTGGAGAAAAACCTCAAGGAGTGGAATAAACGTTTGCACCCAAAATTTATCATGAAGCTTGTCATGATTCCACAGAAGAGCAACATGAACGGAGCTCCTTTCAAACAAACGTCAGACACTGTAGCAACACCATAATCTATCTTCCCTCAAATGAAGCCCCCCACTCTTATTTATTTAACAGCGAGGCTTCCATTCTGTGCATTAATGCTGCACCGCGTGGCCTATCTTCAAACATGAGTGTGGTGTTCAGGCCCTGCAGCGGTGCTCCCCCGGTCCCCGGCCTGCTCCTCTACATAGAGGGCAATAAAGACACAAGGAGGATTAGTGTTGTGTTCCTAACAAAGTGGTTGCCAGAGAGCGAGAGGGCCATGCCCATGGGCTCATCCGCAGCCCTGCTCAGCTTCACTCTTCTCCCCCTCACTTCACCCCACAACTCGGGTTTCCCTAAGGTCCGCTCTCTCGCAGGGAGCTCTGCGGATGTGTGATAGACTGTGAGTGGGTGAGTTCGTGTTGATGCTAAAGAGGCAGAGGACGCAGACAGATAATCCCGGGCTTAAGCAGGTCTGTCGTAACTTTCCCCCTTAAACAAGAGAACATGTGAAAAACCCTTCAATTTAATTCAGTCACATACTCGGCTCCCGCAGTATTTGCCAAAAAAACACTTTTCCGCTGAGAGAAAGTTTCTTCACTTGTCACTTGACAACCCAGGGTTATTAAAACAGCATCAAAGAAGCATGTAATTCTCCAGATTCATTGAAAAACTCATGTTTACATCACTCCAACCAGAATTGATTGAAAGTCCTGAGTTGATTCGCTGGCTGGAAGGTTGTCGTTCTCTCAGTGACAATCTCTTACCATCGTCTCCAATCTTCTTATCATGCTTCCTCCAGCGTCATGTTTTCATGTGCAGGCAGTTGGTACTGGGTGAACTTGAAACTCAAAAAGCAAAGTTGTCTTGACGACAGTTCAAGAAGAGATATAGTCTCTTGAAATGCTTTTTTATGATGTTATGGTGGTCCTGAGGGCAGCACCACTCGTGTATTCCTGTTGACCCACACGTACCCCGGGTCACATGATTCGCCTGTCTGTCTGCCATATACCTCATCATTACATTTTGAAGGGAGCCAGGAATCTTATAAAGAACTCCTCCCTTTTGGTGGGGAGAGCTGCAGGGCAAGCTCCTGTTCCTCCTGACTCACCCGGTGTGTGTTGTGAGAGCAAGCTCTGGATCTCATGGAGCTTCTTGTTCACAGAGAAATATCAATGGCTGAAAAAACATCTGCTCATGAAGAGGAAATAATATTGGGGAACTCAAAGGCTTGGAGAATTCTGAGGGCTTCTGAGGTTCACTGGACACCATCATGGTCATAGACAGCTATTGCTTTAAGCTTGACATAAAATATTATATTTCAAAGCACATTGTTCATTTTTGTTTTGGCATAGAAATGGCGACATCCTCCAAGCACTTGATATCGTGGTGCAGTAGTTGGTCTTGTATTTTCAACAATTCCCCATAAAGACCTGAATCTTTGATTTAATGCTTCAATAATTTGACTTTTTCTCCATACACCCATTCAATTACAAGTTGTGATATATTTTCATTAGTTCATGGACATACTGAAGTTGTCATTAGGAGAAAGGAGGAGATCAGAGGAACATGTGGAGAAGACAAAGTTAGAGAGGGAAATGGTTTGGACACGTGGACAGGAGAGTTGGACCAAGGATGTTGGAGATGAAGAATGAGTAGAATGGAAGCCATCCATTGTAAAGTTAATTCATTCAACCAAGTGTTGATCCTTGACCACAAGCTGGGAGGGCATTGTGTTAATATACTGCACAGTTGTGTGGTTTACATGAACTCTACAGGCTTGTTCAGGATCCAGCAGAAAGCATGCTGCTGCGGCGTCCGAGACTAAGCAGCGTAGATTCCGACTGTGGCCTGTGTCGCATTAAATGGGAGTGTCTGAGACGGCTGTGAAGAAACACGTATAGGTCGCAGAGGACAGTGGCTGTGGTGTGATGGAAAGCCGTGTACAGGACAGGACAGGTGAACCAAACAGCTGCTACACCATTTTTCCTTTAAAAGACCTGAGCGTGACAGATCAGGCCATGGCTCTCACATAGAACGGCCAGCTTTTCACACGGTAGCTGCCACGTTACACTCGTCCTGTGGACGCTTCATTTTCTATGTCGGGTAATGAAATTTACGCCGGAGACACCAGTGTATGCAGACATATGGAGACCATTAATACTGCCAAGTCACTGTCCGTTTTGGCGGCTCTTCACCGCACATGCTGTTTGCCTTTTTACTAGCCGCGACTCACACAGCAGCAGGAATGGACAGCCAGGGTCTGCTAATACTTGGCTAAGTTTACATGTTCATTCACACTTGATTATAGCCGGCGTTCTGCTGGGATGTCAAAGAGGCCCATGAGGAGATGACTGTCTATTTATCAACAGAAAACAAAACCAGAATCTATGTTCCGCTATGTTCATTGGAAAGCTAAATAATTTCACATGAAAGATTGAAATCTTGTTGTTTTCTGTATTAACATCCTGAAAATATGCTCAAGTATGTTCTTCTATGCATCTCAACACTGTTCCGACATCATGGTGCTGCAGCAAGAAGGTCATAGGTTTGAATCCAGCTGGAGGTAACTGGGTTTGTTTGTTTCCTTCCATGTTCCACAGTTGCACAGAGGTTGATGGGTGACTCTAAACTGTGGACCTGTGACCATCATACCTTATTCAAACTAGAGTTGTGACGTACACAAACAAGCCAAATCTTTTGAATGGCTCTTAACATGAAAGATGTAAACCAAGTCGCATTTGGTGAAACGCTGATCTGATGAGGAATCTGTAGACTGGAAACTGTTAATCTTGAATAAATGCAACACTATTCAGAGTCTCTGACACTTCTACGGTCATTATTGAGAGTGTCTTTAAAAATGTGTTTCAAACAGCGATTATGAACGACGGTTTGTTTCTCGTCTTTCTGCAAAACCAACCAAAGAAAGAGAGGCAATATTTACATGCGCTTTTCACTTGAGGCAGACAGTATGGCAATATTAGCCATAAGATGAATTGGTTTAAGTCTAGCTCCATAAACAATTTGCACAGACATTTAAAAACTCAACGCCCCACAGTTGGAATCCCAGGTGAGGAGAGAGACTGAAAAAATGAAAATGAATTGGAGAGTGCCAGTACTGCTGCCTCCATCAGACAGACGTCATGCCAGTGCCGCAGTCACTAAAGCCACAGCTACAGCAGCAGCTGAATGTGGACTGGAACAATTCAAACTCAAATAGTGGTAGGACATCATCTGAGTTCAAAATTATTAGGATTCAAATTTTACCTCAATATTCCTCCCAGTGATCATTTAAAATGAGTTATCTGAAGCCTGACTTCTTAAAAGTGAATAAAAATAAAGGAGCCTTTCAAATGGCTTTTTTGGTATGAACGCAGCCATAAATCCCATCAGTAATTCAAACTTCATTTATTCATACCTTTTGTCAATGGAATGGTTTTGATAACCTTCTTGCAGTCGAGCCTGGAAAGGCAGCGTGACAACATGGCGTGAAGGAGTCTGTGAAGCAGTAGATCAAAACACATACCGAGGGTTTGAAGCTATACAAATGGCACACGCAACTCACACACCAGCAACACAATAAAGAGCACATGACCACAGCTGCAGGGCTAAAACTGTCCCCACGCTCTCATGCAACACACACACAACTTTGTATAAAATAAAGAGGAAAACACGAGTGAAACCCAAGTCTGAACATTCACGGCAGCACTCGTGTAGCCATCATCATCAGGACCGAAAATAGTCTCCATATGGACAAATGTCTTGGAATTGTTTGAGGAAATTTGGGTTTTATGATAACGTTGGGTTATTCTACGAGATTGTTGCCAATTTCCTGTCAAGAAATGGTTGGAACGTTGATGCCAGTCAGCAGAGGTTGGTGAGCCTGAATCCTGCTTCAAACTTTGCCCACTGTCATGTCCGGGTCGGGTGTCTGCCCCGCTCTGACTTGTCGCGCTCATTTTTACAGCGAGAGAAATGCTTTAGTCCTCGGCAAGGACAGATAAAACCAAAGCTGAATGTGAAATGATTTCGAAGTGATCACCTCCTTCCATTAGCCCAGAATAATTGTGCTTGAAATGAAAAACATTTCCCTTCTCTCCGTGAGCGCGGCGCTCTGAAAAACGACAGAAAAATGGGGTAAAATATCAGTTTTCCACTCCCTGGTAATGGAGTCGGGAGCTCAATGCCTCCCCTCTGCAAACTATTATGGCGTTAAAAAAGCATGCAGGTGTTGTCTATTTTTACCTGCCTAAGCCTTTTGCAGATTAGCACAGTTTAGCGGTCCTCTCCCAGCTCTGGGTACACCATCCCAACTCCCAAATTAACCGGATTGCTCCGGCTTAATCCCCTACTTTTTATATAAATGCATTATCTGACTTAATGTCTGAGAAAGTGTTTCTTTAAGGAAATGAAAACGTTCCCGTGAAAATGTGGGAGCTTTATTGTTGTGGAGGGTGCACCCACCACTCGGCAGCATGTTCACACTAACTAGCTATAAATAAACTCCGGAATCAGAATGGTGTCTGTTTCTGCTCACGATTCCCACTCTTTTGATTTGCACTTTAAAAGTAGAGTGATGTTTCCTGATGATTGAAGGAGCACCTCGCTTCTGCAGGCTGGAGCACTGTCCTGAGCAGATAAGGTTGCCAAAGTGGGATCTGGCCCTCTGAAATGGAGACTTGACAAACAGTGCCGTCTCTCCCGGACTCAGTGGGGGACCAGTGTGCTTCGCATGGGAGGCTTTGAGAGCAGCCTTTTTAATATCGCAGCCGCTGTAACATCAGTAAGGTGACATTTGGGCTGCACCATCAAGATCCAACGGTGGCCATGCTGCTCGGACAATCAATTATCCATGCGTAACATCCGACCAGCGTCTGCAACATGAATCAGTCCTGGACCAGCTTCTCCTCTGCCTTGATTCTCAAGAAAAGACAGACCTTTCATTCCAGCCTTAAGAAATGCTGGGAGCTGATAAGAGAGAGAAAAAAAACAGTGCTGATATTTATTTGCATTATCTTAAAAGGAGCTCAAATTGGTTTCATTACAAAGATGCAGAGAAGCAGTGATCATCTGCGAGCAAAGCAGAGCTCCGCTGAGACATATCTGCTTCAAAGACTTCCAGATATATGATATGATGACGACCGACCTGGTCCTATACTGACGCTGAAGACAGACTTCAGCGTGGCATTTTGCCGCATTTGTTTGTTCCACCTTCCGCAGCATGTCAGGACAACATTACATTACGTCATCACATTAAGTTTGACTGCCACATTTGCTGATGTCCTGTCCTGGTTAAGGTTGGCTCGACCACTTGTTTCTCGGAAATGCGTCTGAGAAGAGGGTAAAATGTTGACCTGACTAAATGATGACCGACCCCAGCTTGTACCCATTTTCATGTCATCCCGAGTTGTATGTTCTAAGCTTTTAATCCAGACTTGTATACTCGAGGCTTTTAAAAGTGAATGTCAGAGACTGCATCAAGTTTTGTGAGTAGAGAAGATGGTCAGTAGTTTGGTTAGTGGAGATGTTGCACGACTATATAACTGAGCTAGTTTCACCAGTCAATGCTGAATCTGATTTTATTTCTTAACATTATTCTGATTTTTTTGACCCAATATTCGTGTACTGATGTAGACACGCTGTTTTATAGTATCACTGGTGTCATTGCAAGTGGGGCTCATCCATTCATCCACGTCTGCTAACAGACAGAAAGACAAAAGCTAACAGTCACATAACCTCCTTGGCATGAGTTTGACTTATGCTACGTTCAAAATGAACAACAAAGAGTGACTTTTTTGAAACTAACTCAAACGGACAGCAGGCCACACAGCTCAGTTTTTCTGACTTTGTTTACTGAACACTGAAACCTTGTTGGAACGAGACAAAATGAATAAAGAAAGTGTGAAGCAATGACATGCTGAAATGGAAATAAAATATTACACAGAATATAATGAGTGAGTGGAGCAGTTTGGCCAGAACATGTCACTCTGACGGATGGTGGTTATAAACAGAGGATGGCGATGGCCACTAGACGGCGCTGCATCATTTTCAGACTTATATTAAGTGCTTGAACATCAGTGAGTGACTTTTGAATAACCAGGAGGAATCCACTCCTCGGACAAAAGCGAGGGACTTCGTGGGTTTGGTCAGGACACGGCAGCTGTACTGCATTTGAAGTTTTGGGAGGTCGACAACTGACAGTTCCAGATGAAACGAGAGCTTTCCTCCGACCTCTCAGTGAAGCAGAACTCAGTGACAGTCCGCTGTTATTGCCTCCAGTGGTCAAGCACACAGGCAGAAGACATTCTTTGTATGCCTCGCTACACCACAGGGAAGAATTTGTTGTCGAAGAAAGAGGAAATAGATTTCACAGCACATATTGTTCATATCAGTCTTTGAGGCTGGTTGTGTTGTTCTATGATTGTTATCAACATTGCAGCTGTTGTAGTTTTTCTCCACAAATAACTGACATGTATGGCATGTCCTCAGCAGACCCAGAGTCCGCCCTGCTGAGCTCAGAATAGCTTGAGATGATTCGACGGCGAGAATATAAATCAGAGGACGTGAATTTGGAGGCCAGCATCTGGGAAATAAAAATACAGTCGATTTACCCTGCAGCTACAGAGAAAGGTCCACACAAGCCTCCCCAGTAGACTACACACGTTGTGTTTTGATTGTGTCGCTTCAGTTGGCAACACACTGCGTTGCTGCTGTTGAAATGAAGATCTCCCGCATGTTCACATTCCCTCATGAGTGATCCTGTTTGAGAATCGAACCAATTTGTTTCCATTTGGATACAGATTTGATCGATGGATCGGTGAGCCACAGGAGGTTCGTCCTCCGACACACACTCCTATTATATATTTTATTCACGAGCATGGGCCACGGTCATTTACAAGCTATTATCACGCAGACATCCGCAGCTAGTGGTGACCCAGCACATTTGCATTAGCAACTGCAAGTCTGCCCTCATGTCATCCAGTTGGCATCAGCTACATGGCCTGTCTTTGTTGAGTATTCCAACTCTCCTCTCAATGGATTCTGACCAAACACCGTCCACCTCTTGCGTTTGTTCAGGTGGGCTCTGTTCAGTAACATCCTATTGAAGTGAGACTGAATTTCTCCTGCCAGCCCAGTGGTGTGGTGCCGCTGGACTTATACAGTGGTCTGGAGAATCAATGCGCATGCTGGCTGATATACTCAAGCAGAGAGCAATTTCATGGGTGCTATGTCTCTTTTTTGCAGGTTTGTCGGTCTAGCCGGTGTGTACCTGTAACACTGCATGCATGAGTCACAGTAGGACACTGAGGGGCGCTTTTCATCCTTGTTTAACATTATTTATTAATGTTTCACACATTGGTTGAACGTGCCTTTGAATCCATCATTTCAAGTGTCATATACGTATTTTATTAAAAAGAACAAGAAGAAACATCTGATCGTGACTGCCGGACGTGACGTCATCGCCAGGCGAACACATTTCGTACCTACACCAGTTGATCATCCGGATCCGATTCCACAAAAACACGGATTGTTGCATGGTTTCTGGTGAGTTATGGAACGCTGCCGCCACCTGCGATCCCTCTGAGCTGACTTGAATTGGACTATTAATGACATCAGTGATATCAATAGTGGTATGGAAATACAGAGACAGAATAAATGCAGAAAATCACATTACGGGTAGAAATGAGCTGCTGGGCAGTGGTCTGCACTCTACAGTAGTTTAGTTTTCCTGTGTATTTGTTGAGACTTTAGTCATTTGTCTAAAGAATTACTCGCAGCACTTTTGAAAAAGATCCCACTTTAAAGTGGGTCCTTCCTGACTGTTAAAGAGTTACATCTGTAGTAGCTATTGAGAGAAAATTAACAGCTGGGATTCGAACCTTTCATCCAGATGGTGCGAGAAAGTGTTTAACAAGGTCCAAAAACTCCAAGTACAACTAAACTTCATGATAAATACGACAACTGTAGCTGCTCCGAGGCCAAGGTGGTGAAGTTTCCTCTGAAACAGCACAGCGATGAATATGCCCACAGATGATCAGAATATGAATGCAGCACTGAGTAGGTGAGTGCCAGAGGATGCGGGTCTGTGCCAAAGAGACTGAACCAGGCCGGTCTCTCGGCGTCTGTCAGACGACAGCATTCCCCTGCTCTTCTTCATTTCCATCTGTATGCTATCACCGGGCTGTCAGCGGCGGGATTGGCCTGTAGTTCGCCAGGATGAAAGGAAGAGAGATCCTGTTGAGTGAATAATCTTGCCAGTTTACAGAAGAGTGGATGTCAACTTGACAGACTGTGAGTCACACAAAGATTGGGAATTCACGGGCAATCCCATAGTCCCGCTAAGTCCGGACGTGTGAATGTGAAATCAATAGTACATCCATACAACAGTTTGTTTGCTGGACCCTGGAATGCTTTGTTATGAAAATACAAGTGGAGGATCCTCACCTCGCGGATTGAGGACACAGAGAAGGGACTTTAAAACACAGGATTTTCAGCATGAAAATCCTAATCTGTCCAACTCTGAATACGAGCCCACACTGCAGCGACGCACTTATTTCTGCCATTTGAGGACGATAAACAATCAGGCGAAATTTCAATTACCGCCCAAGTGGGTTTGTTTTTCCTGAATTCACCTGTGATGAATGTAAAGCCGAGCGTTGGTCCTGAGATTGTGTCACTTTGATCAGGATCACCGAGGCTGTTCAATAGAATTAAGCAGCAGCCCTGTGGACACACGCAGGTGTATCTTCATGTAAATATAACATAGCTGTCTGAGTTGGCAGCGCCACCGTGCCCTGCTGTTTATTTGATATGCAAAGGAGGCACAGCTCCACGCTCGCTGCTAAACTACTTTGCTCCTCACATAACCCAAAGTGGCAGCAGCAGCATCAGGATGAGCTCCAAGAGCGAGGTGGCTCTCTCTCCCTCATTTATAATGCCCTTAACTCCTCTACCCTGTTGATTGTCTGCATTACCAGGAATCAAAACACGAGGCAAAACAAATAGAAATGCCACTTTTTATTGTGCTTTAATGCCGTCTAAGGCGCGAGTCTTTCATTACCTTCCCGCTTGTTCACATCAGGGTCTGCGTTGAGGAGGAACAAGGGATTATGGAAAATCACTTCAAAACAATTCCATAAAAGCAGCCTAAAAAGCCTGTGTGAGGAGGGAGAAATGAACAGAGGAAAAGTGTCCGGCTGAACTTCTTGAAGAGGCACAACAGATGCTGCCATGTGGTCGCGAACCTGCTTTGTTCACATGCTCTGTCGCATTGAACACGACAAGATGGAGGTTATTCTTTTATCACCGCCTTGTTCACAGCTGCAGCAAGTCTTCTTCTGGCATGGATGTATCAAACCTAAGGCCCAAAGTCCAAATCCAGCCACTCATGATGGCAAGAACGTAAATTAAATTCAACAGCTCAGCTCACCTCAAAGGTCATTATGTTGAAGCCTTGACGCCTGACTGGCTCGACTTTCTAGTGACCTGTCTTAAGTGTAAAAATCACAAAGGACACATTGACTTAAATGGAGTCTTTAATTTGTATTTGTTTAATATTACATAGTAAACATGAGACCTAGGGGCAGAAGTAGACCCCAGACCACAGAACACAAATTCAAAATACTATTTTATTTCAAAGTCAGTGTTCAGAAATTTAAAACAAAACAAAAGAAATGTCCTTGTCCAACGAGACACGTGAACTGAGGTGTGGGGGACCATGAAGCATGGTCAAGACAGTAAGTAGAAAAATAAGTGGAAAACATAACAAAAAGGGGCATGAGGACATGCCATTACAAAGAAATAAACAAAGAAATATACAACTTTGTTGTTCAGTTTGTATTAAATATCATGTTGATCCCTCGGAGCACCTCATCTGGCTCCAGGGCCTCACATCTTTCTGGGCCTGGAAGGTTAAAAAGAGGATCGCATCTGAAAAGCAGAATCAGGGCTGTTTGAATAGTGTGAAGAGAAGATTAAATAAAGAAACCAAAAAGAATTCCAAAAGCGTGGAAGCACTGACATGAGTGGGTGACGCACGGGCCGAGACCCCGTCCAACTCCACCACCCTGGTGCTGATATGAAACCCCCTCTGTGGAGGGCCTGCAGGTAGCTCCCAGGATCAGACACAGGAGAGGGGGCTGTTTGGCTTAAGTGTTTTTTATTAGGATAGATGGAGACTTAAGCTCCATAACAGAGCTTCAGCCCTCTCTCCCAGACAGGGGCCCACTTTCCCTTCGCTCTCTGTGCATATCAAAACAGCAGCCTCTCACCACGGCCTGCTCTCCTTTTCCACTTGGCTCAGCTTTCTCCCTGTCCAAATACAAACGCAACAAGATGGAATTCAGCAATTTCCTTTATCATCGACAGAAAAGCCCAAATCCTGCACCGTTGGAGCAGCAATTATTGTCGAAAGAAAACGAGTCAACACAAAGACTGACCGGAGAGACCTGTGGAACACCTATTCAGCACAACCTGTAGGGCTCTTTTTGGGGGTTCGGCCACGCCCCCGTTGTGCATTCTGCAGTGTACAGTTCAAAACATATTTGAGCCAGCTGCCTGGATGACATAACTTCCTGCTCCAGTTGTTACGATGGTGACATGAACACATGTACGCTAGCTTTTACACTGCTCAACAACAGCAGGAACATCTGCTCTGAACCGAGTTAGCGTGGGGGGGTGATGCTTTCATCATCAAGTAGAAAAACTTTGTCAATCTCCACACAGATACATTCATTTGTGTGTCCAACAGTGCCAACAGATCTTACCTCCTTGCGACCCCGCTGGTGTCATCAGTGGAATGTTGTGAAGTCAGTAACAAGAGGGGAAAAATTCCCATCTGGTTTACCATCAGTGGTGTGTGTGGGAAGTCCAGCTCTGGGCACTGACGCGAAGCAGCGGCGGCAGATCCAGTTGTACGGTCCAGCTGTCAGGCTATCCAACCCTGGGAAAGTATGATTCTGTTTTAAATGTCCGAAAGATCACCTCGCCAACACTTTAGCCCGACTTATCCCGCCTAGGAAAATGTTGGGAACAGGTGGAAGGGGGCGGAATCTGGCACGGGCTGCGAAAGGGGCTGAAAGCCAGGTCAGATCTCAGTGCCAATGTTAGGCGCTGCTTTGAACACCATTTTAAAGCTCGTGTAAGGCATCAATCATTGACTTTCTGAACTGTTCAGCATGTTTTGCGGCTGGGTCGAGTGCCCCTTTGTGTTTATAAAACAGTCTTTACAAGACCAGAGTGGACTGAGACCACATGTTTCTGTTCACTTTACAAACTCTTGATTTGCTCGAATGGGACATTTTAAATTATGTTCCAAAGTGGGGACGATAAAAGTCAATATTACAATTGTTTCTTAGTTATACGGGCACATTTTAGACAGCCACAGTCAATGTGATGCAACATCATGCCGACTGACGTAGGCTTCACACCAGTCGGACGCAGAATTATGGACGCTACATGAGCTAGGTGGCATGTTCTGTTTAGTGTATGCTTTTGATTTGTTGTTGTATTTCCTGTGTTTGTTCTCTCTCTGGTTTCTTTGACAGGTAATGACAGCCAGCTGGAACCAGTGACTAATCAGTGCTTAGTCTTCTCCCCAGATCGGACACCACAGACTGGAACTCTGGAACTGGGCGGACTTAAGACCAGACAAGACCAACAGAGAAAATGGTCACACCTGTTATGCATTGTTGGCAAAAGAACGATTCTGGCTTTTTTTCCTTGTTGGTCAGACTGGTCCTGCTTGTCTCAGCTGATACTTGATTGGTTAACCAATGTGTGCCTGCACCGACTGGGGCTCCTTTGTGGATCAGTTTCAGACTCCCTATATATAATGTTTTGGTCTTGTCTTGGTCTCGACCTCCAAAGGTCTTGAGTCTTGATCTTCAAATACCACAGTCTTGACTCTGTCTCGATACCCTCCATGTCCATGTCTTGGTCTTGGTTGGTGTGGTCTTGACTACAACACTATAACACTGCCGTTTGTTTTTTCCTTATTCTGTGACTGTGATTCCTACGGCAGGTTTGGATGTTGTGACCATCCCGTTAACTCCTGCTTGCTATTCCTACTGTACCAGTGTGTTTTGTCCGGCTGGGCTTTCTGTTCTCTTCACCTCCGTGTTCATCTCTAACTTCTTCTAATGTAAGTGTGCATTTCAGTTGTCTGTCTGACTGGTGGAGGTCAGAAGATGAATGTGTGAGTGAGTTCTGTGTTGATGTGACACACCAAACGTCTACTTTTCTGAGTGAGGGGTGAAGGACATTTGAACAGGAATAACCTGAAGAATGTAAACAAACCATGTTAAAACGCACAAATCTAGAGCCAATTCAATCAACAATCCACACGCGTGAGTTCAAAAACATTAGATTAAAAAGTACCACTGAAGGTCAGTCGCGTTGCCATGCTGAGAGGATTGGCAGAGGAGATGAAGATTTCCTGCTGCTCTGTGGAAGGAGTGCAGATTGTTGGAGACATGCCGAACAGGAAGTATGAATGGAAGTAGCCGGCAGCACCTGATACATGTCTTCTTCCATCATGATCACAGCAGGGACATTTTGGTGTAGCTTATTAGAAATCCGAACAACGTAACAACAAACTCTTAAATCGTTGCCGCTCTTCTTTGAGATGCATTTGCCTCTCCCTCATCATGAACCTCCTCTCCATCTTTTGCCCAGTATGTCCATCCCCAACATCCTTTGCCCAGCTCTGTCCGCATGTCCGGACCACTTGAGTCTGTCCTCCCTCACTTGGTCTTCACATGCCCCTCTGATGTAGTGGCATCTGATCGAGTCTCTCCCCATTAAAACCTGAGCATCTTTAACTCCGACTCTTCTGTTTCCTGTCTCTGTGTCAGAGCCAAGCATCATGGCCTTTCCTTCAATCTTCACTCTAGCTCCCACCCATCAGTCACAGATCACACCTGCCACACCTGTTCCTGCATGTGGATGTCATTAAAAGAGAGATGAATTCAAGCCTTGTTGTTTGCAGAGTTTGCTTCACCTGAATATAACGAAAGCGCGATCTGCCAAAGTGAGTCCGCCTTTCGTAAGCATCTTTGCCACTGCAAAAGATTCACAAAATGTATGTAAACAACTTGTTAACCAGAGCATGTGTGCTTCACTGGTTTTGTGTCATTATATTTTGGCAATATTTTCAAAGATCTAACGTTGGAGTGTGAACGAGGACTGTTCACCTTTGTGTTTATTGACTTCTGTGTTTGTGTAATGTTTATTTGAAAACAAACAGCGGCCCCTCGATCCAGATTCATCCATAACCTCTGAAATGAGACTTTATGTTTCATACAAACAGCATCTCGGTAACATCAATAATCCTGCAAATGAAATTGATTTTTCCTCCCGCTCTTCCAATTCTGATCACAGCTGGGTTCCCCATATGGAGTATTAATGGGGTGGAGCACCCGGCGTCTGATCTAAGGCAGGAGAATTCTGGGCACACCACAACATCAAATCCCGCTGTAATTACCTTCATGCAAACACTGGCACCCTTGCTAACACAATGCAGGTTGTAGAAATGGGATTTGTGCTCATTGTTTTCGATGCTGGAATTGATCTTGAAAATTGTTTGCAGCAATTTACCGAGATGCTACAGAAAATTGAAGAGCCCTGGCGTCATACAAATGAGCAGAGGACACCAGCTTTAGGTTGCTAATCTGAACCCTCTGACTTTGGGCTCCTCATTGTGTCCCCCGGTAGATTCCGCCATCGTGGATCTCTGCGATTTTGCGTCAGCCGCTCGTCATCATCTTAACACTCACAAAAAAAATTTCCTCAAATGGAAGATGAAACAATTTCTAGCCGCGCTCACGGCTCCTTCCCAATTAGCTTACACGTGTATTTTGGCACGGAGGGGCCATTTCTTCTCACTAGATTATGCTATCTGACATAAGGCTATTGTCTTAATTCCCTTGGGCCATGGCGCGGAGAAATCACCCAACATACAGAGGGCCCGGCTGTATCCCGTCTCACAGACGTCCCTATCCCATCATGCACACCGCGGCGCTGCCTCTCCAGCAGGTGGGGGTGGTCATGCACCATGCAACACGGTTATGGGTTTAAGTCAGAAATCTACATACTGAAATGACTTCAGCTCTCTTGCACAATGCCAAACTTGCTGGAAGTCTGATGAGTTTATTTCATCAATTCCAGGAATGCAGCAGAGAGAGAGAGAGGTGAGAGTGGATTTCTGCTCACAATAGCATGTCCGTCATCCGCCGCGCGTGCACAGGCGCACGCGCGCTCATATTACCCCTGCGCACAAATGGATAAGAGGCAGTTTTGATGTGGATCCTCTCCGTGCTGTGTGACGGCCGCTGTCCGTCTGCTGCGGGGTCTCAGGTGTGTGTTATCTCCTGCGCTGCCCCCCGGAAACTCTCCACACATCTGCCAGTCAACCTGTGCTCAAGCGTTCTTGTAAATGACTCGCTAAACAGCCCTGCCCTGGATTCCGCATTCGGGGAGAAATCAATTATTTGACCCCCCTTCGTACATTTTACACTCTATTCCGGCATGCTGGGGCCAATTACAGCCAGCAGAAAGAGCGCTCTTTATGTCACTCCCACGATGACCTCCATCTCGCAGGCCCACACCGAGCACTGTTAATGCACCAACTAACCAGCGCTTGTGCCAAGAAGGAGCGTGTCAATGCACAGGTTACCCACACTTTAGCCACACTGTGCACACAAATACAGCAGCAGAGTCGGCGCTGGAACGTGCCTGTGGACCGGGAGGCGGACGGCTCGGTGTCCGGCGCTGAGAGTGAGCACCGCTGACAGGCTAATGAAAGCTGATTACCAGGAGGCATCTATTAATTTGTCCTTAATCATGACAAAGAGACTGTGTGGCTAACAGCTGTGAAATGGCAGCCGCCGCGCGGAAATGAGGCTCGGGAAAGGCCGAGGACACGGGGTTAGGCCCTGCACTGTCATTAAGCGCTCGCCATTGTGCGCGCTCACTCAGAGCTTAGCTACAGGTAACTCAATAAGATAACACTGAGCGGCTCGACCCGGCGCTTTGTGCGCTGAATCCTGGACGGCTGAGCGCTGAATAGAGGGATATTGGTTTGCATGCTCTGAGCGGGAGTTCTTATGATCCAGGTGAGAAGCTGACAGTAACAGGTTTAAGCTCTGTACCTTCATCTGCTGCAGGGCCTTCCAGGAAAAAAGTCAATCACAGACGGAGGAGCGACGGGGATAGAGGAGGACGGGCTGCGGGAGATGAGCGTCGCATGCTAATGCTCGAACGGAACTATTCCACATATGTGTTTTCCGATGGAGACAAAAGCTCGATCTCCCAAAGTGATACGTTTAGACTAAATTCACAAGCATCTGCGTTCCAATTCATCTGTGTCGATCTTCAGGGAGTCAAAGACATCGCTTCTCATCAAAACAATGACTCACTAACTGCTAGCTTGCGAGCTTGTACATGTTAAAGCTAAACTGAACGGAACACTGCAGTCTAGGGGCTGGACAACTCTCACGAAGTGTCAATGTAAAGTCACGATTCTGCCGTGACTGGCTTGTGGATTCTGTTTATGTCAACACTTGGAATCCTTATAAGATTGAGACCACCCTAATAATAATCATTGCCAAACTTATACAATAACAGTCTATTGGTTTCAAAAGAATTGTCATGCTTTGACAATCCGCCTTAGATTACATTTGAAATGGTAATGGCCATTATTGGGGGGATGTAGTGGATGTATCATGAATGAAACCTGTTGGTCTGGAATTGCCAACATGTCTGACATGTTTGTCCATCGTGATGTGGCGGAATATAGGATGCAGATATTTCTCTCATATGAATCTGAAAACTGATATACAGTGGTACCTCGGTTTTGAATGTCCCGGACTTCGAACAAATCGGAGTTCGAACAAAAATGTCGAGATTTTTTTGCTTCGGAATTCGAACGAAAATTAAGAACTCGATCGCCCCTGAAAAAAGCCGGAAAAACCATAACGTGCGCGGACCGATCAGCCAACATGACGCGCTTTGTTATTGTGTATAACGCAGCCTCTGTATGCAGACGTGTCCCACTGGACCGTGGTAGAGTGTCACAGGGGAGGTGCTCGCTCTCCACACCTCCACTCCAGGGTTTGATGTCCTGTTGTGGGCTGGAGCTGGGACAGGGATGAGGCGAGTCTGGGACAGAGCGTTACTTGGTTTATGACTTTGTCACAGCCAAACTGCACAGAAGCGCACATTCAGAGCTGGACACGCACCGGGCACCTCTTCACTTCTGGAGAGACGTCACTCACTCGGCAACCCCTCCCACATGCAGCGGCCACACACATAGAGGAACAGCGCACCTGCAGCAGACACTCTACATTCACTCCTACAAAAGACTATTTTAAGGCTTGGAACGCATTATTTCTTTTTCCATTCATTGTAATGGGACAAATCGATTCAGATTTTGAACAATTTGCCTTCGAATGGCCATCTGGAACGGATTGTGGTCGAGAACTGTGGAGGTACCACTGTATTTTGTTAGTTGGAAGGCCCGATAGAGGGATGATCTTGGGCCTGACATGGGTTAGGGTTGGTTGGTGAGGGATTCAGATTAGAATTGGGAACCGACTCCCATTTCAAAATACTGTAGTAGTGGAGCAAAATGAATGATAAGAAATTACCAGCAAACACTTGTGTTCACCTGATGTGACAAACTCAAAACTGTGGGATGGTTATTATGTAGATTATTACTTTATTTTTCTCTCCAAACCAAGCAGCTGTGATGCCTCGATTGTCCCGGCACTGGTCGCTCCTCACCTAAAAAGACCTGGGAGCCCCATTTTTTTTTTCCATTAAAAACTATTTCTCCACAAAAAAACTGAGCCAACAAGTCGAGGCAGCACATTCTGTTGCATAACTGTCTTGTCTTTAAGTGGAAATAACTTCAGCCAGCAGCCAGGCTCATTATAACGACACATGAATATTTAGAGTCAAATCCAGGATGTTCAGAGGACCCCCACCCCCCTCGTGTAAGTTGAAATGATGTGCCTGCTAGAGTGGCTAATGTGGTTTATAGGACCCCGGGGACGCATCAGGGGGAAGATAATTACTGTGGCTGTCACGAGGTCTGCAGCTCTACAACACCACTGCTCCTCTGAGTTTAGTCAACTTAAACATTTATCATCAGGCTAATGACCTGAGCCCCTCACACACACTCACACAGGTTTGTATCTCTATCTTTGTGGGGACCGCGCACTGCCATAGTGCATTCCCCAGCCTCTCTCTCGAAACCTAACCATCCAAAACACATGGCTCAACTTAACCAGGACTCAACCTGAAACCCAGTTATAATGACATAATGATTTTGACGTCCTCATCCTCAAATTGAGGCTTTGTGGGTTCCAGCCAAATGGTCCCCATAAAGGCATAAGGTCCTCACAAGGAGGTGTTTTGTCAGGAATCGGTCCCCACAAGTGAGGAAAAAGCGGGTATTCACACACACACAGGAGGCACCCACACTCAGTTCAGTAATGGGAGTTCAGCTCCTGGACTCTGCTGTGTCTCCACCTCTTATGTAGGTCAGCAGACTTGGCTCAGGTTTCCACGAAATAGATATCAAAATCGACACTTCCACCCACTTTGAAAGTTCGTACCTTTCCAAAGTTGGTGATGGAGAATCAAAGAGCCAACTTGGAGCTCTTGCTGGCACAAGGTTTTAACGGAGCAAGAACATCACGAGGTGATTTCTATAAATCTAGTTTGGAATTTAGGCTGCAAGTTTGACTTTCAACCGCTGTCTTCACTCACAGCCTACTTTCGATCTTGGTTTTCATTGGTGCCAGCCAATTTCATGGGGTCGGTATGTCATCAGACACTGATTCAAAAGTCCACTGATCTCTGACAATAGCAGACAGTTTAATGAACTTTCAGGTGAGGGGTGACCTTTGACCAACAAGCTTTCTCCCAACAAGAGCTCGCAAATCTCAACAATGAATACCAAATATCCAAGAACAGAAGGTACGATGCCGAGTTATTGGAGGACAAGTTATTACAAGTTAGACAACAAAAAAACAGAGATCATTTTGATAAATTTACCCCCCAAGAAAGCAAAACGAATTATAAGAACATTTCACATCACTTCAGTTGCACATTTGTTCCTAAAAGATTGCTTCAGTATTTTTCTACTACTTGCTACATGGCTGGTGACGCCAACCAATAGCAAGCAGCGTCTCTGGTTTAGTCAGTCATCAAAGAACACACCACCACAGGAAGCTCAACAGCCTTTTTTAATATAGTGACTTCTTAAGCGTTGTCAAGGCTGTCAAAGTGTCATGTGACCTTCGAGTGCCCTCCATTGGTCAGAATCAAATCATTCTTCACGTGGTGTCGTGAATTCCTTCTGGTTTTCTGAATGCTTTTGTGAGACTGCGACTGTAAACTGGTGTGTCTATCAAACCTTGCAGAACCCTTTGTCATTGATTGTGTGTTCAAACACAGCAGCACTCATACGCTGTTGTCCTTCAGTAGGCTTTCTGGTGTCAGCCAATCACACGGCAGCAGGCTTTAAAAATGGGGGCTTTTAAAAGATAGGAACTAAATCGGCTTGTTTCAGGGAGAGGATGAACTTAGGGGCTGGCATCGAGGGGCAGTGGAAGATAAAGAAATAAATAAATATTTTATAAATTCTGATTCATGTAAAGCCTCTCCCATGGAGTCCCAGAAAAATATATAGATGGAACGCTCGCTCCTTAAATCTGCTCCACTGCAGCACTGCTCTGGTCTTGTTGTTCCCCACACTGTGCACCGACAGCAAGTCAAGTCTGACACCAGGCTCCAGCTACTGTTCTAATAAAGCCTTTTGGAAAATAAAACTAGTTGATGCTCCACCCACGCGTAGAGCCGGAGGAGAACAAGGAGGAAGACGCTTGAATGAATTATATTGTTCTGCATCCGACCAGGCAGGTGTGATCCCTCATGTTGACAGACACCTGGACACTTACTACATGGAGACTTTCCATCCTCTGACTGAAACACCATTAACTCTCACACCGATGAGACGTGAAAACCGAACTAGCTTTTACTTTCACAGAATATCGCAGAGACATTTAAACAATCATATGACACTAAAGAAAACAGTTGTTTCTCTGGTGCTGATGTCAGTATATTTTGTGACACAATTTAGGTTGCACTTCACTGACTCATGAGTCAAAGACAACATTGGATTTTCGGTCTCTGCCTTAATGTATCCGTCCACCATGTTCACTAGGGCCTCGGAGCTAAGATCTCTCCACAAGTGTACACATTTCATGTCACTTTGCAGCTCCTGCAGTTGAAATACATAAACATGACTTAGTCACATCCCAAACTATTTGTCTTCCGGTCACTCCATGTTTGGTGGGAGGTCACAGTGATGTCCTTAAATTAAAATCTATCTATCTCATTATTCGATTGTATTGGGAGTGCAGCAGAAAAAATGGTGGGTGGCATCAGGTCCCAACCTTGACATTGACAGTGGCGCTACAGGGGGTCAATAAAAGAGTCTCATTTTTAGATGAGATTCCTCTAAAATACTCAGACAATTAAAGCTTCCTGGTGAATTCTCTGAGAGGATATGGGTTTTTGCTCAGTTTGGCTGATGGAAGTGGCAATGGAGTTTTTTTTAGATGTAAGCTGACGGCGGTATTTGCGGTCAGTTGTTGTTCAGTTACTTCACAGGACAGAAACGGAGGCAGCGCACTGGATCAGTCACCTCATAGGATTTCTGCTGACTCAGCATTTTGTGAAAAATTGTTTGGCACTTTGACATGAGCGACAGCCTCACAGTGAGTTTGCATGTTGAAAACATGGCAGTTGAGGACATTTTTAAAGAAATATCTATATATGTTGGACTGGGTGGAATTAGATGAAGAACATGGACTGGAATTGTATTGCAGCAGCTCTATCCCCATCAAAGCGCATGAAAGATTGACCGATAAAATGCCCTTTTTCTTTCGGTATCTGGGGCGTGTTGCCGTTCAAAGGTCGATCCATCGGCGGTAGCTGCCCCACGCTGCATCACCTGGAGCATTACCCTGTCATCCGAGAGCGGAGCCCCTTCTCTCCTGCTAACTTTGCCAAGTCCAATTTTCAGCTAATATGGAGGTCGCTTCAGCGGGCGCGGAGGGCGTCGTAGGACATAATGGCCGCCCGACTGTAAATATTGGTTTTAGAGAGACACAATTGGAGGGCAAGGGGAGAGAAATTTCCATAGTGTCTGTGCCTGCGCCATTGGAGGCCTCGCCGCCACGGAATAGATTTTCCATTCTGGTGTGTCACATTAGATTTTCGGAGGTGCTCAGTGGCAGGTACATGTCATTAGTAACACGTTAGCACGGTAATGAACCTTTTTATTTATCCGGTGCTTCTCTCATGAATGAATAAGGAGCTGCTCCCCGACTGTGCCCAGCCGTGAGGAGCAGACCGAGAGAGAAAGAGCCGCCCGGAGCGCCGGAGTCAGAGGGGGGACGTGGAAGCCCGGGGGAATGCTGAGGAGGGTTAAATGATCATTATGAGACGCTCACATCCACACATACTATCACACACGTATGCAGGGCCAACAAAAGAGCACGCACATGTGCAAACACACACTCCCACCTCTGCTCCCTGGGGTCCTGATCTGACACTCTATTTACACACATTTACACAGTCGACTCCCTCCTTTCTAAAGCTGACAGGTACTTAAGAGCTACATTACTCAAAGGAGCTGGAGCTGCACAGGGATCCAACCACAGCGTCCTCTCACCAAAGACTTGTCTTAGCCTCCATCTGATGAAGACTAAGATATATATATATATATATATATATATATATATATATATATATACATATATATTCGTCACATTTCTAGACATTTAAGGCAGTTTTGCCAGACGTAAACATTGAATTTAAAATGAATAAAGCGAGTGTAAGGCAGGCTAAACTGGGGCCTGTTCATTTCAGAAAGTGAGTGTCCTTCAGTAACTCCATCAGGATGCAATTTTGTTTTACGCTTTTCTTAAGCAGGCAAAGAACAATGTGAGTCAAAGTACTTCGGCTGATGTCCAGTGTCAGCAGCAGTGATGTATTAGATGATATCAGTCCTCCTGATCCCCTGTGTTGGCCTCTATCAGCCATCAAGAGAAAACCAATCACTCCATATCCGTCTTGGGTCAGCAACTGACCACACAGGTGTCAGGACTCGGCTTGTGCCTAACCTGGTGCAGTGAGGCGGTGAGAGCGGCGCTGGCTGCTGTGGTCCGGGCCCCATGTCACCCCCAGCGTCCACAGTGTTCATTTCCCTTTCATCTTGAGTGTGAAATCGCTGCCGGTGCAGCGCTGACCTCAGCATTAAGAGGTCAACTATTGAAATCTGATGTGCGCCTCTTTGGCTGAGGGCCTTCAACAGATGGAGGGAAGGAGAGGTGAAAAAGTAGAAAAGGCGAGAGAGAAAGGAATCGCCTTGTTATGTCGCCGACTTCTGGTTTTAAGCAGCACGACTTGAACGTTTCATTGGTGCTACATCTGCGGAGCTTCCGCTGGCACTGAGCTTCAACTGACTCAATCACCGACCAATGAAAGAGCGAGAGGCTCAGTCAAGCGCTTGATGTCCAGTGAGTTGCTTACGGTTCAGGTAGTTGTACTCCAGCGAATAAAAATGAATAAATAAAATAAAGTTTGTCAAATTAAATGAGAAAATATTGAACATTGAAGGTGGTGTCGTGTCTGTTCGCAGGTTTGCTCCTTCACAGAGAGGAAGGGACACACTGTTCGCATTGTTGAAACAGCGAAGAAGAAAACTGTACCGGCCGTATGTGAGAATCACAGTTTTGTCTGTCACTGCCATGGTTCCTTGTTTTTTTTTTTAATGTTGATCAACTATCCACCATCATCTTGTACACATCAACAACATCAGAGGCATTTTTCTCAGGCATTCATTATTACTACTTGTGGTACAATGACAATAAAGTATTCATCATCATTTCAGTGAGAAAAAAGAAGGAAGAAACAGGAATAAAGCTTTGCATGACATGGAAATCTGACATATATTAGTTATAATACAATTATTTTTGATAACAGCACTGTGAATAATCATTGTCAACAAACATAGTTATTCCTCTTTACAAACACAACTTTCTTTGTAAGACAAGTTTATTTGTCGCCAACAGTTATAATGATTTTGAGTTTCTTCTTCGTTTTAGAGGTTTTTAGTTTTTAATTATAGTCTCTAATTCAGTTTGTTTTTAGAGTGGATTGGCAAGTTTCAACTGTTTTTTTGAAAAATGTGTTTGATAAATTTCAGTGTTAGCTCTTGTTTTTGGGATGATTGTTTTTTCCTTCAATATGGATGAATATAAAGATTGAAATAATACTCAAATTACTCAATATTAACTCAACTATAGACACCATTTAAAAATGTTGGTTGGGAACCAGGAGACTCTAGAACCTCTATCAGAAACAAACCATGAACCAAATGAGAGATTCAACGATTCAACTACAGGTTCTTCCCTTTGAGGAGTGACATCACAGACTCAACATGTCGCACCTGTTCCACAGCTGTCGTCAAACCTGCCAAGCCAAAATAAATAGATTTTAAATCGTCACAATGCTTCTTTATGAAGTACATGAACAAAGACGAAAACAAAGGAGAATTCTCTTATGACTCATTTGATTTTGTAAACAGACAATTCATTTTAATTAGTTTTTGACAAACGTTTTTATTTTTATTTCAGTCACCAGAAATGTGTAGCACTTTTAGTTTTTTTTTGTTAGTTTTTGTTTACTGTAATGACCTTGGTCGTCCCGCCCGACTTGTCCTGACTTGTAAAACAGGGAAGCATTTCACATCCAACTTCTGGGTCAGTTTTTCTGACACAAGTTAAGGTCTATCATTTGCTGAATTACAGTATATATGAAAGTTGAACATCAGTTGTGATTGTTTACCTTGGATGGAGGGATCTCATTTTGAGCTGTTGGCACCACAGTTGAAACATGAAGTGGTGCATTTAAAGTGGACTCCACTCCGCTCCAGAGAACTGGTCTCACACTTCCCATGGGCTACACTTTCATCCTTCCTCTGTCGACTGCAGACCACCGAGAGTCAGCCCTGCCCAAATAAGGTGTTCTGCCTGCTGTCCGAGGAATCGGACGCCCCTCAGAATGTGCCCAGACACACAAACATCTTTCTCATTCAGAGGGCGAGTCTGTGATCACAAATAAAGAGCATTTCTGGTGACGAGGCGGCCGAGAGCGGCTGCCTATCTCAGGAGCAGATAACTAGGAGATACGATTCTTTCGATAAGGAACCATAATTTGGCTTTTAGAGATAGCTGCGGGGGCTTCAGTGCTGAGCCGCGCTTATTTGCTCTGTGTATGGGAGGTTGTTTTTTTTTTCTTTTTTTATCTCTGGTGTTGAAGGGCTTTTCATCTCCGATGATATTCACTCCTTTTCTATTTCGCCAGAAGGTGAGATCACAAACTAACAGGAGGCAGAGTGGCATGTTTAAAGCGATGGACAAAATACAAATATTTGAAACTGTATTTCACGGTCATTATGTCAGGTTTCATGGCCGTAGCCCAGAACTGAGGCGCCGCCTGGATGCCTTAATTTGTATAGAAATTGTAATCATTTGTTCATTTCAAGGTGAAAATTGCATTTTTTAATTTAAATTGTATCCTGCGTGATAGGCTATTATCTAGAAAAATTGTCTGTGTGTATGGCGCTCTCTGCCCCGCAGTCACGCTTGTTTACAGCCCACTTCTCCTGAGAAAGGCTTTATATATGTGAATCTCCTGACTGAATGCACCCAGCTTGTTCTTCACTCGGGCCGCGGCTGCGCTCATTTCCATTTCTGTTATTAATATTAATTAGCTTGAGAGCGCAGATTTTAAATGTAAATGGATCCCGGCTTCACCGAGATTCATATCTGATGGTGATTTCTCAGATTTACAACTTGACTCTCTTCTCTTCCTGTGTATGTTTTATATTCTCATGAGCCGTTTTACAAAGTATCGCTGACTAAATGCAACGGCGAGTTCTGTAAGTTAGATGACATTAAGCCAGTACAATACTTGACTTGAGCTCCAGCTACTTACTTATACATGACAGATTATATCGAAGAGTAATACCTGAGAGGGTGAGCTCGCTCTGTCGTTCCGAAAATGTCCTCTCTATGCAAGAACACAGAGCCAGGGAGCAGACGTATGCAGACGGAGCGGCGCGGCGGATGTGTCAGTGTGATCCTGGAGGTGACGAGCACAAAGCTGAGGCTCAGGTACATGGCATACGCTGGCATAATTACAGGATTTGGGGGATTATTATACTGTAAGTGCTTTCATGGCGACAGCTGGGAGCTTTTTACTCCCTGTGACACATAATCTCGAAGAATAAAACCAAGACCCCCGGAGCATCTCTTAATCATTTCTTAGCATACCTGCACACGACTCCCAACTCTCTGTCTCAGACAGATTGGAAAAATTACAATGTCATTATCATATCCGGCGAAAATCATTCTCAACTTAACACAAACACATGTTTTCTTAAATATGAAAATCCCCAGAAATCTGCAGTCGCAAAGTTTTAACTCACGGCAGAATGGCATTTTTGGAAAATGGGCTTTCTTTGTTTGAAGTCCACAATACAAACACACTGCGAACGTGAAGATTAATGCTCATGCAGTAATATATATATATATATATATATATATATATATATATATATATATATATATATATATATATATATATATATATAGACATATACATGTGTTTTAGTTTTAGTTCAGCTTTCCAAATGCCACCAGGTGGCAGTAGAGTTTAGAACTGGCTCAGATGGCGCCACAGTGACCAATCCTTCCCAAGATTCACGGATCCAGACGGCAGTGCAACACAAAAATTGTTCCCGCCTCAAAATATTTTCTTCCATTTTGGAGTTACTTGCCGATATATAGACTGACAGATAAATGGCGGCCATCACCTCACTTCCTTGGCAGAGTAACAAAACGATAAATTGTTAATAAAGAGCAAATTAAATAAAGGTGGCAATGACAATAGACGATGGCTACTGTCCAGTCGGCATTCTCTAAAACAAGTGACTCTAAATTTACATTGCAATTTCTCTCAGCTAGGTGAGCGATGTCGGCCACCTGCCTTCTGAGAATCTGTTCTGGGCGGAAAATGACAATAAACATCGCCTCCTGAACTCAAACGAAAAGAGGACCTCACTTCGTGTTTGTGCTCCACCTACTTCTCCGTCATGGCTCTTCAACGGCAGGTTAAATATCGGGTCCCAGCCAGGTCTGGCGCTAAATGAGATCGGAATCACTGCTTCCATTCCACACTAAAGTGAGTATGACCGCTCCCAGGCTGCCACTTTCCACCACTGACTCCACAGCGATAGGGCCTCCTGGTCTCGACGCCGCGGCTCAGGAGTTTTCATTTCCATCCCTGTGATCTAAACAAACCCATTACCGCCAGGCATTTAGGCACAGGGGCAGTATGCAGGCACCCGGGCCTGAGGACGCGGCCCGGAGCTAAGCTACCGTGGCGCCGAGCCACCTTCAATGGTCGTATGTCCATGCAGAGAGGCGAGAGGAGGAGGAACGGAGAGCTGTGCACTTTATCTAAACCACTCCAGAAAGGCAAATGGAATCGGCTCTTGTGGGCTCTGTTTATCCCCTGCTCCTGTAGTCAATCAATTAGGGGATCAAAGCAGGAGATGAGGGAAGTGTCACAAAGCTCTCCCACACACCAGCGCCTGAGCCGCCACCTCGTCCAGTCTGAGTGACAGCAGACCGGGGAGAGACAAAACTCCCGGGCCAGCACCTCAGGAGACAAGCTGGAGCAGAGGGGACAACCATAGCACACGCCAAGGTCTAATCTGGACAACCAGAACACAAACTTTGGGGGGAATTTATGAGGGTTGACACAAGCGGGCAGAGAGCCACCCAACAATGTGAACTAAATATTCTGAGGTGAAGCACCACAAGTCTGTCACTTGAAGTCATTATTCACTACTGGATGCTGAATACACAGTTGGAAGATTGGAAGGTTGTTGCAGGGATTATGATCATTATCGCGAATGTTCATTCACGCAGGCTTTTATAATGTTTTTTTTTTCGTTGCTTGAACAATCATTCAAGTTGTTGTTAAAGTATTCTTATATTGGAATCCATTTCTTACTCAGTCAATAACAATACAATAAGAAATGACTGTTAGTTCTAACTGGGAGACCGTCAGTGCAGTCAGACTTCATCATGCAGCCTGTGATGATTTCCCTCTGGTTTCCTCCCACTGTCCATCGAGTGTCTCAGTCAAGTCAAGTCTGTCTATAAGTGTGCACACTGCAAAGCAGATTGAAAATAACAGCTGGCATTGATCAGGCTCTGAAAAAACTCAACTATCAAAAGGAAAACACTGAGAGAGTGCAGACCTCCGACAGACAGGTCATTTCAGTTCATCATTTGAAATGTTTTTAGGCATAAAAAAAATGAATAGTCTTAAATACTTGCTGGCGGTAGTGCTCAGGAACTATACCGTCAAGTGCTACAATAGAAATGTTCAACTGTGGGGTGTGGCTAATGATCCCTAGCTTCCTGAAGACTGAAGCTAGAAGGCAGTTTTCTCAGACTCAAACTCTCAAATCAAATGCATCTCCTGCTGGAATTGTGGATGCTAATGATGCTATTACTGGTGATAAGCAATGCCTTTAGCGTGTTTCATTTAGTTGCAAATCTCAGTCCTGCGAACCGTCTTCATGTAAGCCACTCTAAACAAATCATTCACTTGGCAGTCTACACTCATTTACATGGGATTATGTGCAGAAAGTTGGTGGGTTTAAATCAGCAGGTCCTGCACGAACGTACCTGAGGCGTGTCTGAGGCGCTTCCGGTGACGGCAGTAGTAGCCGCGAGAGCTTGGTGTGGAGATAAAAAAAAAAAAAACAAGAGCAGTGGAGGGTTTTCGAAGCGCACGGGTCAGTCTCCCTGCATTCACACCATTCCAGTGAGATTTGAAGGTGGCATTCCGCGGATCGGTGCGAGTGTGGTGACGGTCGGTCAGGATGAATGGCTTCCTACAGCTGCACCCAGAGACTCAGCGTGTGCGTCCCATGTGGGACGGTGTTGTAATACCACTGCAGTCTTCTTCAGTGTCCATTAGAAGGTGTCAGTGTCTGTGGTGACGACTCAAACCTGAGCCAAGACTCATACTCTTTGACATGGTTCTGACCGACTCATCTCTGTCCCAGAACTGAAATGTTGTTCACCTTTCTTTTCCGGACATTTCTAGGTCCTCGCAGCCTGAGCTCCACACTTGCTGCAGACCCTGGACAATAGTGGTGTGTCTCAAACGTCCTCCTGTGGCCCCCTCTTCCCATTCTATGTATTTTAACTTCCAAAATATGTCAGATTCCAATCATACATGACGCTGGAGATTTATTTGACATGTTGTATGTACACTAAATTCATTCTCAAAATCAGAATAGGATTTTTGATGCTGTTCGGTTTTCATTCTGTAGTTGTCGCAGGGTTTGTGTCATTGAATGCGTTTGTGTTCCTTCCATCTTTTTTCTCACTGAAATGGCTCTAATATTGGTGTATCACTACAAAATGGAGCGGGAAATATAGGTGTGGAATCATGGTGCAGTTTGGGTTTGACACTCACATGAACACATGAATAAACGTTTACTCAGGCAGATGCATGCTCAGCTGAAGTGCAGCATAAATAAAGAATGTTCCTTTTGTCTAGTCTTAAATGTCTTATTAAGTCACATATGTTTACTGTATTTGCCATGATCTACATGTTCGTCTGTTTCAAGCTACATGAAATTTATTCTACCGTCATTGTTGATTTATTCCCACAGAAATTGAGTAGAGTGCACACATGGACTGCTCTGGAACCGAGTTGCTCACTCGATGTCAAGTAGGTGTCCAGGTTTCTTTGCAGTAGAGCTGTTCCCTGTGACCCGTGTGCTGAGTTTCTGTCTGAGAGTTAGTGGGTTACTGGAGAGGGAATATGGACCTTCCAGTCTTATCTGTGGAGACAAACCGTGTGTGGCGACAGAGGAACTGAATAAAAAATATTCATGAAAAAAGGAGAGTAGCTTTTGTTGCACATCTGTCGAAGTTTTGGTCTTGGACCCTCGCAATGGTTTAATTTCATACAGGTCTCATCCATTCATTGGACGGGTGTCCATCCTAGCTAGTTAGGGTGAGAAGACGGGGACTACCTGGACCATCACAGGAATATTCGCCGTGAATAAAAGCACGTGTGGTGGTTTTCCGAGTCAGAGCCACTGAGGAGCTTCTTGTAGAAGCCAGTTGAAAGTCCTTTGGTCTCTCAGGGATACCAGCTCACTGCTCTCGGCCGACCTTGTTGCTCCAGAGCAGCAGTTTTCCCAGGAGAGGAAAGTCACAGTCGCAGATATGGAAATATTGGTTGGCTATCCCGATCAGTGATATGAGCTACACGAGGATGGGCCCATCATCTAAAGCTTGTCATGAAGACAGATGAACCTGAGGTGCAGCTGGAAGAACAAACAAGTCAACGTCTCAGCATCAATTTTGGATCTTTAATTGATAACAGTTACGCCAGTGTTACAGTAAACACACCAACAGGCTGAAGGTAGTAATTACCAATACAAGTTTCCCACTACTCTAATACTTCATACAGCAGAATAAATTATACCATGATAATATACACACATGCGGAACCCAAATAGGTGGAAAGCAAAGCACAGGTGTCAGAAAAGCAACTAAACGGTTTAGGGGGAGGAGGGGAGGGGCAAGAAGTTGTATGCTTTAAATATCCAAATGTTTATTGATGCAAGTGTTAGAAATGGGCTTGATACACTAAAGACAATTCTAAAATCTTCTTTTCAAAATATACACGAGTGCGTCAGAGCAGAGCTCGGCGGCCAAGGTTCAGAGCTGAGTCAGCATTATTTTGAGAAGAGGGTTTTTTTTCTTCTTCTTCTCAAGTCGCGTTGGTCCACAAATGGTTCATCAGAGAGACGGTCGTCAGCCTCGCCGTCGCGCTGAATCGTTGAGTCCCGCTTTAAAAGGCATGTAAAAGGTCCGCAGCCCAAACTGCAATTTCTGAGACACTCATGAAGGTGGCGTCACCAGCCGCTCATATCGAGCTCCTGCTGTCAGTCCGGGAGTTTATCTGCCTCGCTGAGCTCGGTCTCGCTCAAATTCAAAAGCTAGTTTATACAAAGGTTTCTCTGTTCATACCTGGGCCCAAAACCGGAAACACAACGTTTGGTCAGAACAGAAAACTCAATTAAATATCAACAAAAAAACATAAAAAAAGAAGCCTGTTAAGGAAACTTGGATCAATTCTTTACATCCACTGATCCCTGAAGTCATCGTCCACTCAACATAGTTCTGTTTTAGTATAAAACATACTCTTTATAAACAAATGATACACATACTCCTCCTGCTACTGTACAGATTTGAAAGGCCAACGAAACCAGATCCTGTCTGAGGATAACACTTCTGTTGACACCAGAACTCCGATGCCAGTGGGAAGAAAACCGCAGATATCCCAGCAACAGCTGGTCCCGGATCATGTCAGGAGGCAACAATGTTCTCTGTCCACTGTTCTTCTCTTCTTTTTTTTTGTGCATTTCAGTACGAACGTCAAAGCAGGGGATTAAACTTGACCCTGGTTAACTCCGGAGAGGGAGGTCGAATGTTGCTCTGGACTTTTCACGACTGATCGGATTATATGATTTTTCCAAAGTGCATGTGAACGGCACATCTTGTGCACTTCTTCACCTCACCAGAGGAAGCATTGGAATGTTTACAAAGAATGTTTCAAGGAATGGTCTTTGATTTCAACACCAACTGAAGGTGCATTTGTCAAGTGCTACTTTCACTGCTACGTTTGGGGTAAGGGTCATTGTGGATTAGCGGTGACATTTTATTTCCTAGATTTAATCTTCCAGTTAATTTGCATTGGATTTCCAGCCAGATGGGATTTAGAGACAGTTAGTCCTCCGTATTTCCAAACAAAACACTGCTTTTACAAACAATAGCGCCTCCCAAAGGGCCACGGCTAAGGATGGGATAGAGGTTAGCTGGGGAAAGCTCGGGCCGCCAAGACAACTGCTGATATTCCCTGCAGCCAGACTTCCCAGCGAGCGGTTCAGGAATGTCATGATAACTACCAAAGTGGGAAGGTCGAATCACTCGCCATCGGCGGAGCTGAGGGACCCCTCGGAGGAACAGCACTCGAGAACCAATCCTCTTCTTGGTGTGACCGCGCCGACACGCAAACATGCACAATCACACACAACAGGCTCCGGGGATCTGTCAGTCATCCTCAGTGTCTTTACACATTTAAACGCAGGGAAAAAAGATACGAGTCAAATCATAAAATAACATAAATCACATCGACAATAATAACAGCAACGTTAATGTAACAATATCAAAAAGGAAGGAGCGGAAGAGTCAGTTCATTCGAGTCGTTCAGTCAGTGTACATGTTTTCAACAGCACAAGACATGTACTGGAATGACGCCCGCTCCACTGGGGCCACCACAGGGCTTCTCTCCAAGTGTAAGTATAAAGAGTTTTGTCCTCCTTGCGCATGAGCACTGTCAAGGGTTTCCTGCTGAGATCCAGACTTGATGAAGCAAAGATGGAGGCGGTCAGCAGAAGACTTCAGTAGGCCTGCCCTGTCTCCACCTGCAGGAGTCCAAGCACAGCCGAGTGGTCTCCCAGCTTCATCCTCCTCTGGGTGGACAAGCTGACGTTCTTCGCCAGGTAGTCGACAGCAGCTGAACAGGCAGAAGACAGAAGCAGTCAATAGAGAGACAGGTGGTTGTTAACTGAGACGCAAGTTCTTTCACCGCCAATCCATCCTGCTGATGAAGGCTGAAACAAATTGTGGCAGAAGTCAAAGTGAAACAATTCCCGCAGAGAGACTGATAGATAGAACCCCTCCCTCGGCGGAGGCTGGCACAGCGCTGGCACGGAGCGAGTGCATCCTGGTAGAGTCTCCGTGCTGTCAGTCAGAGAGGTCCCTGCGTGTGTTCAACGTGCCAGTCATCATTACTCCTGGCATCTGCGATTTCATGCCCTCCATACTCCACATGGCCGATCATTTCCAGCCTCAGACAGCAGCTCGCTCCTCTCTCTTCCATTCATTACCAAGCCACTGTGCTCAATCACCTTCCTAATTAACCCCACATCAGCTCACATCCGCGCCGCCATCACTTCATAGCTGCTGACAAAACGCCGAGCGCCGGTGTACACCATCACCTCTACGGACGGAAAACAAAGAACGGCGAGCAGATGGACGGCTCGTCGGGAAGTGTGCTTCATTTTGCCTCCTGTGAACGGTTGTGACAGCATCAGTCAATTATCCTAATCTAATAAAGCAAACTCTTTCCTGCCCCCGGGGGCGAGTGTGCGATGGGGACGAGCGAAAGAGGGAAGAGAGAGGTGGGCTGGAGGACACTGTGGCCCCTGAGGGTGTGTGGCTCTTTGAAGTGGCCTTCCACTCTTTCCCATCCAAGAGAAGAGGGGCGTGACCAAGCGGAGCTCTGAGAGGATGCTTCTGTTGGAGGGGTTTGAAGATGGTGGGGGTCTTTATCAACAGCACGTGTCCACTGACTACTATGAGGGACGCTGCAAAGGTCAGTAGTGCACCACCTCCATCAAGGCTCTTGGTTTCCGAGGGGAAATAAATGAAATCAGCGAGCTCAGAATCCTTCATCAAATGCTTTGCACGTGGTGGGATCCAAGTTCAGCTGTTGACAAATCGTGGCCTCATAGGTGAGAAAAGTTTCACACTCCTTCTCAGGTCATCTCGCTGGCCAGTCCATTCCAAGACAGAAAATATTCAGAAAAAACAAAGGCTTGTTGTCATAAAACCCCCCGTGCAGGACATGTCTTACTGATGCAACCTCAGTGAGCTCAGAGCACATTTGCATTCGCATTATTAAAATAACTCCAATGTCAGAGGAAACTACGCTTGAAACAGTGTTACTCTAGATTGTCACGTAAAATCATCCTGCAGTTATTTTATCAATATCAGTGGATACCATCAGCTATGACCACAATGGGACAGGAGGCAGCACTAACTCTTCAGAACACGCTTGCACAACACACACACTCTCGCCACCACAGAAATCCTGGATCATGATGGTAAGTCCACCTAAATCAATTGCTCCTTGTTTCCTCTTCTCCAATACCAGTACTTCACTGAAGTTTGTTTTCCCAGAGACAGATGGCAACAACTGCATCACACATGACACCTGATTTGTTGCGTTCACCGGAATTTGTTGCACTGTTGATGTTTTCTTTCTTGAGCTACAAGTCAGATGCGGACTTACTCTGGCCGTACTGGCTGTATTGGTAGCCGGCAGCAACGGGGTCCACGCTGTAGCTGGTGGCGCTGTACGTGGGGGGGCAGTAAGACTGGGAGGACGCCAGGCTGTCCACGCTCTTGATGGTGTCTGTGCGCTGACTACAGCTGGCAGAGATGGGGTTGGAGCTGTCCAGGCTGCTGTGTAGGGGGGAGATGGAGAAGTCGTGCTGGGGCTGGGAGGGTACGGCGCTGGGGTTGCTCAGGATGCTCATCACCTGAGGAGAAGAGGAATGGAGGAGGTTAGACGTTTGTAAAATTGAGGATCAAAGCTAGACACAAGGTAGAGGAGTAGCGCATTTTCCCCGGCAAATATGCTTCATGGTGAAGATAGCAATAAAAACGCACCGTTTCAACTCTGAAATGGAGAAAGAGAAAAAGTTCCTTCCAAGGGGAAGGATACCAGGAGGGCAACGGGGTTAAAAAAAAAAAAAAAAAAGGGAACAAGAGAGTCTGTTTCTATTAGCTGGCACAGCCAGTAAATGTTCTTCAGTGGGACGAAGGGTCCCAGGGTGATAATAGACCCCACCATCCGTGCCAGACAGCCCCTGTCCCTGAGCCTGAGGCCTGAGCCTACAGCACAACAAGCACCAAGGGAGTCCCTAATCCCTTGCCCCTAGCCTACCCATCTCATGAATAGTAATAGAGTTGGAACTGGTAAATGATCCCCTCAGATCCGCACACAAAGTAGGCTCCACAAACCTTTACCGAGAGGCCCGCTGATACTGCAGGTCGGGGATCGCCTGAATATTACAGTGTGTGTATTATTCATGCAGCATAAAACCTTCCAATTCAATAATCTGGATGAATGTAATAGCATGTGACATTCGCCAGAGCATGCTCTCAAAATAAGTTAAAATGGAAGAGATTACCCCGCGTCGGAGTCCGGGTGGAAGCGCGTCGCCCCGAGACTCCAGACTTCTGCCTCTTTCTTCGCTAAGTTCCTTTATAAGGTGAAAAAGTGCAAGAGTGCGCCCAGAGGTGGGATGTGGGAGCGGGGGTGGTGTGTGGTGAAGACGAAAGTGACCCACGCATGCTTCCTCCTTTGAGCGGAGAACACCAGGTTCATGTCAAGTTCCGCTACGCTGCACCGGCCTTTGGCCTCTCGGCTGCTAAACCAATTAGCCCATCGCGGAGGTGGATAGAGGGCGGTGATATGCGCAGGCGTTCATTAGCTCGCACGCCCCCGTGGATGTACACGCGCACAAGTGTGGTGACTGAACGGAGCTGTGCGGAACACGCCACTTTCAAGCTAGAAATGAAGGGTCACTTCCACACGCTGACTCTGTCGGGATGGAAAGACATCTGCGGCCAAAGTGCGAGACAGGAAGTGCGAAGGGGAGATTCATGGCCTTGTGATGGCAGGCATGTGCGAGGAGGATGGGAGAGGAATCCTGCAGGACGGCACCGAGGAGCCTCTGCCGCAGGACAGCAGCCCATTTTAGTCATTGGTTAATTGGAGCTGATTCCATCGTGCCCCTCGGAAGAGCCAAATATTGCTCCAATTATTATTATCCATGCCTATAAAAGTTCTTCAAAAGAAAATGGCTCCTTATCGTAGAAATTGATGCAGTTTTGCTATTTTAGCAACTTTATGATTTACGCTATTTAAGAATATGAAGTAGCCTTAATTCTGGGCAACTTTTACTGGTGGGACTCAAATGCTCATCGGATTTGTGAACAATGCTATTGAAGCAAAGGAAAGCGTGCTCGATCTGGAGCGGAAGTGGTCAGCGCTTTAAGTCAGAGGGGTCGCAGGAGTGAACTTTCATCTTTCCCTTTTCTACGAAGCTCCCAAGTCAGCATTCCTCACTCAGTCGAGTCTTGCTGTGCTCCAATAGGCTGTCTCCTTCTTGTACTTGATTATCCACCCACAACCAATAAACGCGCTGGTATATTCTCTATACCCCTCCAGAGTAAACTCCTCCCCCTCCTCCACCACTCTTCTGCCCCTCATATACGTCGCTCTTTGCAACCCCAGAGTTTCGTTTGTTGTTCGACGTTGTGTGAGTGCTGCTTCGAGAGATAATGTGAGCCAGGACCCAGTTTAAAGGACAATGCTCGAGGGCCTTTCCCTGCACCCCCTCCATACCCCCCCCCCCCCCCCTCACCCGCTCCCACTCCAAGATAGATTACTTTATAAATAATAATAAAAAAGTAATTAATTCTTTCAACTTCTGAGCCCCGCAGCCTGTGGCGAAGTGAATGGGAATTGTAAATTGATACAATGTGCATCCTTTCAGATAAATAAATAGCATTCTTGAAACAAAAACAGAGGTTCTTTCAAACGCGTTCCTTCGGCAGTCAAATCACAGTTTTGTTTGTTTGAGAGAGTGTTTGACGGCTTGCTCTTTGTTTTCCTCAAGTCTTGACAGGGAAGGGACGGCAGACGATTCTCAAAGGAAATATTCCATCTACTAATCGTACACTCAAGTTGGAGGATTGTTTAAGGTCAGTTCCTCCATCAAGGCACGAAGACAATAATCATGCGTGAGTGTGAAGGGAGGAAATGGAGAATGAAGCTGTGATAGCCTTTAGATAGCGAGGGCGAGGGCAGAGAAAGTGAGATTGAGAGTGAAAGTGGAGGCTTTACAAAGTACAAAGACTCCTGCAGGACTGCGCTGGCCTGAGGGCTAGTCTGCCTGGAGAGCTGATAGGAGCCCCCTTCTACCCCGTACCCGGCGCCAGCTCCAACACACCCCGCTCAACAAATACTCTTAATCTGCGCAAGACTGGATTAGTTCCTCTGTCACCGATAGCTCCACGTTCGGCCCAAATGAAATGCCCCCGAGATGTACCTTTAAGTTAGGCAGAGGTCACCGGGGCAGACGGGGGGAAATAAGCACTCCAAATGTCTGAAAGTTATCTGAATGGCGCAGGGAAGCATCTTGCACCTTAGCAGATCTGCTGGGCGATAGTGGCCGCGGCAGGGACTTACGATAGATCCGCAGTGTCCACACTGAGATCAATATTTGCAGGCTGCTTCCTGAGGGGCTGATTACAGGCAGAGAATATCCTTTTCACGCAGGTCACTTTGGGAACTTTCAAATAAATTATGGACCAGATTTAAAAGTGACGCTTTGCTAGTTGCTGTGCACGCTAACGTGTTTGCTTGCAAATAGATGAGATGTTTATTTGATTTTATTAGTCTTTCAATAATTATTTTTTGTTTTAAACGTCTAGTTATTCTGTTTGTTACTTGAATTGAATTCTATTCATAGTGACTCATGTACTCATATATCTCCGGTCATTCTAACAAGAGAAAAGCTAAAGTGGAAACAAAAGAATTTCAATGGAATAAAATCATATAACATTCAAAAGAATTGGTCGGGAGTTGTGACCAGCTTTGTACTGAGTAAACAAAGTATGATAAGGCTGTGCGGGAGTGTTGATGGTCACACACAAAGCGTGTCTGAGAAGCAGGTTAATAATTTCAGGGGAACTAGAGACTGACTTTAGTTAGAAAAACTGACTGGTTCAAAACCTTAAACTTTGATTCGACTGGTTAATAAAATGCATCTGTTGACCCGTAGCTTCACGCCGAGTAGCTTGGAGTTCAATGAGGGTTATAGTCAGAGCCAGTGGTGAAGGATGTCAATAAGACTTAAAGGGGGACTTTCCCCCAAAGTCAGTCCGCTTCTGCTCCAGCCCATCCCCCGTCCAGCACATGAGAAGGGCCGGCCCAGCGGGCAGCGAGGCCCCTCATCTGAGCAGACAAAATGACTATTTAAAAATAACAGTGATTGCATAAATTGAATTAAAGCGTTTTGGTCACGGTGGAGGTGAGGCAAGGGGCGGCGCGGGCGGGGCCCCCAGCCGACAGCCGGGGCGGTGGCAGGCAGCAGATGACGGCTCTGGCCTGCGTGCCACCTCTTTAATTGGCCGCGGCACATTAATAAAAAGTGAAAAGTGTCTTCCACCAGCACGGCGGGATGAACAGCCAAGTGGAATGGGAGGACGGGTGCGAGGGGGAGGGCTCGCCGACAGAGCAAGGGGCCTTTGAAGAAAGCGGCGGGGCTGGGGTGGGGAGCTAATTGTGTTCAATTAAGTGGCTGATTGGCACTGACAGGATCTGGGCATTGACAAGTGAGGCACAGATGAGGCTGGTTAGCGGGCGCTGGAACAAGCTGTCACTCCTCACAACATGTTAGCCGTCCACTCTGTCTTCCCCTGCTGCCCTCTGGATGGAGCCAGTGCCACCCCAGCTCAGCGAACCTTGTTATTTTACCATGCTTTTATTTTGTTGTTGTCGCTACTGAGGGTTGATTTGCATTCTTTTTTTTCTTTGAAAATAAAAAAAGAACCACAGCTCTACCACGGCGTGTCTACACCTCCTCAGTTCTGAAGCCGATAACTGGCAGCATCTTTGCTTCATGGCCTAATTCTACATCCATCCTCAAGAAGTTTGTGTGATTTCTGTGCGATCTGGTGAAGCAGACTATAACCTCCCAAAGCAAGTGGAAATAAACACATTTTTGAGAGGCTGCCCGAACCTTATCTCGCCTCCTTTTCAGACGTAATGAAGTGAAATCCTCGCAAGCCCATTTGTACTAATGCCGGGCCATTCAAGAAAGCACAGCTGTTCAGGCTGTAGGAAGCCCCCTCCTCTTTAAGATCCAACTGTATAAGCTATAAACTTGGCCCTGCGCTAACCAAAGGTTAATATGCCGTCTATTGGGCTGCAATTGGAGAACGTGTGGGGAGCGATCCTCTATTCTTTGCTAGTGATATGCTTGAGTAACTGTGGGATGGATTCAGCCACTGGGAACAAGAGAGGCCCCCTTTAAAGCGCACACACACACACACACACACGCAGAGACTCCAACCTTTCGCACATCGCACCAACGCCTCTTCTAAATTAAACGGCAGATTTTCTGATTCCAGGAGAGTGCTTTCCACAGCGAGGTGTGTGTGTGTGCGCGAGGGAGAAAGCGAGGCGGATTGCTGGTGTGAGAGAGAGAAAAAAAAAAAAGAGGAAGAGGCGGCGGAGGAGAGGAGCGGTGGAGGGGGTTTGTTTGCAGAAAACAGCAGGGGCCAGGTCTGGTGAAAAATGTCAGGTCAAATTGTTCTTGACAGTGTTAATATCTGCACCTCATAGCCATAATTACATGTAAATAAATAGTGAAATAGCTCTCAGCTGGAGGCAGAGAGGGGAAAGCTGCTGCAGGAGACAACCAGCTGAGGACCAGTGGTCTCATCCTCCCGTCAGGAGGAGCTAACCAAGCGTGCCGCATATTCCCAGCAAAAGGTTAGATAAAGTTTGCAGAAGGCACAACAGGGCTTTCCACGAGAGACTGTCATGGAAAGGTGAGGGGAATCGGAACTGAGGAGACAGTGAGGGACATCAGCTGGGGGAGTGCGGTGGGTGAGAGAAGCAGTCAGAGGGAGTATTAATCACAGCGATGCACCTGTCAGAGTGGCATCTGGAACCAAGCGAAACCACATGCAGCCAGACAACATCGCTAACCTCCGGTTAGCGGGGCAGGTTCACAGCAAACCAGACGACCTCCTTCCCCCGGCCACCGCGGAAACCTGTGCACCCTGACCCCGGTGTGAGGTCAGCAAGCAGACGCTCGGCTTTCCCCGCCGGCTGCTATCATTTCAAGTCACCTTGTTCAGGGTGGAAATCTGATGAGAACGTGACACAATGTGTAATAGCTACTTTAGATAGAATCAATGCGCCCGCCTCTACTTTAATAAAGGCACCGGCACTCTTCACCTTATAGGCATTTGGGCTGCGTGGGACTCGCCGCGTGTGAATCAGTCTCAGTCATTTTCTCCTTAAATCCCCATCTTCTAGGATTTACTGAAATTCATATTGGCTGCCTCTGCAAGATAAATGTAAATCATATTCCCTTATATTTACTATTTATCAGGATGCAGCAGCTCACTTTCAGCAGGAAATATCTCTCACCCGCACACAAACACCCTTGCATTTAAATAGCATTTTTATTGTCCGCCGTAGCCTTTCATCTGGGCGTAGGGAGAGGAGCTGCCTCTCCAGGGGAGAGAGTCGGAGCAGGAGAGGAAGGTGTGGAGTGAAAAGAGAGGGAGTGAGCAAAGCACCATTGGCAAGGCATCATGGGATGACAAAAAGCCAAATGGAGGGGGAAAAAAAAAAGGTTGGTAGGTGAAAAAATAGATTATAAATGCATAAAGGCTCAACCAAAATATTTAGGATTTAAAAGAAACCGGCTGCAGAGACAGAAGGGGTGAGCAACTCAGTGCTCAGGTGAGGAGGAGAGCGACGTCATCTGCTATCATCAGGATTACTGCAGATGCATTTCAGCCCTGTTTTGGAGCGTCACTGTGGAAGGTGTGGCGCAGTGTTGTACGCTCACCACAATTGACTTATCTGACTCCTGACAAGGAAATAAAACAAGAGCATTAAGGCGCACACCTTCATCAGCTCAGGCCTGAGATAGAAACACGTCGATATTCACTGTTTTGCTTGGTCAGTGAAGGTTTTATTGAGCTTGCTTCAGCAAGCCGCGGAGCTAAAAATGTAAAATGGTATTTCTTTTTATTTAGCATGGATGGATACCTGCCAGTCTGCGCGACGACAGGAACGCAGAACCACCGCTCATCTGTGGATTGATTTTTCAACAATCATTTTGTAAAGATATCGTTGATGTGTGTGACATTTTTGTCAAGCGTCACAAACGGCTCACCGCTTCCACAACCAGAGAGAACCTCGGCCGCCACCACGCTGGTATGTGCTGTGCCGAATATCTTCCCTCCCGGTGCAGAAGTGTTGCAAAACAACACTAATAATCTGTGCAGAAACAGTATCGCCAGTGGATATGATTTACAGTCCCTGGGTTTTCTTGGCAGCTGCCATCCGCAGGTCTCCTTTTTCCGAAAGCTACTTACATGTTTTTTTTAAATACTTGCCAAATTGAAACAGTATCTGTTTTAATGGGAGTTCTAATTAACCAGTATGTATTCCCCCTCTTGCTCCACGAGTGGCTGAGCTGTGAATGCAGGCGATGTGCTCATCCCCTTTGATTTGTTGTCAGTGGAGGCTGCCAGCTGACACGGTGCCCGGCGAGAGGCTTAATGCCCAAGTTTTAATAATGTGGGGGACTACATGAATCTCCCCCTCTCATTGGTATTCAGGTGCAGAATGTCTTGTTAGAAGTCAGGGAAGGAGGCGGAATGAAGCCAGGGCTCCAGATTGTTCCGTACATTTACCCCTCTCCGTTTTTTTTTTGGCAGCGGCAGAGCTTGCTTCTTAAAAATAATTCATCCAGTCTTTTAAAAGAAGCGTCTGCGCGAGCTAATGGAAGAGCAGCAGCACAGTTTGGAGTCTCCCCTGGCTTATCTCTCTCAGACAGTTGTGGGGAGTCGCTGGTGAGCATGGTGTCAGTGTGCGTGGTACGGTGCAGCGCTGCGCGGGCAGGCAGGCCTGGGGACACAGATCAAAGAGAGGCAGGGGTGAGAGCCGCTCTGCCTCTGATCCCGTGTACGTGTGTGTGCGCGCGTGTATGTGAGAGAGGAGGCCCGGCCCACTCACACAGCCCAGAGGCCCTCCACAGATACACACACATCCTTGTCATTCCAAAACACTTTCAGAAAACGGCAAAACACAGAAGAAGAAGTTCCCAGAAAAACTTTGTCAACTTCGTCAACTGCTCCATTTGACCGGAAGTCCGCGGACTCCTGCTCTCCTGGCCCACGGGGCCGTGGAGCAGCACTTTCTGGTGTTTTTTTTTTGTTTGTTTTTTCCCGTTGGTACTTCAGGAAAAGTCGGTGAAACTGAAGCCACACATGCTGCTGGCTCTACTGGCTCTTCTCTGGCTACCAGCAGGGGGCCCTGTCATGTGTCATGTGTCATGTGTCATGTGTCATGTGTCATGTGTCATGCATCATGTGCGGTGAGGAAGGTCACTATGCTATCTCCTCCGACGCCCATGAGGGTGATACACAGAGTGACTCAGAATGGACGATGAACCCTTCTGTCACAGACAAAGTGACTCTGTTGTGTTGGCCATGATGCCAAAAGAACACAAATCGGTCAATCTTCACTGGCTTAACAGCTCATCCGTCCAATCAGCAACAAGTACAAATAGCCTGCTTCCTCCAATCGGCACAGACTCTTGTCACTCTTAAGTTTCAAAGTGAACTTCCGCTGTCTGTTCAGCAAAACGCAGTTGTGTATAGTTTAGTGTTGTCGCCCTGTATTGCCCTTCCAGGCCACTGCATTACATCCTTCATGGTGGGTGATAAAACTGTGGAGCAGAACACGGCGACCCGAGTGATGTCACTCGGACTCACATCACTGAGTCAAACCTGAGGCCTGTAACAACATAAAGATTTCATCACGTTTCATTGCTGTCCCACCAAGAACTCTTGCTACGTTCTCTATGTTCTATATTGTACTACCACAGTTAAAGTGTCAGTACAGTTTATGGTTGGTTGTCAGTATCAGCCATTATAGGTATCAGGTCCAGTGCATGCTGGATCATGTATTTTTTTTCCACGGAGCCACCCGATCCGTAAACCCACCTCAATTTGACTTTGTGCGACATGCTGTAATGTATTTTCTATGTCATGATGGTGCAGCAAACCAGGTGCATCAGCTAGCGTTTTTGTTTATTTATTTATTTTCATATTTTGTCATGTTGCAAAGCTTCACATTTTAATAAAGCCTGAGCAGTTGTGCACAACTTCAGCGGTGTGGTGTTTTTAGGCGTCTGCATGAAGCAGTTCGGAAGAATAAACATTACGAACGTGACATTACATGACGAACAGTGACAAGGAGAAGGTATGGGATTGGTTCAATATTGACAGATCCTCAAGGCTGCAGCATTGGTGAAAGAAGTGTAACCAATCCGTCCCTAATAACAGTTATCATCAACAGCAATCAAAATCCAAATTCTATTCCCAACTAAACTTTCCATTTCAGGAAACCCTACAGTTCTGAAAGATCGTATCAATCCTGCTGACATAGTCTGCACCTTTGTGTTTACAGAGCACAGCAACACAGTCATGACTGTATCAGTGGCAATTGAGTTTAACGCACTGATTTCAATTCATGTTATCGTTCACTGGTTGTTGAAAATGTTTGTTATTGTCGGGTGTTTCTGGAGCTATTTTTGTGGTCATGAATATTAGTTTAATTTTAAACTCAGTGTGAGTAAACTGGAGAGGTTGAGGTTGATGTAAAGGCACCCGAACCTTTAACTGTGTGAAATCTGAGGTCAGTTGCCAAACATAAGTACAATGTTCTCACTGTCATGGTGAATTGTTAGTTCAGAGGTTGTTGAGTTCACCAGCAAATCTAACCCCACCATCTTGAGAGGACCACTCCTGGACGCTCATCTGTAATCATGACGAATAAGCACTTTTTACAATGTTGCTGTCTGAAAAGTTCAATCACAGAAAACCACTACATCTTCCAGGCTAAAGTGAACATGTGTGTGAGGTGAATTAAGAATTCTAAACAGAGTCAGAGCTGGCAAAGCTGCTATCAAGCTAGTAAATCATGCTTCACTGGCAGCAGCTCATTGTTGGCAGGAGCGAGCTCCGTGTAAAGATCTTTAATGCTCTTTGAATGTTTTGGGAAAGATGTGAGGCAGATTCTACACCTCAGCAACCAGAAAACTCACACCACTGTCCAAAAAGACAGGTATTAGCACACAAGCCACGGTTCTTGCTCTGTCTTTGGAGCCCAACGCCTGCTGGGCGTCTCAATGAATACGGTGATACCTTCACCCAGCCAAGCATTCAGAGCATGGCTCTCACCTCCCATCACTCTCTGCTTCACTCAGCCAGCGCCGAATGTTGTCAGTGACAGCACCCACTATCAGAGTGGATGCCTTTCCCACCAGTCGTAATGGGAAAATGTCGGGATTGAGCAAGGGATCGGGACGGACACAAGCTCGTGTCGGGACCACTGAGCGCCGTAGGATTCCATTACAGACTTGGCCTCTCGCCACTGCAGCAGCCCATTTACTGGGAATCAGAGAATTTCTGTCAATCTTTGCAGCGACAGTTCGCCTGTCAATGCCAGACACTCGGAGCAATAGCTTGCACACACACCAGCGCGCGAGCATATCTCACGCAAACAGATGCTGTCTGCAACTTACAATATCAAATTCTCATTTCCATTCCGACGGAGAGTCTCTTTGTGTGCCTTTTTCATTTCAGTCCAGAGGGTTGGAGGGTGCGAACACGCCGTGTATCTTGAGAAATAAACCGGCGGTGTGTGTGTATGTGTGTGCTGTTGTCATCAGACGGAACTTCAGAGTTGGAGGAAACGTGGATGGAAAGTTCTGCGTCGGACTATTCTGGGTGAGACAGGAAGCAGCAGAGAGGCCGACCAGCTCAGCAGGAAGCAGCATCATTGAGTGAACTCTGATTCCACTGTCAGTAGCGAGAAATGTTTTCATGCTGCGAGTCTGATAGAAATGGTGAAGTGCATCCAGTCCTGCTTCAGAGCCAGCACTGTCGCTGCTCGCGCTGGAAAACTCATTCAACACTCTGGAAACAGGTTTCACAGCCGCATCTTCAGAGTCAGCTGCCAACAGTTTGAACAGCTTGTAGTTTGATTCTGAGATCATTAGCTAACTAGCGTACAGACTGCATTTTGCTCTGTAGACTGGCTGACCGCATCTGGAGCAGTTCGATTCTGCCTGTGACTTTTGGACATCAGAACATTCCGTATTTGAGCTGATGTTTGAGCTAGATCCTTGCTGGTAAAACTTGTGGACCGCGGGCCATGTTATGGTCGACATGACTGTTAATGGGTCTATGCGTAACCAGAACCAGAAAGTTCCATAATGCACTGCAACAGTGGAAGCTCTTATAACAACTTTAGGAGCCAAGTATATGGATATGGATGGATGGAAGGAGAGAAGTTGGGTAAGACAACTTTACACTGGAGAGGTTTTTTGACTGACTGCATGCTGCGGCCGAATAGAGGTTGAAGTTGTGGTTCTCATGTGTGTGACGGTGTTGAACTGGACCCAATGTGAGAAGGTAGTGACCTGAAGTGATGACAGACAACACTTGCCGGCCACTAAAGAACGACTGGCCGAGGTGCCGTCTGTAAAGGACTTCCATCACTTGAGTAATTGAATATTGAAAATCCGAGTTGTGCACTTGCCCAAAGGCTGCGGTTCTAATCCTCGCTCTGACAGGAAATGTTTAATATCCCAACACGTTCTTCAGTTCCTACAGAAAGCCTGCGCCCCATGCCAGCATTAGTGAGAGCCGTTAATGAAAGAGTGGAAAAAAAGCAGCCCATGTTCCTGGTGTTTTTCTGCAGGTTTGCAGGGAGAGCATTAGCAGTTAAAGCCCCTGTGCCACGATTAACAATCAAACACGCTGTGAGCCTCTGTGTTATCCGCCGTCGCTGCGGCAGGAGAGAAAATCTCTTTTTTGTCACAAAATCCTTAATTCTTTCTTCTTTGAAAAAAGGGGTAATACGGAGAATGTTTCCAATCTGCTGTGAGAAATATTTGAAGGGAGGCAGAAGAAACACTCCCAATAAAACACATGTGAACGACGGGGTAATTGTGGACAAATGCGGCATTGAAATTCATTTTCAACTCTTTACACACCATTTCAATCTTATTTTCTGCCTGTTAGCCACATCTTGTTGGCGAGGCTGGGCAAGACTGGCCAGTGTTGCTGGGTAATTGTGTATAATTTGCTATGTACACACAATTTGCATCAAACTGTAGCCTTCACCTCTACACAACCAGCGGCATCACCGAGCGACAGGATGCAACAGTGAGACATTTATTTTGACTTTTTTTTTTTCACATTTTCTGTTGAGTTCCTAGTTTGGCTACATCTAAATTTATCGCGTGTCTATATTAAATTGCATATTGTGTGGTTCTATTGTGCAAGAAATCCCTTTGTCCTGACTGTAATGTGGCCAATTCCCTTTCTTATTCATTTTTCAGACTTTTGCTTTGTCTGTTCTTCAGTCAGATTTGGTGCAGAGGTTGGATGTAAGTTTCACAATTTAATTTGATATTTTCAATGGATCAATTCAATATTTATTGTCTTTTGAAATGTATTGTATCTAATTGTGCTGTTTTTGTAGTATTTAGTTTTTAATATTTTGTTTGTCGTGCCATAATTTCTAAATATATATTAAATGTGCTAAATATTTGAATGTTAAATCAGTATTTTCTTCAATAAAAATGTACACTGAAATGAATGTATCCCTTTGAAGTTTACCCTATGTGGTACATAGTTTTGAATTATTTTGATTCGCATTTTTCAAAACACTTTCTTTTATTCTAGATGTTTACATTGAAACAGGTTATTAGCTTCTCAGGCTGAAAGAGTCAGAGATGATGCGGAGAGGTACATTTCCACATCACAACTATTGAACAAAACCAAATGGAGGAGCATTTAATTCCACACTGTCAATCCAGCCGTCTGAGGACGGGAAGGGAAGAAATTGACACGTAAAGCTGAAGTCATCCAGCTCCAGACAATTACAGCAAGAAGATTACGGGTCTACATTTATAAGCTTTAGCTAATTATTTCATCTGCATGTGTTCTCTGTGTGCTGCAGGATTTAGACGTCCCAGGAAAGTCGAAGAGCGCTGTTTGGAGCAGCCCGACTTCTCTCCGTTTACTATCAAGATGAATTTTAATTTGTTGATGATAATCCAATTGTTTTACCAATGTAGCTCATTTCCAGAGTCTAAAATAAATCCAGGGCTTTGGACGGCAAACATAAAAGCTCTCACTGGTAGTTATTTTGCAGAACATGATTTTTTTTTTTTTCCTTGAGTTTTAATTTCAGGCAAATTACATGTGACAGGGGATGAGAGGAGGATGAACTTGCAGGAGGGGGAAGCCGTGCGGAGACAGACTGACCTGCGGGGAAAGGCCGTTGCCCACCGCGTTCATGTGGTTGCTGGACGCCGAGGGGCTCATGAAGGTCTCAGAGTAGCTGGAGAAGCTGTGGCGGTTGGACGACAGGCCGTAAGCCGAGCTGGTGTCAGCACTCAGACCTCCCTGGTGCATGGAGGACGGAGGAAGAGGCTGGGGTCTGTGCAGTGTACTGCTGCCCTCTGCAACACCGACAAAAACACCATCACAGAGCGAAATACAAGCACATATGGACATTTAACTCAATAATATTGCTTATTAAGTTTCCTGAATTCTTCTCTGGTAAACATAAAATACACAAAAATAGCCTGAGCTCAGTAGCTGTGCGTCAATGTCGCAGTTGTGAGGGTGAATAACAACTTCATGTTGCACATGATCGCTCCATTTCATGTCACATGAACTACGGAGGGCTTACCAGCAACCTAAATAGAACTATAATGCAATCTCCAGGGAAATTTGATAAAGGAGCCTATAGAACACATTTTACTCCTCAGAAGAAAATGAGGCAAGACACAGGACCGGACAAAATATGTAGATAATTCAATCAACACACAAAAACGCAATTATATGGAGAGAAAAAAAAAAGTTTCGCCGTTAAAAAGTTCCTGTTAAACTTTGAAAGATGCCGAAACACAGGGAAACATCAGAGTAAACAGCAAGAACTGAAGGCTACATTAAGACAAATAAGAAAAGTTTTGTGGATGTTGTTGATCATGTGAATTAAAAGTAGCCTCATGATATTAAAACTGAAAATAATACAGCGATGAGAATAACATTTTGAAAACAGTGGGATTGTTCTGAGAAGAAAGAGGTAAAAACAATTCAGAGAAGTATCAAGCATGATTTTGACGCTTTTGTTTGTGACTCAAGCGGAGCCTTGTTTTCTCCCTGGCAGCTTGAAACAAAAGCCGTCATCTTGTGTGTGGTGCGACGCCCTCACCCTGCGATAGCGTGGTGCTGGGATAGCTGGACTCTGGTAGCTGGTAGGTGGGAAGAGTGGGCATCCCAGTGGGCGGGAATCCTCCGGGAAGCAGGTGGTTGAAGGCAGCGAGCTGGTTGGCTCCGGCTTGTTTGCGCCAGCGAGCCCGTCGGTTGCTGAACCACACCTGCAGGAGGAAGTCACACGTTAAACAACTCGCCCAAGACTCGGAAACAAAGCAGTTTGTGATCACTCTCTCATGTCTGCTTCCTCCCGCCACCTGTGATTAATCTAGTGATGAGGCTGTTCAGACTGACGGGGGTCCGTGGGGACCTCCCTTACCAGCTCACTGGTCCGTCGCTCCTGAGTGATCTCTGCTAGCAGCCGGCCCCCGAGCTCCCTTCGCTGGGAACGATTCATTTAGAGGTCAAAGGTGGAGCCGCATCTTCCACGTCAACACAGCTCAGGTATGAGGCTGGTGTGAAACTCACATCAGCTACTGCGGCTGGTTTCTGGCGGATGCTTTATGCTTCCACCCTGCCAGAGCTTGCACGTGTTTTCAATCTCAACGTCTGTTTGGACAAGATTGTATTCAGGATTCTGGGGGTAACCTTCACGAGAATCCACAGAGGATGGACCAAACTGACTTTGGACCCCCACAAATGTGGCTATATAGTGGCAGGAGTGCAGTTGAGATCACTCAGCGTTAGTTTGGTTCACCACAGAAAACACCAAGTATCTCTTCAGTACTTCATCATACTTCAACATTCTCCTCCAATATCAAACATCACAATAGTTTTGTCTTGAACGCCAGACTCGGGTTTAGAGTCAGGAGTGAAATTGAGCTAGCAAACGTTGGAGGCCAGAGTTTCCGGAGATCTTGAAGGAAGAGGTCTGAAGCTTCATGCTCAGAAAATGAGCAGCGCCAAAGCGTCGCAACTTTGTGAATGAATGAGATAAAAGAGCTCTCTTTTGAGACGTCAAGATTTACACTTTTTAAAAAGACTCCTGCCTCAACAAAACATGAATATAGTCGGGGAGCTTTTGAAAAGAGCCAGCAACCTGTTCCATTTAAGCAAGACAAGGCCCAGCTTGGCTGTGCGCGGAGGGTTGAAGGACATTGATCTATGCCTCGCACAGGCAATTCATCAGAGTTTAATACACTGTCAGCGCAGTTCATCTACTGTTGTGTTTCAAACGGGCCGGGCTATTGTGAGGGCACATGAAAGAGGGGGACAAAAGCCCCTCCATACGCCAGCGAGAACAGTGAACACAAAGAGGGGGCGTCCCTTTTAAACAGGTCTTAGAGAGGGACACTTTCAAGGGGACTTACAAAGTGACATACTCGCTGCTTTTTTTGGGAGCAGCCTCTTTTCGGACACACAAACATACATAAACTCGTATAGGCCTACAAGGGATCTTGGCTGGTTGGAGATCTTAATCTGAATGTGACTCTCTTCTCAAAGTCTTACAGAGCTGATTTTTGCCAGTTCTGCTAAGCTTCCTCCAAAGAGAGACAGTGTCAGGACTGTGGAAAACCAACAGGAAATCTTCATCTCCATCCCAATCGCCTTTATAAACTTTGTCTGAGCAGCTATTACCGAACAAATGTGGTGTGTGGCTTGAGTGGAAATTCTCCTATTGGGATGTAGTGGAGCGTGCTCCGAGGTCTGAACTCAGCTCCCACTGGGCCAGACAAACAGCTGCCCGACTCAGGCACACCCCTTCTCTTCCACACACTCCCCAACACCCCACCCCGCGGTGCCACTTCACCTCCGACCTCATCCACTCACCCCGACACTCTTTTATGTCCACTTTAACTTCCTTCCCCCTTTTGTCACCGAGGTTGAGGAAGGAGGCGTTTCATCACGGCAGACACAAGGCTCTCTCGCTGTGTTGTTCCTAGAGAACCCTGCTCTTGGCCATCTCGTGCTGACATCTTTCCCACTCACACAACTTTACACCATCACATTGCCCGTCTTCTGTGAACTGGCTAGACAGGAATTATAGACAGGAATTCTCTTCAAAATAGACTTCCACTCTGGGGACTCAGGCCTGGATCATAGTCAGTAAACACGAACTTTGTTTGCCTCGGTGAGGTGGATTTTGTCCTGGACTAAAACATACAGCAGTAGGTGCCGAAAACAATTAGCGGCAAAGAAGCAAGTTGCTGCTTTATCAAAAAAAAAAACAAAAAAAAACAGCACAACAAAACATGGTTATGTTGTGGTCTTCAGTGGGCGTTTCATCTCTGTCTCAGACTGTCGAGGATGGCATCTTCTTTGTGGTGCAGATAGTGGACCAGAAAGAACACTTGTGAGCATTCTATACTCCCCCATCTATTGTGTCGTGACTTCTACAATTGAACTGCCTCGGTGCGTCACGCGCCTCCCTGCTACACATCTATTGACACCGCCATCCACACTGAAGGTGTGGCAGTGAGGAGCCTCCTGAAGTAGGGCAGCAGAGCCCCACAGAGCCGGGGATGTTGTGACACTGCTGGGCCCTCATCACAGGCTTGGACAAACATTTGTGAGAGGTGAGGCTCGACTTGTGCACAAGTGCACATGCAGCAGCACGTTACACAGACTCACACTCAAACAAACAATCCCACAGCCTGAAGCTGAGGATTTGAGACTGCGCTCTGGAACCTGATCACAAAGTCACCTTGGACCACATTTTCTCCTCTCTGCTCTCCCCAATCCGGTTTAATTCTCTGCAGCAGAGAGAGGGATGCTCTTCTCCTCCGTGTCTCTATCTACCTACAAGTGAGCAGCTGAATGCATGTGGCTCACTTCTGTTTCATTTTCACGGACTAAAAGGTTTGCCTGAATTGAGTCTGCTCGGACAAGCCAACGCTACGTTGTGTGAGTTGGAGGAGGGGGATGGGCAGAGCGGGACTTATAAGCCCATACGAGTGGAGCTCTTCGGGAAAATGACAATTGGAAGGACAAATGGTGAAGGGTGCTGCATGCCATGACCGGAGGAGGGACTCGGCGACGGAGCACAAACGTAATCTTTCCATTCACTCTCAGCCCAAAGGATCAACTCAGTCAAGTGCCATTTTGCATTTTAACATCAGTGATCAAAGATAATTCACACTTTGCTCCGGGAGAAGCGTGACACTGCAGCGCTGCCTTGTTTCTCTTAAATAGGATCACTCCCGTTTCACCGTTCCTTCAATGCCCCGCGAATTCGGTCCTCCTCAATGGCAAGTAGCGAATGTGTGTCGCCTTTCAGGCGCCGATTTGCAACATTTGGTAGATGAATACCACGGCGCGAGATAATGACAAAACAAAATGTGCTGCTGACTTCATATCCACAAAAACACAGAGGGGTGATGCAAGCAGCCTCAACATACAAACGCTCATCTTTCTCACGCAATCCGGCCCCCGCCCCCTCTGCATGCCTCGCTTTCTCTCGTCTTCCCTCCCTGCTTGCCTTCCAGACTGGCACTATGCTAATTAAAGTAGCTAGGAGTGAGAATTTGAGAGGAGAGTGGGATTAGCTCGATAAGTATCAGCAGTACAGAAGCACTGTACCAAAGTCATTTAAATTCTAATAATAAGAAAACTGTTAGAACATTCTCCTTATGCTTTGCAACAATTTCTCCTCAACAATCTACACGAATCCTATTTATGCCTTTATGATACGTAAACCCACACTGGCGGGAATACAGCTGCCTGTTGGCTTTCTCCCGCTCTTTTTTTCTCTCTTCTGCTGCTGCGACTCCACTGATATTGTATCAGAAAATAGTGTATTGCTTTCCCCCCCGTACATCCCCGCTGGATTAAATGTTTACTTCATGAAAAAAAAAAGTTTCTGCAAAAGTGTGATTAGAGCCGTTTGGTTTACCGACTCACCAAAGCTTTGATGATAGTGGACAAGGATTCCCGAGAGGAGCAATACCGCTCTAATCAATCCATCTGCCGGCCGGCACAAGCCCCAGATAAAGAGAGAGACTTTCACCAAATTGATTTGCACGCTTCATAAAATGCAATACTTATGCCTTATTAGATTCCAACTAAGTATAATAGCGACATGCCGAATGTTTATTGGCAGTGAAAGAGGATCTATGTGACAGAGTGGGTGAGATGAGCTGCAGGCAGCGTGCTGGGTTGATGAGCCTCAGTCCAGACGCCGGAGACTCCGGAAAACTTCAGTCTAAGTGAAGGAATTCGCATCATCTGTGCGCTGATTTAGAGCCTGACCCCCGCAGTCCTCGCCTCTCCAGTGGTCTCTAGTTGAACTCCTGACCACCCGCCACTGCAGGTCGACCACACCCTCACCCTCTCACCGACGGAGCAAGCAGCTAACTGCAGGGAGATATGGGCACCAGTTTGTCAGTGGAGGTGATAAAACCACGGCTGAGAAAAGATGGATGAGGACAGCGCGTTGAAATGGCACACACAAGGGAGCGTGTTCCAGACTTCCAGAAGCTTCATTCACACTGTACTTTGGTGGTGAATTGGCGGCCATGTTTGTAGTTCATCCATTGTCAAGGACACTGAGTGTTGCGTTGTTAAGCTCGGTGATACACCAGGATGACGTGTCAGAGAAGCAGTCCTGAGGAAACACCAGGCCCTCACTCGGCTTTCTTCCCAACATGAAGTGACTGAACACCTTCATGCTGCCGTGGCTGCTGGACTGTAGAGATCCGACTCAAGTTATTAGGACAAAAGTACCTGTTTTGAGGAACCAAGGTATGTTTCAGTTCTTAGGGGAGTGTGAGCACCGCTGTCCAAGAAACATGGGGCACTGAAGCAGCTGAAACAACACCAAGCTTCTCCGCTGCACCTGCTCATGCCTTGCTGGAATTGAAAGATATAGTCTCCTATTTTGGCTTTTGCCTGACCTCATATAAGCGCTTAAGTGTCTTCCTCAGCACATTTGTGATGCTCAGATCTTGTAAGAACAAAGTCAGAGGAACACATTTAAAGGGTTCAATCCCTGGACGTCTGAGGTTTACAACAGCTTCACTGTCCTTAAATTGAAGCCTCCATCTTGCCTCATATCCTGATGGTATTATTTATATTGCCAAGAAGAGCATTGGTCTTTGTGGCCGTTTAAGAAAATTAGGTTTGTCTTGACCTTCTAAGCCTTTCAAAGCCTTCCCCAATTAGATTACGAGGAAAACAGCATTAACAAATTACAGCCAAGACTCACATTCCTCAGGTTTTCACATGAGATCATTTAAAAGTAATCGAGTACAGCAGACTCGACAACAGACTCTTTCCAGCCCTGGTGACTTCTGTCTCACTTTGGTATCACGAATGAGTCATTGTTGTTATTGTTGCTTATCGGTATTACATGACAAGTGGCACCATTTTTACGTGACAAAGATTTTTTTGCCACTAACTGGAATCTTCACAAGACACTCAGACAAGACCCAAGCCCTGTGACCGTCCTTTACAGTCATGATTCATCCCCAATCCTCTTGCTCAAACCTTACAAACCTGCGCACTCTTACACCTGCACACACAAGCAGATAAATATATAGTCTCATAAAAGCCGCACGATGATTTCCCTGTCCCTTGAGTGAGGCATTAAACACCCGGACATCTTGGACATCCACGCATGCTGGGGGGTTTCAGATGGACAAAGACATGTGTGGAATCAGTTACTGCATGTTTTCAGTGTGATGAACACTTAGCATGAGGAGCTGAGCGGCTTCAGAGGGAGTGTGAATGGCTGCGGTAAAAGGAGAGGGGTGCCCCACACCGCCTTCTCTGCTCGCGGTTGATTGATTAATGTTGTTGTCGGGGCACTGGGTCCCTGGAGAGGATGAGGAACCCTGTGTGATATGTGAAGGGTTTTACAAGCCGCGGCGAGCTTGAAAGTGATGGGAAGAGAGCCTGGCCAAAGGCCGAAATGAGAAATCCATCAGGAATGTGTTCGCTTTCTCGCCGTTTTTCTTGCCGAGCAGCTGCTGCTATAACTCTACTGTACAGATTTTCCTTTCCTCGACATGCAACTGCAGGCGGTCAGGAAGGTTCATGGGTTTGAGGAGCGTCTCTGGAAACTAATCCCAAAGTCCTGAAGTTCTCTTCTGGTGTACTCTGGACTGTACTTTGGATATATTACTGTTGTTGGAAAGTCCACAAACAGTCACTCCTAAGATGGTCCACACCATTGGAGGCTCCATTGGATAATAGCAGTGTTGACTGGGAAAGAGGAGGAAGTGACATGGGAAGTAGGAGTCCTCAAAAGAATTCTGACGAACGTTAGGGCTTCATTTTTCTGGATTAATTATACATGCAGTTTACGAATGCCCAGAATGAAACAAATGACTCTTTGCATTGAAAGGTATTTTGCCACCAAACTCCCAATACAATGGTAACTGTATGCTTGAGCTGGAGCAGCAGCATCATGCAAAATCAGGCTTTTATATTGGAAGTAGAAATTGTGTAAACCACGACACACCCGTCAGTTATTCAGTGACAACAAGGAAGGTATCAGAAGTTAGCATGGCTTAACTCCAGATTTAAACCAACCATGCTCTCAAGTTCCAATAAAACATATTCCCTCACTCACCTTCCGCCGCGTCTCACTGTTCAGCCTGTTTTGGGAATCATTGTTCGTCTAAGAAACATTCTGAGATTTCAGCTTATGCTGTAATCCTAATACAATGGTGGTGAGTGGAATTATGTTTAAGATGCTCACGGGAAAAAAATATCAATGGAGTCCATAATTCTCCAAGTGAACCTTTTGTTGGTGTCTATTCAAAGTCGTCTGAAAGACACAATGCCTCGAAAGGGAAGTTTATGTTCCATTGAGAGGATGCGTCCCTCACATGGTGGACATCACGGAACACTGCCATGAAATTTTTGGCCTTTAAATTCACATGTGGATCAATAGAAAGCTGAAGAACTACTGAGAAAAAGACCTTTTAGGGAGCATTTTTCTTACCTCACATGTCTGTAAAAATCTTTAAGGTCCAAGATTGGCGCAGAAATACGTCTGTTTTCCATTATATTTTGGATATTGACCTTCACACTGGGAAATACTCAACTGACTGGACCATAAATATTGTTACCTATAAAGCAAGACAGCACTCTTTGGAAACTGCCCATTGCCTCATTCGTTTTTAGGCTTTTATTTTTGGGAGCACAAGTTCACCAAGATCAGGTCAATTTGTCATCTTTGAGTTGGGGTTATTATGTCCACAATTTTAAGACAGCAACATGATTCATCTTGTCCAGCAGTAAATTGAGGCAAAACAAAGAAAGCTTGGGCTTTGCCTTGTTGGTGCTTAAAAAGGACTGTGGAACACTGTGGGCTCATAAACCAACAAATATGGATGTAACAAACGTGTCATCCATGTGACCGTCAGAATTTTGATCGGTAAGGTGGAACTTCAGGAGTTATTGCGGGGAGAAAACGTTTGTTGTACTTGGAGTGTCGGGAAGTATGTGGTGTTTGTTTGACCAATATGGAATCTGACCTGCACCCTGGCCTCTGTGAGCTTGGTCCTCTGAGCCAGCTCCTCTCTGGTGTAGATGTCGGGGTAGTGCGTCCTCTCGAAGGCCTTCTCCAGCTCCTCCAGCTGCTCTGCAGTGAACGTGGTGCGACTGCGTCTCTGCTTCCTCTTCAGCGGCAGGTCGGGCTCCGAATCTACGTCTGAGCCGTCATCGGTGCGGTTACCTGAGGGCCAATAAAAACAGGGACAGGGCGAGGACACGAGGCCATCTGTGAGATCACAGAATTGAAAAAAAAAAAACAACTTCAGAGAGCAAAACTGTGTTTATATGTGAGGCGAAACGGCTTTATCTGCATTATCAACAGAGGACAGGCAACGCTGGGACTCAGATGACAGCCTCTCCTCTCTGAATATACAACTGTAAGAATATTATCTTAATCTGTGGATATTTATTTAATATAAAAAGAGGCCCTGCTACACAATCCTGCCTCTCGGAGGGGCCCTGAAGGAAGGCAGCGGGGCTGAGCGCGAGTGGGGGAGTCGGTGGGTAGAAGGGTTAATCTGCATGGGCCACCTTGCTGCTCTTCTGCCTGCCTCTCTCTCTCTCTCTCTCTCATTGGCCCAGGGCTCACTGTGAGTACACAACACAGCACAGTGTATAAAATAGAACACAATATCACGGCGAACCCATTCACGCCAGACCGTTTCCATCTGCTGTCATTAAATGAATTAGGACATATTTTACATGACTTTTTAGGCATTGAAGCGAGCAGAGTTTTCGCTCGAGGAACAGAGATAGCGCACAAAGCTGCACAATCCAGGCCGACAGGGAAATTTCTGACAGCAAATACGCATTACCATTGCACATTACCATTATAACTGAATTTAGAAAATTGCATCATTTTCACCTCCTCTGCATGTCTATTCAAACTACATGGCCCTTTTCATTTCATGTCATAAAATTTATACTTTCATAATTTCCTTTTTTGAGACATTGACAAGACGGCGTGATGTGCCAGCGTTGCTGCGGGCCTAGTGGGATTGCATCACGCTCAGTCCAGAAAGTGTGGGAGAGGGAAAATAAAGGAGGATATTGGAGACGAGCGGCGTTTGAGGAGATTTCTGCCGCTGACAGAGTGGCTTCACTCTGCAGGCTCACCTGCCTGCTTTGTTCCCACTCCCTGTTTACGGCTCGCTCCGGTGCCATCGTCGAGTGGACAAAAGGCGACGCTCGCATCCCAATAACAAGTGTGAGAACAAAAGAGCAACAGAGCTGGCGGAGACTCAAGGCCAGCTCGAGAGTTTAATTAAACAAGGCATTATGGGATTATATGGAGACTATCATTACAGGCCACTCCACCAGTCGTCTTCCAACATTTTCCGTCCCCCCTGAGCTCGCGCTCGGCGATTCTCGGTGGATTACACGTGGCCGCAGGACATGAGGCCGCATTCATTACATCAATTCTTCAGTCTGATCCTTGATAATAAAGATTGATTCTTGAAGCGCCGAACGAGTCGCAGGACACCCTTGAACATACAAAGTTGGATATGTACATACACCACATATCCCTTTGTTGGTTTTCATGAGGATGCGTAGATCCATTTGCCGGCTAAGTTGCCGTGACGACACTTGAGACCAGCGCAGGCAGATCACTTTCCAAAGTCACCCCTGCGTCCTACTGGGAGCCGAGGGGCCATTGTGGACCAGCACTCGAGGGGCTCCGAGAAAGACACCAAAGTCCTCGACTCACCCACGGAGCCATTGTTTGTTCTCTCGTAGCCTTAGCGAATAAACTCCTTCAGCAATCTGTGTCACATTTAGCATGCTATCAGGCTAATGAGTGCTAAACCTCTACAGACAATAGCTTATAGTGATGCGGCAGCGCTAAGCCCACCCAAGCTAACACATCTGCTCTTGTACATGAACCGCGAGCGCAAGGTCAGTCGGTAATGAAGGCGCACGGCTGCAGCTGAGAAACTCTCCAACTGGATTCCACTTGATCACTTCATAAGATGCTAGATCACAAGACGTCTCGTCGACATTCATGCAGCGGGGCCACCGCTTCTTCAGTCCAGCTGGAGTCCAGACGGACTCTGGAGAAGTGACTTTCCCGTTGGCAGGAAGCCACATCAGTCTGTCTTGCATGAGAAACGGCCACACTTCTCTGCTAGAGATTCAACCAAACGCACAAAGAAATCAAACTGGGGCTGTGAAAAGTGCTGCCTAGCTGTCTCTGATGCTGCTATTCTCAGCGCCATGCTAAGCTAAAGTCTAGCTAGTGCAGAATCACACCACTAAGCTAACCTTTAAACTGCTTTCTTTTTCATTACAACCACAACTTTGCTCTCAAACTAAAGGAAACATTTGAGTGTTTCTGTCCTGAAGCTCAACCCTTCAAAGGACAATAGCAAACACAATCGCTAACTGCACAAGTTTGCTGAGCTAAGTTACGTCACTTTTGTACCTTTTTATCTACATGTGGACCTTTTTAAACGTAGCTAGTGCTCAAGTGTCGATATGAGGGGAAGGACCTGAATCACCTACGATGTCAGCTGGAACGTTTGTAGGTCCAAAGTGACTTGAATCACTTCCTAGTCTCCAGCAAAACATCTAGTGCCATCACACAACCGCAGCCAGTTCAAGCGCAACATCAGCGGCGAGGCATCGACTGTGCCAGCAATGAAAAGTTTCCCTCCAGGGTGTTGAGTTCAATCACTTAACAGTTGCCTGTGCACAAATAGGTTCATTCTGATTAGACGTTTGTATAATACCAGCGCGCTAATTCAGCTCAGGAGGTGCAGGCGCTCAGATAAACCTCTCAGCTCTCATTATTCCTCGTCCAATTACGATCTAATTACGTGGCGTGATTGCAGCAGCGCGCTCTCCTTCGAGGGCCCTCTCAGGTATTGATTCAAATTCAGATCCCGCACGGGGAGAGAATTAATTCGCTTACGGCTTTGTTTGTTCGCTTGTTTGACTCAGATGGAACACAAGACCAGGTCGGCAAATGACACCTTCATTTAGAGTGTTCATTTGTCGGTGGGTGAAAGAGGACGTGTGTGAGTTTATCGCACTTGCTCAGTAGAGACTCTTCCTTTAGAAGGAGTCCCCATACTTTGGGTTCTTTATAGTATTGTCACGGTGAGCATGGAAACCGTGAATGCAATTTCAAAATACCAACAGATGTACGGGAGTGTAAAGCAATGCTACATTTGAAACCAGTGACGCTGCAAGTGAGCATCTCTACACTGCTTTCAGGAGGAACGTTGATGAACTAACTGTCCCTCTGTGAGCTGGTCTCAGGTGGCAGCAAGGGCTGCCCTCTTCCCTGGTGCTCTACTGCTGACCTACTGACTCCTCCAGCTCCAGATGGAATCATCATCTCCAAACCTTTGTCTTGCTCTCCTCAGTCTGTACCACCCGCTCAGAACCAGAAATGCTGATGTCATGCTGCTAAACAATGCAGCCATCAATCACCAAATATAACCAAAACAATCCAATCCAAGCAGAATCTCTGAACTGGTGTTCGACATGAAAGACGAGCAGGAAAGACAATCAAAGGCAAGCTACAGTAGCAAACAATTTTTCCCCAGAAAACCTCTGTAATGAGTTTGAAAAGTAACAATGTTACAGTGTTGGAGGACCTGCTGCACGTCTTCTCCCTCAGGAATGTGTTTTTAGATGCCAAATAATGCGGACAGTCAAAAGTGTGGATGTCATGGGGTATTGAAGCCTCAACGTAAAGCCTCTGCTTTATCATTGAAAAGGTGTTTCTTAGACATGAAAGATGGACTGTGTTGGAGATGCAGTAGATGCAGTGAAATGCATAGAGATCAACAGCGCAGGATGAATGTGATCCAACCCCTGGTGCAGAGGAAGCGTTGCGACGGGGTGGAAATCATTTCCGATCGATGCCGCTCACCTGTCGGAGTGGGAAAAGCCCCATCATCACCCATGGCCTCAATATCAGTCATACCTTTGCACACTGAGCGAGACGGAGGGACAAAAACAGACGGGGCTTTGGCACTGCAGCATTAGCTCATAATGGCTCATTTTGAAAAGCATATTAGTTCCAGCATAATTACAATCAGGCCTCGCGCTCTGTGTTTTGCAGGCATTCACAGGACCAGCCTCTGAGCAGCGAGTCACACCAGTTGACTGTGACTGACAGCAGATTTAGTCGAAAATGCTGTTTCTTCTCCCCTCCTTCTGTTTTTTTTTGTTTTTTTTTTCTCCCACGGGACAAAAATAACACGACGTCTTTTCTCCCTTTTTATGTTGACTTGTTTATTTTGTGCCTACCTTTTGTGGTAGTGGATGCTGCAATTATACTTTTTGTCAGTCAGAGGGGGAGAATATCAAAAGGCCTAATTATGCAAACAGGCCAGTGATAAGAGGCATCTGCCTGAGATGGGATCTGCTATCTCTGACATGCATCTGTCTCCGCGCTGCCTCTGCTGCTCCAGGCCTGCATATAAACACCGCTGCCTGTCCTCGGGTCTGCATGGAACTCAACCCACCAACACTGGAGCGAAGGGGATGTTTCGGGGGCGGGGGGGATCGTGCTGCAACATCAAATAACTATCAACTTCACAATTTGCATTTCTGGGAGAATGGCGCCGCGGCGCTGCGCCGCTCGCATGCTTGTTCACCCCAAAGGGCTCGCCAAGTTAAAGGAGACGGCGTTTACCGACGGATGTGTCTGCGATATGAACCCTGTGTGAATACAAGATAGACCAAGGCGATAACTGAAGACAGATCCTCTATGAATAATCTTCTCCCGTAGTTATCGCCTCGCAAGAAGAAAAACAAAAACAAACTCTAAAAGTGGGCATCGCCGCACTTCATATATTAGCACTCAGATAAGCATATTAAACAATTTGCAAAAAGGCTGCATATGTTAACTTGGTGTTCTCTTCCCTCTGGTTCTAGATTCCAGTCTCCAGACATGCACAGCTTCGCTGAGAAAAGCTTGCTGTTGAATCACTCTTCTCTTTTTTTCTAAATGACCTCGACTAGAAACAGTGAGAAAACGAAGGATCAGGATAGAAGACCGAAGCAGCGTCAGTTACAATACAAGATGCAGGATGACAAGGTGGAGAGAGTGTCCGGCCTCCAGTAGGGCATTTGAATGGAAGTCACAGATATTTCAGGGTCATATGTGACTGGGACCTACATCAGGGGCTGCAGAGTATCTTGTCATTCGGAAGCACATCAGCTTCTTAATCTGATGTCATGCAATCATTAGTTCAGAAAGATATTCTTAGTCAGTTTCATGGCAACATATGTGAGCTGATGCACTCAAACACACATATCTGAAGACATGGCTGGACACCAGGCGTCAGAGAAAAAAGACGATTTTCATCCCTGAATATGTTCACAGATGAGATCTAAAGGAACAGGTCAGGTCAAAGAAGGAGGTGAGGAGGAAGTAAAGAAAGATGCCTGGCTCTCACAACAAACAATTAGCCCTCTTTTTCTGTGGGAAGTGGGGAGAAAGTGTGTGTATGGAGGGGTGGGGGCAGAGGGCAGGTTGAGGGAGATTCAACTTAAATCAGAGGAGACAGAAGCAGCGAGAGCGATGCTCTTTTCTAGCTGCTGTCATATGGATGAAGGCGCGGCGCGTCCATGAGAGCGCACGCTCACCTTCAACAACAGGGTGTTCACTGGGCCTCCCGGCCTTTTCAGCCTGGAGAGAGGAGCTCCTCAGGGGGCCATTAGAGCATGAATAGGGCCCTGACAGGCCTGTGCAGCTCCGCGGGGCATCCATAAACGCTGACATATTGACTCCCCATGCCTAAGCACTGCCCAAGTGTGAAAACACGCAGCGGAGCGATGGAGCTTCAATAGAACCAGGGTAATACTGAAATGATGTATGTCTGTTTTCATGCCGCGGAGTTTGCAACACTTAAATAATAGGAATTATTATTGGTACTTTTGCCAGTCTTCCTCAAATACAAGCAAGGCAAGTGGGTAAAGCCTTCACACATTCCTTCACATCGTGTGGCTCACAACTTTTGACTTTCACTTTACGCCTGTGCCCAAAACTTTCCCATCTATATCGTGAGAGTTTTCTTCGAAAGAGTTTTGACACATTTAACTTACCGCCTCGACGGTAAGTCTTTGAGTCTTTGCTAATTGAGGTCACAGTTAAAGTAATGAAATTAACAAAGAGCGAGCAAAAAGCAGCCTATGGGGGTCTTTGCCAAATGGCACTGGAGCCAGAGTCCTGGTCCCCCAGCTAAGAAAAGAGGGGAAGAAAAAAAAAACCAACGCAGGAAATCAAACAGTAACGTCTCAGGGCTATGAGCCGAGGTCTCCTGAAGGAACAAATCATTTTCTCAACAAAGCCAAAGAGAGATTACTGGGAACAGTATAGGATTGCACAGCCGACCATTTTATGCGCCCGAGGGTGGTTTTGTAATTTTCTGGATGAGGCCGGGCAGCAAATATTGCAGAAAAGTTTATGATAGAAGGGACAGTGAGGAGCAGTTGTGGAAACTTTGGAGAAATAATGAGGTAACTGCATCATTAGTCAGGAAGGAAGGTTCAAAGCAAACAGTCTGACGGTCCTCACACCGTCGGAGTGGAGGGAAGAGCAATAAATGATTAGGAAACATCCGAGGAGCGGCGTGGTAATCTCCACACTGTGGCCTCACTCAACACATTTGAAGATATTAAACCCTGCTCACTTTTCACGCCATTGTCAGTACACAAACTGTTCAGATCCAGCGGCTCCATGTATATAATTTAATGAATATTTCTCTAAAGAGCTTTTTCACAGTGCTTTGCCGTGCTTGGCATTAATTTGTGCACGTCGCCGGCTGCAGTGTGGCACAGTCGCAAAGCTTTTTACACTGCGACGACATATTCCCCAAGGAGAGAATGACTGACGATGCAGAAATAAGCCCATTAGTTGAAAATGGGCGACGACATTGGTAAGTTGTTATTTTGTCGGCGCGGACAGGAGCTCCGCCCCACTGTTTGGACAAACCGCTTTCACATTTCCACTCGGTGAGGGGGGGGGACAAAAATACACAGCTCTGATTTGCAACACTCCGGGAACATGTTTGTTGTCTTTGTGGCGGAGGAGAGAAAGAAAACACGGCCAATTAAAACAAATGAATATTCGAGTGCGACGCAGATCAAGAGCATATAATGTGAAATGTTCTGGCCCCGAGTAGCACCGGCTAATGGCGATTTTTAAACTGGCAGACCACGGTCAACGTCTCTCATTCATCAGCAGGGAGGGAGCGTTTGGCCACGCTGCGCTAAACGTAATTACTGTTGCACATTATGGCAGCCATTGCGGTATTGTAATAAAATTAGCCAGAAATGCTTTTTTGTCTTTGCTAACGCAGCGCCATGGTAACCAGCTGACATCACGCCACGCTCCGTGCCAGCTGTCAGACTCAGTGTCTTCCCCTGACCCGCTCGTCTGCTGCGCCATTTAACGTGGACGTGACGGAGCGTCCGGCGCCGATTCATGCGCTTTTATTGTTGCCCGGGCAACAATGGCTTAATCACCAAGACAATTCTGACAGAGGATCTGTTGTTATTACACAGATCCCACCAAATTATTCCGACAGGCGGGATGGATTGTCGCTGTTTTTATTTCAAAAGGAATCCTGTAATATCCTCCGAGCCAATCTTGAATTTGATAGTGTAAAAAATGCATTCATCCCAAACAGGATTCTCATTAAGGCACACGGAACACAAGGCATTTGTTAATTCAATCGGACGAGCATTTTCTGCCCATTAAGCGCCTGTTATAGTTTAGTTTTCGAGCGCAACCGTGCTCTTGCTGGTTAAACAAACGCTCCCACCTGGGGGCTCCACCCTCTCCTACAGTCACGTTTGCTTCTGTTATACATGAACTTAGACTTCGGCCTGTAGGGGCCGCTCACATAACCCATAAGGCGCCGCAACAGTTCCTACCACAGCTAGCAGTTAGAACAGCGGTGACCAACCAGTCAGAGGCTAAGAGCCACATTGTTTTACTTTGTTGCTGAAAAGAGCCACATCCTACAAATACGTAAGGTCGTAACGCTCAACCTGAACAGCTGGTCATGTGACTGAGCGTCAGTATAGCGGTTAAAGCACATCCCTGTGTGTCACAAGGTTGATGGTTCTCGTCCAGCATATGTCTCTTGTGCATGTATTTTTAAAATTCATACTTTTTACCGTGATCCTCCTTGAAATATCAAGCGACATAGATAGAAATGTGTGCACAATTTATTTTACTTATATATTTTTTTTACATGGCTCATGCCACCAATAACATGACGGCCCGGTCTGTGGGTGTGAGTGACGCTGCAGACTGGAGCGTCTCATCTTCGCTTCACTGAATTACACAACAATGAATAACAGGTGAAACACATGCCATACGTTTAGTTTAGGGAATGACAAAGTTTGGTGAAGAGCCGCATGACACTGGGAAAAGAGCCGCATGTGGCTCGGGTGCCATGGGTTGGCCAGGCCTGAGTTAGAAGTCAATCACAAATTTAGAACATAAAGCTCCACTGGACAGCGCCGACCACCGCCCTCTGCTCAGGCCTGGAGCACCGGGTCACCAATCTAAGCAGGACCGGACTTTACTGAAACTCCTCCCTACTTTCTGTGTCATCAACAGGGTTTACTCAGTAACTGAGCCTTTAACACAACTAACTATCACACAACCGTCAGACTCTAACTCAGAGTCAGCCAAAACAAAAACAATGGGCCATGAACCATAACTGTTGCAGTGCATTATGAGGGAAGGTCAGTCAGGAATGTGATTCAAAATATTGCGATGTTCTAGAGTATTCTAGTCTAGTAGGGAACCACATGTACTGTATGTATATTGGGGGTCAGCTGAGGCCCACTTGCCTCAACTTTGACTTGGACAAAACTGACAAGAGTCGAACTCTCAACACATTTCAGCGGTGAATAGGTTGAACAACTGGTTGATTTTCTTGTCATGAAATGTTAGCGCTTTTTTGATATTCTGTCTTTAGTCCAGTGAACTGCAGGTCTTTTTGCTCACGAGCGAGTTTATGTGTCGTCCTGACAATCCGTGTCAGCGGGGGTCACTTATTTACTTGTTTATTGCCTTGTTAATGAGGCGCAGGGAGCGGCAGGTTCCGCTCTCCCCCACTGCAGCGATGCACCTCTATAGAAATGTCTAATCACGACAAAGGGCTTCCCATTAAAAACCCCGACACTCGTCGTCCCGCTGAGGACACTTGTCTCTCCTCGTGGCGTGACTGTGAATCAACAGTGAGAGCTGAATAAATGGCCTTTAAAGAAAGGGAATTGCTGCTCTGGCGGTGACACTTGAGACCAGCAAGGATCCACCTGTCATCTGGTTCTCTCCCATTTCCTCCGCTCGCTGTCGGACACTTGTGTCTAATGAAGTTGAGGGTCTGCAATCCCAGGGGGGTGAGTGTCGTTTCCCCGCCGGATCCTCGGCTCTGCGTCCACCGTGGACGCTGATATTGGCCAATCAGGATCCATTACGGCGCAGGATGAAGTGGCCACTGGCAGAGAGCGAGCGCGCGCGCGAGAGAGAGAGAGGCGGCCATCGTGGGGACCCCCCTCGGAACTAAATTGGATTGCCAATGTGGCCCACAGATGTTTGAGAAGTGAAGCAAAACAATGGAGCAGAAAATAAATACTCCAAAGCCACAATAATGACTCCACTTGGTAAACTAACACAGTATTGATCGTCTTCTTCTTCTTGTTTGTTTAGAAAAGCCTCATCCCGGCTAATAGCTGTCTGAGAGTGTAATCTCTCCCTTGTCCTCCCCCTCCTCTCCTCCCCTTCACAGTCCCCATTATGTGGCTCCTTTCACTGCGTCTCAAATAGTTTAGGTTCAGTGTCGCGCTGGGGTACGGGGCATGGGACCGAGGGCCAATTGTTTGCTAATGTTGACACCTGCCAGAGCAGGCTTGGTCTATTTGAGGCCCGCCAAGCTGAAAAAGTGGATGCTCCCCCTCTTTAGCCAGATTAAGTGTGGGTTGCTGGGGTCACAAATCACTGGACTCCCTCTGATGTTGAGAGGCGCAGAGCCAGAGACAGAGAGGACTAAAGGGAGCGCTGCTGAGGGAGGGACAGAGGGATGAAGAGTGGCAGGCCATTGTTTACCATGAAGGAGGGGAATAGCGCTTCTTCTTGGGGAAGCCGCGTCAGAAAAAATAGAAAATCAACACGTTGCTTTGTATAAACAGATTTCAAACTGGTTTTCTGAGCGATTAGAGCTACTTGGAAAGCTTCTGCTTTTTAAAATTCAGAGTGTGCGTTGCGCTCACACTCGCTGGAGAGGAATGAAGCAATGACTGGATTCATCTCCATTCAGTGTTCAAGTGTCCTAACTTTGTTCTCTTCTCATGTGAAGATGGCAACAAGTTCTCTGCTCTGATCTGGAACCCAAATACTTCATTCACTTCTGCTGTGTACATGATGATGTTACCGTCGCTGTGATGTCAGGAAAATGAATCAACTTAAAGAGGTCCTGAGATCCAGCCAAGATTGTTGCCCTACTTATAGTTTAAAAAGCATTTGAAATGTTATTGAGCGCAGTAAGCTCAATCAGGCAGCAGGTGTCTGAAAATGAAATTAAATGTTCCCTAACACAGAGCTCAGGTAAACATATGGCTCAGAAGCTTTGGTACAAGTGCAGCGAGTCACACTATACTACAAGTACACAAGGTCCCATCGCTTGAGGGTGGGGGGCTTCAGCTTTGAAGACAAGCGTGGAACACACCTGAGATCATGTGATGCTACAAATAAAAACTCACAGCTATAGTGAGTGTCAGGTCCCACAAAGATTGACAGGGCAGTTTTGGGGGAAGCATCGCGAGTGTCGCCTGGACGTGGGTGAGTTTGAGTGAAACTCAAGTGAAGGTATCAGGTGAACCTCAGATCGTCGTTTTCAGCGTGGCCCCGGGGCCCTGACAAGAGGTGCCCCCGGCGACCCCCTCCGCTGCTCTGCAGATGTACATTCATGCAGCGGGAGCAGCGATGTGAGCAGCAGAAGCTCCCTCTCTCTCTTTAAGTGCTGCTGTCCAGCCTTATCGTGTCAGTTTGAAGGCCCCATTCAAAAGTATTCATGCATCTGCCTTTGAGGCACAATAGCAGCTAGTTTATAAACTGTCTGCCCCGGCAGCCAAAGGCTTTAGTTCACATTGTTTTCATCCCCTTAATAAACTTTTTGGAGGAGTTCATCAACTGGCCTGAATAGACTCCGCTGCAAGTCTCCGAGACAGAGAGTAACAGAAAAGACCTTTTCTCCTCCCTTTTCTTTCTCTCGTCCCTTTCTAGTGGCTGTTCATCCAACAATTGCGAGGGGGGGCTGTCAGACATCACAGAGCTGCTTTTCTGAGGCAACACAACCCACAGAAAAAGGCCTTTAATAAAGGGAGAATGTGGCCGTACGAAAAAAAGGAAGAGAAACAATTGTTTGGTTTCCTTTGTTTCGTTTGAGCAGACACACAACTTCAGCTGCACAAAGGTGTGAGATGAATTTCACTGGCTACTGTTCAACGGCCCGGCGTCGTGTCAGGGTACCTGTTGCAGGGTTTAAGTCAAATTCCAGTCGATGATTTAGTGCAGCAGTGGCGCTCCATAGCTCCTCACCGAACCAGCAACATCTCGATTTTGTCTCCTGATGTCAAAAGAACATCACTGCTTCCTGAACTGTTCCCTGTCAGATTTGTTTTCTTTGCTGACGCCTGTTAATTTTGGGCCGTAAACGGTTAATCCGCTGTGCTACCTTTAAACTCTGGGGGTGAGAAAATGAGTCAAACTTGAAGAGTCCCTAATAGATGTCGGTTGTAATTCATTTCATACCTCATTAGGACGAGGCTGCGGCTCACACTTTTGTTTGTTTAGCTGGACGACCGTCGTTGCAGCTATGGAAGAGAGAAAAAAACACACTCCCTGGAAATAAAAGCTCACAGCGGTCCAATTCAGCGGCAGCTCCCACCCCCCCAGCCCTCGCTGCCCCACCACCATCTGACCCAAAAAGGCCTTATTGGCTGCCCCGGACCAACCACCTACTGTTTCCCACCGATGCACCCGCTGCATTTCAACACCCTAATTAGATGTGACAAGTTCAACGAGCTGTTCCAGGGGAGGAAAAGCTGCTCAGGTTATGATTTCCGAGTCAGACTCTGAAGGGAATCGGAGGACAGCTGATTCCTGTCACACCCATTCATCCTCTTCCAGTCAATTAAGCATCAGTGCTCACAAAACGCTGGCAATTTAGGCAGCGGTTCGCCGCCGCCAGGCGACGTGTCAAAGCTGCGACAAGGTCAGGAAGCAGTGTCTTCAGGATGGAGCCGAACAACGACAGCATCGTTGTAACAATAATAATAATAATAATAATAACAATAATAATAATAACAATATGTCCATGAATTTAAAGAATATTCTACAAAAAGATTAGCACAGGAATATGTGATATATTCTGTATTTATTTTCTCAGATTGTATTTTACTGGATTGAAAAAGTCTCAGTTTTCAGGTTCATAAAACAAACAGTTCACGTTTACTCTGGTAAATTATTCCTGTCCATCAGTCAAGGCCATTTTCACCCAAAATCAAAACCAAAAAAGACAGACATGTTGATTCTGAGTGTGAATGAATCAGTGAAGTTGTTTTTGTGCCGCTGCATTTAATATCAATGTATTTTTAAGTCGGATTTTTCTTTTTTAACTTGTAATGTATTTCATAACGATTCTAAATGATCTAACTGAGGTAACTTAAATGTGGTGTGATTTTTGTGCCTGAAAAAACACTTTTTTTTTCTTAAAATGAAGGAAATATATTTGAACAAATACGTCAGTTATTATCATGAAATGTATTACACATCAACATTGTACGTGTTAAAATGACATGCCCTACATAAAGGAGCGCTCGGTTCAGAAGCCCCCGACCAGGAAACCTCCTCCCGATAATGAAGGAGGTCCGAGCTGTCTGACCTGCGACGGCCGAGACGTGAGCGCGACTCAAAGGGAAGGAGGAAGTTGGATAATTGAGATTCTCTCTTTATTTTGGAGCCCGTGGGCCTTGGGGCGCCGCACCCAGCTCCGTATAGTGAAAATTGGCGGAATAAAAGACAGACAGAAATGAGAGACACCCCACTGTTGTGACAGGATACCTGGAGGGCAGCGCTTCCTCTTTAATTTGTCTCGTATGGTGCGGAGACCCCCAACCAGACGCCAGATCCCCCGAGTCAGCCTTTAATTCTCGGTGGTGAAACCATGCCGTTATTAAATATGGAATCAGAAGTGCTGCATCTGACCGTCACCTGAGGAGCTGCAACACCTGAGTCGGACCGTGAGCCGGCCAAACAAAGGCCCACTGAGGGGCTTACAGCTTATTGCAGATATTTGGGTGCAGGAAATGTTAACCTTGAAATGCTACTATCAGCCTCTAACAATGTGTGATCATAACCCCATAAATGAGGGGAGAAATTGAATCCTTTTAAGTTATTAAGCAGGAAAGGATTATAAACTGCTCTTTATAAATGAGCTAGAAATCCCCATGTCTTCCTCTGTACACTCACTAAATTCCCCACCAGAAGCTGCAGAGGGAAGATTGCCCCCTTTCAAGAGCCCCACCAGAGATGGAAAAACCATTTTTGTGCCCAGATAGGGAGTCGTCCCACATGGTAAGCGCCACTTTAATTAATAGACAGCCCTGAGAGGTATCACTGTCAGCAGGGATAATGGCAGTGTTTGTGCTTCCATGAATATTTCAGATGTGATCAAAGTCAGATGCCAGCACAGAATGAGTTTAAGCCTACTTGGGTTTTTTTTTTTTTTTTAATGCTGTGGAAACTTAAGCTCCTGACAGAGAGGCGTCTCGGGTGTGGTAGGCCTACCAGCCCCAGTCAGCCGCTCTCGGAGCATCACTCAGCAGGTGCTGTCGCAGCCTCACCTGGGCTGACAACCATCCTCACCTCATTTCTCATACGTACATACATACATAAACATCCGTGTGCATTTTTATCACTTAGAGAACGCATGACTTCATTAATACGTTCAAAAGGAAATACATCAAAATGTAGGAATCATTTTTATTTGAGCGTATTTGATGACAATGTGTGGTGTATTTTAACCATTATTCCAGTATTGCTTCAACATATTTTATTACATCCTCTGGTGTTTTAAAATGCAGACACCCAGATATTTTCCAAAAAATATGACATAATTTCAAAATAGTATTTCCCCCAATTTGATGCACTGAAGAATGAATTAATTATCAGATATATAAATATTTGTTAAAATCTCTAACAGTAAGAGCAATGAGTGAACAGTATTTCTGTTTTACCATAAAAAATATTATCATAATTTGAAGTGCACATCATATATTTTTTTTCTCTTGGTTTCAGTGAAAGTGAATTTCTTACATCAAGTTATTTGTCTGTTTCATGTTCTATTTTATTGGTGATAAAAACAATTTTAAAAAATCAAGTCACCATTACACATTACATTTAAAATGTACTTCATGCGTATGTGTTTACACTATTTGTATTTTGCTGTGACTGTTATAAGGTTTATTGTGGGGACTTTGTGTGGCACGATCCTACGTGTGACTCCTTGGCCTCCGTATTCACGCAGCAGCGTGCTGATTGTGATTCCCTACACTTCTGATAAAGCTCCTGAAAATAAAGGCGACAGGAAGCTGAGGTTACATATTCCACATAAGTCAGAGTTTCTTTGCTGCTGCAGATTAGACTGCAGGCCTTAAGCTGCAGGATGCTCCATTCACTTGGCTCCACTGACATCTTTCTCTATTTTCCCCATGAAAATGTCTAAATTTAGCGCTGGGAGACTGGGTTGGTTTGCTGCGTCTGTGCCAGTGAATTTCTAAAATATGGGTTAACAGCAACACCCAGGAGAAAATTGAAGTATGATATTAAAACAAACAAAAACAATAGAGTAAAGCCTGAGCATGGAGATGCAGACATCAGCACCGCCCTCCACCTTATTTCCTTATAGAACATGGAATCAGTGAAAATTCAAAAGATGAAAGAAGGATTTCCTGCAGGGCTGTTAACACCACATTCTTGCTCCTGCTTCTCAACAACAACGCCACCCACACCAGCATGACCTTTGCTCCCTTACTCTCCGTGTTTATGTGAAATTGATGTTGTTCATTAGTTATTGTGAGATTCTTCACACGTCTGTCTCTGCGGTTGTTCCATATGTACTACAATCGACTCACAAAAATATCAAAATAGATCACGTCCACCATGAGCTGGCACAGTAAATATTTAGCGGCTTCACTTCCAAAACTGCAAAACAGATGGCAATAAGATTTGGGAGCATATTTTTTGCGCACAATGAAGGTGCAGCTGATGCTAGTGCTAACATTTAAATAAAGATACTAGGGAGAGGGAACTGTTTGCTGCCCCCTTGACACCACCACTGCAAAGGATGGCAGATGGACAGACATTTTTTTAGTTGGGGAGTTTACCTCTGTACTCACAGTTTTATTATCATAAAAGCATAAAGACTTGAAAAATAAAACAAATGAAATCTAATATTGATCTCGCATGACCACTATCTGTTATGGGTCTAAATCGATTTTCAAAAGAGAGGAAAGGCTTGTTTTGTTGGTGTTAGTCTTGGAAAATGCAATATTGTCAAGTGAAGTCACATTAGAATACAAATAAATAATTAATAAATCACATTTTCGTGTGGTGAAATGTGAATCCTTCGTTAGTAATATTTTTCAAATGCGTTGACATACTATTATTATTGTTATTATTATGAATATTATTATGATGCTTATTTCTGCTCCTGGAGAGCCGCAGCTCGCTCCAGAGGCTCAGGCCCACCGATGTAAACTCCAGTGGCTGCGGGGACGGGGGAGGTTAATCCGAGTTTAATGCAGTGAAGCGCAGCGCAGGGTCTGGGCTATGATGGGTATGTTATCTCTGCCCAACATTTGGGTCTCCCTCAATTTCCAGCCAGCCAAATAGCTGCGAGAAAGTGCAGATGGAGTCACTCTCAATGCCTGAGGAAAGAGCGTTATTAATAGCTAAATAACTTCGCCATACTTTCAGTGAATCTCTCTCTCTCTCTCTCTCTCTCACACACACACACACACACACACTGTTCCAGATGGATTTGTTTGAAGTGGTCTCCCGCTTCATTCCCCTGTCCTTCCTCATTCAGCACGGCTTTACACCCGAAATATAACTACATTATATTACCATACACTTAGTGGGGGAGAGGAAGAGGAGGGTGTCTCGGCACTGAAGGCCAGCGAGCGCCCTTCTCCGTGAGAGGAGTCCCGCTCCATGCCTGTGAAACACGGCGGGAATTTGTCAATAACGCGCAAATAACGCGCAGAATTAAAGCGGGGAGGGGGGGGACGACACGTGACACCGCCTCTGCAGCGGCCTCGCCCCGCTCTCCGACACCTCTGTCACTGAAATAATCCCAGCTGGCATCTGGTTAATTAGATAGAGGAGTTCAGGTAATCCCGTCCGTCTCCTGTCGCTCAAGTGCGCTCGCTGCGTCAATGGAAACAGCAGGATTTGGAGCAACGCGCGCGTCAATGGGTCCCATTTCTGACACTTCTCTGATGGACTTTTCAAATCAAGTGATGCCTCTATGAATTCTCCAGTCTGGTGCCGGTGTTTTGCTTCCCGTCGTTAGTTTGCGACACAATAATCTGAATAATCTGAAGCCTCCGTGTCACCGCTAATAAACAAATAAGTACATTCTCTAATCTGGATAACATATATTTATTTATATATATAAATATATATGTGTGTATCTCATGAATTTTGCGCCCAGGGCGAGCCACTGTGAGCTGAGATGAAAGTGAAAAGAAATAAAAGGCTCCATTTAATCTGCTTTAAAAGCTGCTCTCTCTCTCTCTCTCAGCACATCGTCGCGGAGTGAGAGGCTGATTGGGGATAAATACATTTCCTAACATGCCTGCGAGCTGTTACAAGCCGCCACGAACACACTCACCTATTCAGCGATCGTGCTTTTCCCCTGCTCCGACTCTAATAAGTATTAACGTTATTAAGCGCCATCCGGGTGCCGCCAATCTCCCGCGCTTCACGCACGAGGGCGCGCTTCTTTTTATAGCGCCGTAATTCTCTTCCAATTAAAAAATAACAGCAACGCATATTTTTGCATTAAAACAATGATATTCAAGGAGTTAAAAACCCCATCGAGTTGTTGCGCGTCCAAAACATTCGGAACGAAAGGGCGACATTTTTCTCCGGTGCGACAGAAAAAGCGAACGCGTTCACGCTACCGACCGATTCCACTCCAGCGGGCCATTATATTAGATTATATTACCAAACTATCTAGCAGCGGGGCGCACTGAATTATTCATCTCCTTTTATGTGTCTCCTCGGCCTTTGTGCCCAAAACTTTTCTCTCTCTCTGTGCAGCAGATTTTTTTGAAAGAAAGAAAAAGGACGTGTCCACGCCGCGCCGCACTCCAGGATTTGCTTTCTTCGCTGGAGAAAGGCTTCAATGGAGAAGGTTTGGCCTGCGAGCTTTAAGTTCGGACTGGGTTTTTTTTAAAGTGGGGGACTGTGTCTCTTTTAAAGTGGGACTTTTTTTTTAAAGGCTGCTGCAACCAAAATGAAGACTAATGACGCGTTTGGTGACTCGGACCTCAGTTTTGAGGTCAATATATCAGGCTTGACGTCATCAACATAATAATCCCGCGTTAGTTTAATGACTCTCCGGATATTATCCACAGCTCAAAGTCGTAAAATTGAAGCAATACTGACCCAAAAAAAAGCAAACTGATAAATGTATAATAATGTACTGCCTTATGTATTGCCTGTAAATGAGATTCAACAACAGAGATTCAACAAGCAAATATAAAAAAGGTGTAAAGCTACAACATTAAAGTCCATCACTGGGCGCCAGCGTGACATATATCCTCAAATATGGAAGCAGCCAATCCCTGACGTCCGTGGTTCCAGGGATGAGAACAGCAACAGACCACCGTGCAGCCGAAGCAGGCTCCAATTTACTGACCAAATATTGTCGCGACTGCTGAGCGTGTTGTGCTGCTGTGATCAGTGTTCCATCTACATTCCGACGGTTTGGCCTGTGGCCTCCGTCGTCGCCCAGCAATATTCATAAACATGAGCAAAAGTGAATGAGATTATTTTCATATTAGGTTGCGGTGGTGAAAGACAGCGATCGTGTGCTCAACAGATAGTTTGTATTTTATAATGCAAACGATAACAAAATGGTGTTTGCTGGTGAAAACGGCCCAACGATGTTGTTGATTATTGATGTGTAATTGTGGATATCATTTAATGACAGAAATAAAATCAAATAATGCAATAGTGCCTAAAATGCATATAGATGGCGAAGATGATGATGATGAGGACAATTTTCCTTAAATGTACAATACAAATACCTCAACAGCTACAGTACTGATGCTGCTAATGCTAACATATACCATTAGATAAATAAATAAATACAATAAATAAACGCAGTCATAAGACTTATTATTATTATTATTATTATTATTATTATTGATAATTTTATGCCATGCGTATTATTTATAGTTCACACCTATAATTGTTATTAAAATACTAGTCGCAGCTGTAGCAGTACATTACCAGCACAATACAGTCTTGGAATAATACATTATTTGAATTATATTTTAATGATTACCATTTAAAAGCAATAGCAATACACCACAGGTGCTACAATATTAGCTCAAAGTTGTGTACAGATTTACGGCAGCCAAAAGCATCACACTCATTTCATTTCATTTCTTTTTTTTTATTTTTTATTTTTATGGTATTATTTTTTTTTTTTTTAATCTGTGTTTGGATTGAAATTTAATCGCGACCAAATGTGGACTATAGCGTGTTTGCAGTGAACCAGCATGGCTCAGCAAATCTCTCCAGTGCATCGCAGGTGTGGAGGCTGAAGGCACCAGAGTGAAGGATGGAAACGCGAGCGGCGCTTCGCTCTCGCGGAGACAAGCTCGGTGACATCGATTGTTAAATGGGTCATCTGTCGTTTAGAGCCAGTTAGAGCGCTGAATGGGGGGAATTTGCTACACAAATTAATTTGGTGCCGTCGAACAGCCCTCTGCCAAACCTCTCATAAATAATGAAACAAGTGCTGGCTCCCACTGAGGAGGGACGGGAGCCATTTCCCGGGAGGCCGCCGCAGCATTCGCCGCATTCCAAGTCGAGTCTGAAGCGTGTGTGAGCAGATCTGCTGCTGTTCACTTACATTTATCACCGAGGATGCCATCGATGCTATGCTTTGTTTTCCTCTCTCCATCTTCATCCTTCTTATCACAGTCATCCTCGTCATCTTTTTTGCCAAATCGGGCCCTCAACACGCGGCTGATGGAGCTCACTAATGGCGACAGAAAGGTAGACGGTGATTAGCCCCGAGAGCGCAGCACAAGCATCCGCTCAAGCAGCGCGCACACACTCGCCCACAGTCTAGTTTGTGGCTGGAATTAAGGAGAGAAAGAGAAAAATCAGCAGCTTACCAGATGAAGCCTCACCTGAAGGAACCGTGCTTCTGTCACACACCCCGTCCTTCAGCAGCTTGTCCCGGATCTCCCAGCTGAACATGCCCGGGTTCTCTCGCTTGTACTCCTCGATCCGCTTCTCCACGTCCGGAGTGGCCACCTGCTGTGAGTGCGAGCACAGACCCCGTCACCTTTGCCATCACTTTTCTATTATTGAGTTAGAAAGCTGTGAAAAATCACTCTGAAATATAGACTCCCCTCATGTAAACATAAAATTCCTCCAAATGTGAGACGAGCTTCACTCAAGCACATTCAGATTTTACGCAGCATATTTTTTCTTATTTTATCATATAACTCCTCTAAATGGTGCATCGATTGAATCACTGATTAACTGGGAGAGAAAGAAAAAAAAAGTCAAGATTTAGAGTACATGAAAAATAACGTGCCAAAAATGATTTCAACGCTTTTCAAATTTATTTTCCACGTATACTACATGCAAAATAAAGAAGAGTCACTATGATTCCGATGAAGTGCGCTCTGTAGTCAACATGACTATGATAATAAAATCATACTGTAAATCGTATTGTCATATACTGTAAGTCATATTTTTACTAACTACCGAAAAAGTAAAGCTAAATATCAATATATATTTATTTTTTTATTTTTTTTTTGTATTGACTTGTCATCGATGATGAATAATAACGACGGTGTGCTGTTGGCGGGTGATGACATCTGTCCTCTTACTCTGGGCTTGCTGCCTCCGATGGCACCGGGGCGGATGGAGCCGGTCTCCTGGTACCGACAGAGGATCTTGGACACGCAGCCGTGAGAGACCCGGAGCTGGCGCGAGATGACGCAGGGTCGGATGCCGTGGTGCGCCATCTCCACGATCTTGTGGCGGATGTGGTTCGGCAGCGGCCTCCCGTTGATGAACACGCCGCCGAGCTGGTTGACCCTCCCCTGACCCAGCGGGGTGGACACTGCACCGCAACAACGACACAGACGTCAGCAACAACGACAACAACAACGGCAACACACTTGGTGGCGCACGAGTCCTCATTCCCCACATGCTGGTGGCTCCAAGGAGCGCCGCGGTGCGAGAGAGACGCACTTCCCGCCCTGATTATTCCCCGTCATGTTGTCCAAATATTGGCGTGATCCTTCCAGCCGTGAGTCTCATTGCCATCTCCAGCAGCAGGACTCTCCAGCTAATCCTGCGCGGTTCCGCTGCGGCCCACTTGAGCACGAAGCGGCCGGAATGGGAAAACGGTTTCCATAAATGCATGCAAATAGAAAGCGGTTGTTCGCTCCCCTCCATATGCTCCAGACGAATGAGTTAGATTGCTTTTTTTTTGTCTCTTTGTCATGAGTGCTTTCAAAGTCAAGGCCGAGGTCTGCAATTCTATTTCTGTATTTAAATCATCTGCTAAAACTAGCACACAAGGGCCAACCAAAAATCTCACTAAAATACGGTTGAGTCATCAAAATGTACGCATCATTGAAACAGTCAAAAAACTGTCACACATTTATTTACTATATTTAATATATTGGTTTTAAAATGTTAACATTTTCATTTCGAATATATATATATATATATATATATATATATATATATATATATATATATATATATATATATATATATATATATATATATATATATATATATATATATATGATGGTTAATAATATATCACACGTGATCCCAATATGTCACACTAAAACGGTGCGGTGAAAATCCAATAATAAAAATTGTTAACATGGGAGAAAACATCCGTCCTAACATCAATATTACTAAACGGGAAAAAAATGTGTTTAATACACATAAATAATGGAAGTATCCTGTTGAAACATTTTATTGAAATCACATCAAACGAGCAGAAAATAACGATGCCTTCAATTTGAATTTAGGCCTGGGTGACTTGATGTTCCTGACCTGTTATTTTAATGTTAGACTTTTCTCTTGTGATTTAGCGCACCAACTTGAACTGGTCCGAGCTTTGCTGTCCAGAAACTGACGTCGACGCGGCTCTTACCTTCCAGAGGGAAGCCGGTTCGGGGGTAGTTCTGGCCCGGCGCAGGGCGCACCATCCGAGGCACTGTTCCTGGTAAAGTAGCCATCCTGCAGCTACTCGATCTGCACCCCACAACCTGCTCGATGCTGTTGCTACCGTCCAAGTCTGCTCCCACAATGCGGTCCAATCCAGCACTGGGCTCTCTGGACTCAGTCCCCAGAACCAGCGGTGATGCTGCTGCGGAGGTGACCCAGAATACAGCAGGAGGAAGTTTGATTAGTAATGTCTGGGAGGAATGTTCCCTCTGGTGAGGAGTGGGCTCAGTGGCTCTAATGTCGACCGGCTGCGTGGAACTAGTTTAAGTGGCCAACTTTGCTGCTCGTCGTGGGAGGAGACAGCAGATCGCTCCCATAGGCTGCTGCGCGCTTCTCTTCTGGATGAAAGAGAGTGGGTTTATCCTGGAGCCCGCGGACCAATCGGAGCCGCACATTCCTCCTCTAATTCACTGTCGAGCTCCCCATCACACCTCCCCCCCGCGACCCAAGGAGACCCACCAGAACCAGCCTAAAACGTTCAATGTTATTTCTGACTCCAGCCTGTGTTGCTCAAAGGCACCCAGCTGCTCAACCTGCAGCCTTCTGTCTGTCTCCCTGATGGCAGAGATGAGTTCCACTGCTCTCGCTGATTCCCTCTGTGTAGACTGAAGCCCTCAAAACACACCCAGTTATTCTTCTCCTTTTAAACTATTTCGGTTTAGAACGAAAGTCAGTTTTTTTTAAATACATTTTTTTTAAATCAAGACAAGAGCCTTAATCACACAAACACACACGTTATGTTACTTAAATATATCCCTGTTATTTTTGAAGTTTTTGTCCTCAAATTGAGGCATAACCTCGTGGGGACCGGAAAAAAAGGTAACCACAAACAGCAAATGGTCCCCACAAGGAGGTGTGTTTCAAAGAATTGGTCCCCACAAGTAGAGCTATGCAAGTTCGCGCATGACACTCTTACACACACACACACACTCACGAATATGAATTGTTGTTTTTCAGGCAGGTTCGTTCTCACGCTACTCACACTTCATTGTTGCGCAGTTTAAATTCACTGAATTGTTTCATGCATTATTTGGTTGATTTCATTTTTCCTCTGGTAAATTATGACGCAGCTTCACACCGCCTACCACGTTGATTGTTTATTAAAATATCACATCGCGAGGTTCACAACAAGCTGCGTTGGAGAGTTACAC